>NC_047518.2:22446800-22775675 GCF_902827115.2 Pseudochaenichthys georgianus
AGAAAGTCTCCCGCTGCAACGGCCTAAAAAACCTAACCCTAGAGGACCTCCTGAAGGTCACCGACAGCCTGCCAGGGGTCAAAGTTAAGCTGGAGGATGTCCGGGCCGTAGTCTCCACTTGTCTGCCCCAGCAGTACATCCTGCAGCTGCTACACCTCTGGAAGATGGCAAACTATGACCTGGATCTTGCCAAAGGTCTGTCTCACAGTCTGAGGGTGCTGCGCAACAACGGGGCCCCACGCCATCTGCTGAAAGGCCTGAAGAAGTTTAGCCGCATCATAGGAACCACCTCCACGCACAAGATGTATGAGAAGATGTTTGTTAGTATGCTTCACGATGAGTCCTGTTTTAAGGCTCATAAACCATTAAATGAATAATCATCTGGGAGGTACACACAGGAATATATGCCATCTATAGCATACACAAACACTCAAGCATTGTCAGATACAGAACACACACAAAAGGACAAACACTTAGTGAGCAGAGGGGTACCTGTATGTGAAAGAGTAACAGACATGGGTAACTTGGTACAATCAGGGCTTTAAGATATTATCAAACTATGCACATAGTGCCAAACTGTAACACAAGGGCAAGACGGGAGGTACATTCTTCTTTGCCTGCATGATTTCCTAGACAAACCCTCTGCCAGAATAAGGTTGCTTTCATTCTATGAGGTACCAATGGATTGCTTTAGTTTCACCCTCAGTCCAGAGTATCTGTCCACAGTTATGCATTTAATAATCCTAAAAGAAAAAATACTTCAGGCAGGCCGAAATAAATAAATAAATGTCCTGGAAACTTTTGACCGGAGTCTGTGAAAAATGAAAAACTATTTATGTTGTAAATAGCACAATATTTTATGGAAGACAGGCTGGCAGGTGTTGTGTTTTTATTATTGTTGCTTTCTCGCAGATTGAGAGGAAGGATTTGGTTTCATAATGAAATACGTGCATTTTTTACAGTCCTTTGTTTGTTGGCTTGTTCTGGACTGCTGGCAAGTAGAGCTCATCTGATTTTTTTTAACTGTCAGCTATATGAATGTACAAAGGAGTGCAATTGTTTTATATTTAAAATAATAATAATGATTTTACTTTCTGAATATGTAAAGGCTTGTTTTATTACTTATCAGAAATACTGGATTCCGAATGCTGCAAGTTCTTGAAGTGATATTTTTTTTATATATTGTTTTTATCACTTTTATATTATTATGACCTTTATTGTATATATGCCTGACCATTTTAAGCTTGTGTAACTTGTGAACACTAATGTCAAATGATTTGAATAAAATCACTTTGTAGAAAGGCTTTTTTCTTCATAAATTAGCAACTGAATTGGTCCTGGGAGGGGCCTTGATCACTGAGTGCCTGACAAATCATTCCAATTTAAGATTGGCTTTCTGCCTGAACAGATGCAGGACCTTAATTTGGACCATACAAAGCAGATTGACAATACAACCAAAGCTTCATTTTTAGGTGAGTTAAGTCTTAAATCCTCTGTGTAGCACTTGGCCTGCCCAAAAGGTTTCTATATATTTATTTAAACATAATTATACAAATGTACATATGGAAGCTTTAGCATGCCAAATGATTTCATCAGTGGTAGGTCTATTTTTCTTAGATAAAATAAGTACACACACACACACACACACACACACACACACACACACACACACACACACACACACACACACACACACACACACACACACACACACACACACACACACACACACACACACACACACACACACACACACACACACACACTTGTCTCTATGGATAAAGAAAGATAACATTTTAAAGCCAGTTTAAAAGTAATCTATTTTGATTTGCTAAATTGCACTGCACATTTCTTACTCTACACGTATAGTGACTCATTCAAAGGGGACATTTTACAAAGAGAGAAGGATAAAGGTTATTGCCACATTATAACACATTCAACAACCAGCTTGGATCATCAAAAAACACATTTTAGGTTTAACTCAAATATTACCTGATGACGTCACAAGGACATTTTAGAATGACGTCTTTTCGGGTTGCTCTCCCCTCAAGTTGCTTGTCAAGTTTTTAGATATATTATGTTAAGACATTGTTTTCACATATGAGCTATACAGTATGTTAAAACAATATCACCTTTATCATATTTTAAAACAATATATCATATCTATATAAATATTATATTATATAAATATAGATATATAGCTCAATTACTGCACAAAAAAAATGAAATTTTAAGATACACCATTCCATTTATAAAAGACTTTGGAAATGACTGTAGATTATACATGTGGTATATCATAACAGGTTTACTTTTGAATTTGTATTGCTGGTATCCCAATATGTAACTTATTATTGTTTGATTGTAATTTAGATATCCTGTAATTATATTGACTGACTATAGACACTAAGGCCAGCGAGACATCTGGGTGAGGATTTCCAGTCATTTATAATTCCTGGTTATGAAGAGTGATATCAGTCTTTTGTCACATACAACAGAACCAGGAACAGCCTGTAATGGATTCAAAGAAAAAGTTACATGTTGGCCAATTACCAAAAACCCTAAATGAATACTTCCTAAAGACACTGCCGTGTCCATAATTCAATTTACATGACGGAAGTAGTTTGACCTTTCCAAAAGAGATGTTATAACTCATTGTCTGCAAAACACACGCCCACACATAAATGTCCTATAGGAGGACTGTATAAATGGCACTGGTCCTCTTCTACAGAAGCAGCGACCTGCACATCATCAACATGGTGAGTATTCTGTAGTGTAAAATGATCAAATCTAGCAAAAACAGAGATTAAGGATTATACTTTGGTGTATGTGGGATGAAAGTAATATAGAAAAAAGTATGATTATTAGATGTAGCAGTCGAGATTATGACCACTATTTTTTAAGGTTTTATACAAATTCTCAGGTGAACTAACAAAATACTGGATAATCAGAAAGTAATTTAATATCCTATTGGAGTGAATTGAGAAATGTGTGTGGCTTTTTATTTGGAAATGTCTCTTGAAATTTGTAAAAATGGACGAAAAAGTTATCACTCTGATCAGGAGCTTTTAGCACAAGTCCTAATGTATATTTATCGAAAGTGTTTTTAACAGTTAGTGACCTAACAAGTCAGTACTCTTAGGGGTTATGAACAGGATTCCTTACGAGAAATAGGAGAATTAAATCCTATATAATCAACTTATTTTATGATATAAAGAATTGTTTGACAAATGCTGCTGCTGTCAAATGTTGTCTGCTGCAGTGCAATAATGAAATAAAGTTAGAAATATCTGGGTACATTCCAATACAATTTAAATCACAGACACTGATTCCTTTCCAATTAAGGAATTTGAAGTGAAATAAGTCAATTAAGTGAGTAAAACTAAACAAAATTGCAAATATATATCAGACTATTACTGATGAGGTTGATGAAGCTGTAAGAAATATGTAAAAACAAAAAATCGTGTCACATTATACCATTATTTGAATGTCTCTAATGTGTACTGTCTTCTAGAAAAAGGTAAAGATGAATGGCATAGTTGTACATAATAAAGAGGCTAATTGAAATAAACTGTAGGCTAGTAAAGACACTGGTGTTGAATTATTAATAAAAAAAACAGTATCAGAAAAAGCCTGAATATACAGTAACTAACCAATCACGATCCTCTCCTCAGCTCCTTTTACCTGCGCTCTTCCTGCTCTCTGGGGTCCTCCAAGGTGTCGCGGTGGTGGAATCCGTTCCCCCCACTTTTAACCACCGAGACCCATCCACCAGAGAAACCCTCATCTGTGACAAGTGCCCACCCGGCACGCACATGACTGCGTACTGCACCCCCACCACGCCCACCGTGTGCGCACCGTGCAGAAGCCGCCACTTTACCGAGTTATGGAACTACCTGCCCCGATGTCTTTACTGCAACAACTACTGCATGGAGAACCAGGAGGTGGAGACGGAGTGCACTGCCACCACCAACAGGGTCTGTCGGTGCAAACAGGGCTTCTACATGACCAATGAGTTCTGTTGGACACACTCAAAGTGCGGGCCCGGAAACGGAGTTAAAACTCAGGGTATGTAACAGAGAAACGATAATTTCTTATTTTACTTTGTAACGATTGGCTTTCAATATGTTTATGCTGAAAGCTAACATACACCCACCCAAACATGATTTAATCGTAAATCTCAACATTGTTTTGAGCCAAAATGCATTCTTGTTATCTGTAGGTACGTCACAAATAGACACTGTTTGTGAACAGTGTTCCGATGGCTACTTCTCCAAATCATCTTCTGCGCTGGAGTCGTGCGTAAAACACCAGGAATGCGCAAGCGGACAGATTTCACTCCTTCCCGGCTCAAATAACCACGACACATTGTGTGGGTCCTGCGAATATCTTTCAAATGGAGGTATGTACTCAGCACAGCAGTGAAATATAACATTATTTAAAACAATTTCAATTCTTCAAGATTCTTTGTCTTTTTGTGTATGCAAACGATAAAGAAATTGGATTTTAAACTCAGACATTCTTTCTCAGGTGAGACACTCAGGACATTCGTCTCAGGATTCTTCAGCAGGCAGAGGATGCGCGTGGCAAAAATGACGTTATTTATTGCCAGGTGAGCCTAGTCAACCCACACACTGCTCCTCTGTACATTTTCCTTGTTTCACTTCCTTTCCACTATTCCCTATAATTCGAAACCATCATCTCCCTCCAACAGCTACATTCATAAATCAGAAGAGGGGGTGCATCTCAGCGGCACGACTCTACCCAAAGAGAGAAGACCTCTCATGGATCTAATCCTAACGTGGCTGGCTCAGGCTCCAGAGGAGCAGCTGAAAACATTGCCACTGATGCTGAAGGCTTCAAATCTCTGCCACATGAAAGAAAAACTAGAGATGGTAGTAGATAAGATGAAACAGCAGAGCCCAAACTGTACTTCACCATTTATAGATGTTTAGATGTAGACTGACAGTATATGGTGCATACAGCACACGTGCACAAATACCTCTTAATTTTATTTGGCCTTTTGCCTAATTTGAAAACAAGTTTTTTTTCATTAAGATTACTGCACTGAACTAGTGATGTTTATCTGTTTTTTTTGTTTATGTTTAAATGTAGGTCAGACTGTTAACTTCAGATTTATAAGGAGGAAAAGGTGAATAAATGTCCAAAATTGAGAGATGTGTAAAATATGGAAACATATTGTGAAATTCAAGCGTTACATAATAACTTATTTTTGATACGAAATGTAACTTTATCTTAAATTAATGTTATATTAGACATGTATAATACGTTCTCTAAAAATTATGTGATATCAAACTGTTATGTGTAACAGCTAAATAAAGTTTACGGTATGTTGTCGCCTAATCTGAGCCTGGCTGTATTTGAACTGAATGACCACAAGGTGTCAACCTCCTCTTTCTTTAACTCTGGTCATTGTCAAATAAAACGTTTGCATATACAATGAAATGTCTGAAACAATATGAGACATGGTGAAGCGCGATATATTTTCATTATTTTATATATGCATGTTACCTTTCCGTGTTTCATGATCAAAATAGACACTGCAATGCCCAAACAAGTAGGCCTACAGTATTATAAATCTGATTTTTTTTTTTGAAATAATGATGACAATAATAGGCTATGTTAATTGAAAGAGATCTCTGCAAAAACACTTTAAATTACCCATAATATCGCTACATGGATTTGGAGTGCATTTTACTCCAAGTCTGATTTCAAAGTGATATTATTATAAATTAGCTTTAAACCTGTCCCATACTATGGCTATATAATCCACTGGGAATAGTAGCCTACTGGTTATGTACAGCTACCTCCTATGCTGCAGCATGGGATTAGGTCCCCACGAGACTACGCCAAGGACCGCTAGAGGTCCCTGGTTCGCAGTTTGGGCACCACCATTGTAGCCGTCTCATTCATATCTGGCTGACACCACCACCGCCCCCTCGTGCCACGCCACACCGCCCCGGCATCGCATCGGCTCCCTGGCTGTCGCATCACCGCGTGGGGAGGGGCCCCGGTTCCCACTATTGACTGCTCGGCTGTTGTATGACCGACCGCTTTACGTTAGGGCCACGGCCACAGAGGATGTGCGCGAGCGCTGCTCTTTTCATCTGCCTGAAGCGCACAATGTGCCTGGTTTCAACATGATTTTAAAGGGACCTTAGCGGACTGACTCTTTCTCCAACATACAACCCGTGAACCCTGTTTAAACCGAGAAGACATGCGCCGGGATAAACGCGATTACATTGTCCGGACACCGCGAGACGAGAGGAGCATGTAACCGGGAGAACTGCACCGGAGGGCAGCACCTGACACTTCTGTCTCTCGCTCCTTGTTTCCTCAGAATTGGAGTGTTATCCATGTGTTGACTGAACGCTCTTCGTTGTTTTGGGATTATTATCTTCAGCAAAATGAGCGAGGAAGTGTCAGAGGTCCCCAAAGAGCTTCTGGGTAAGAATTGATCATTTGTAGTAGCCATGTGTCCAGGCTGCAACAATCCCTGATGCTGCCTTTCTCATATTCCTGACTCACAGTGTGCATGATTGTGTACTCCTGTACTGTCCTTACTGAACTGATGCAATATAATATATCCCATTCATACAGAACAGCCATAGACTTACTGTGGCTGAGACACAATAGCAACGCTATATTTTAACGTTAAGTATCTTGCCAAAATATACGTTGTGATTAAAAAAGCATTTAATAAAGAGTCAAAATCTTACTTTACACTATGAATCCATTATGTTTGGCTGCAGTATAGCTTGAAGCTGTGTAAACATGTAGCTGAGCTGTTGTTGATCGAGGTGGATGTACTGTTGATGCAGTGTGGAGCCTATATTTGGAAGAAAAGCTAAATAGTTTATATGTGAGTGGCCAGCTGGTCTTACCACATAAATTGCACGTTTATTTCCACAGTAACCTTGGTGCACTCTCAAATACTTTAGCCTTAGTGGTCTGTCCTCTTGGCTAAAGTCTGCCAGGTTTCTTATGCTTTATTTGTTCTGATTGTGGACTTACCTTTTAGAATCCTGCTGACTGTTTGGCTCAAGCTCAGGGTCTCTTTGTTTGGCAAGTAGCTCAGTTGTTGACACCTCAGTGCAATGTTGGACAAGCACAAGCTTTTTTTCTCCCTCTCTCACAAGCATACAATGTTCATCTGGCTCCATATATTTCTTAAAGAGAAATAAATAGTGCAGAATGTAGATAAGGCTTGGTGGAAAATGCTATGTCATCTATTCAGTTGGTGATACATGCATTTGATTATTTATACGTTTTGTATCCCTGTACTCTCACCCAACTATCATGTTTTTTTTGTCATCCAGTCTGTTTTTTCAGCACCTACAATAGTTATCTTACAGAAGCTAGAGGACAACATCGTGTCCTTTTGCTTAGGATTTAACTTCAATGTTTGACGGTTATGTAGCTTAATATCATTTTATCCAGGAAACATTATTGATGGAAACATTCCACATGTCTGATTCATCATTTTATTCACCTTTCCCATAAATAACAATGCTTCAGTTTTATATAATATGGTTAGTCTGCTGACATACTGAATTCCTGTATAGATGGGAAACATTCTTTGTTTTTTCTCACTTTATCCAGGACTAGAAACACAGATTTCCGACATCCACTCAACATAGAGTGAGAAAGTTCAAGACTTTTCCTGATTCGAGCTTCACCAATTTTCCTAACACTGCACACTTAACAGCCCACTTAGGAATTCAGTATGTCATGGTCATGTATCACATTCACATACCATGTGGTGTTGTCTGGATGAGTATGTAACCAGCCATTGTTTGAAACTGCTGGTGCCGGTGATTCAGCAGCATTCAAAATCACTGTTGGCATCCAGTATCTGCAACGCATTTCAGAGTGATGCTGCAGAAAGAAACACCATAGACTGAGTTACAGAACATTTAGAGGATCTAACCTTCAGAAACTGTGTTTGTATGCCGAGACAATATTTTACTGACATGCATTCAAACACTTATGAAAGCATAAGACAAAGGGAGAAACAAACTTCAAATATGTTTGAATGATGTCTGGTAAACCTGTTACCCTTGAGTGATCAGGCAAAGCGATGCCTTCAGGTAACATACCAGTGTTCAGCAGGCTGTTCAGTTGAAGTTCTAGCAGCTAGGGCTGTCCTGCTGTGTCAAAACAGGGTTACTGTGTCATCTGTTTGTGGGACAGACCTTTGACGAAAATGAAGTTGAATTTAAGAAGGGGATGAAGCATAGCAAAGCACAGCTCATGGACAATTTGGTGAGGTGTATGTTATTGAATCTGCTCACAATTAAGCAGTTTTTAGACGGCATTAAATGAAAGATCCTAAAATAAGTTTATGATTTATTCGCATAAATAATAAATCACTAACAATAGAAATGTTGTTACATTATGAACAATTGTTTCTTCTGTTTTGTATCCTCTATTGTTTTGACTACCATAGTCTAACACTGTTGTTTATATCCTTAACATCTCCAAAAGGTTTTCCAATTGCAACTCTCTAGATATGAACACCACAAATCTGATTTGTGATCTCATCACATTAATGAACAATTCTGGGTTAGCTGTGGGTCAATAAATGAGACTGATTTTATGGGCTTGTAAATTGTTTGTTTGAGTGTTTTACAAGGTCATAGGTCTCCCATTTCCCCCACCTTCCACACGAGTCCCTACTGAAATTCATGCCAGTGTGACCACATTTACATGCCTTAACTGTCTTATGCAAACCACCAGACAGCCGGCTAGTAAATGCCCACTCCTGTCACCGTTTTAATATATGAGCAGAACATGGAATTCATTTTTAAAAATGATATATGAGAGTCTGGAGTTTTTTTTTTTCCTGGATTGAAAACTATCCGGTCTCATTAAAGCATTTCATTTCATTAGGTGTCTGCAGTAAGACTGTATTTTAGGAAATGCTTCAGCAGGACATTTTCCATGGAGATTGTTTAGAAAGGTTGGCAGATTTGCGCTTTGCTTTATTATTAGTTTCCCTTTGATCAGATGATGGTTTGTGGAAGCCTGTAGGCGTGGAAGCCAGCACAGACGCACGCACACACACACACACACACACACACACACACACACACACACACACACACACACACACACACACACACACACACACACACACACACACACACACACACACACACACACACACACACACACACACACACACACACACACACACACACACACACACACACACACACACACACACACACACACACACACACACACACACACACACACACACACACACACACACACACACAGAATCCCTCTCAGACACATGTTCACAGACTAAACCAGCCCCTGTGTGGCGGAGGAGTGAGAAGTATGGAGAGGTGTCTGACCCAGTTCTGATCAATAAACCAGTTAGGGTTGTAAACATACTTTTTAGGAGCTAACAAAGGCAAATAAAAAATAATTTTTAGATAAACCTCTTCGCAGTTTTTTTCTTTTACTTCTAATTCAATGCACAGGTATGCAAGTATTTCCAAATGTGAGTCTCTCATTATGTTATCTACTCTCTCGTCTTCCCTGTGTAGAGAGTGTGAGGGATGCAGTGGGGAGGAAGGTGAAGCTGTCACTGAGGAGGAGAGTCAAACTGGAGATCAAAGGAGACAAGACGGAGAACAGAGTCTTGGTGAGTCAATTGCTGCTGCTTTCAAGCTTCTTCTTCATTAAGGGGACATCTGTGTCTGTCTATTTCTCCCCATGTTCCTGCTCTTGGAATATACAGATTGCATTTAAGAACATCAACACCTATGGGCTCAGAACAGTCTCATAATACACACATGCGCACAGAAGGATTCACACTTGTATTTCATGATCCGCAAAAGGATTCACACTTGTGTTTTTCAATGCACACACAAATGTGTTCCGTTTCATATAGGCCTACACGTAAATAAAATCCAAATACAGAAAAAAGTTTTACATATGTATTTTTGATCCTCACATATTTGTTTTCCGTTTAAAACCTCTGCACCTGCAAACACAAACAGTTTTCTGTGCATGGATCGCTGTGCATTCGTGTGTGGGTTTTTTGAGACTCCCCTGACGGTCAGCCGATTCGTAGAAATTATTTCTATCTATAGCCAATCAGATGTCTCCTCAATTCTAAGCCAATCACATGAGCGCGCCCCCACGAGGGTAGATTTCTTGCGTTCATGACGTAGCGCTTCATGTACGCATTTTGCGCAGTCCGGAGCAGACAGCTCCATGGATCTCAGGACACCTCCACTCTCAGTACAGCGCCACTTTCCGAACAGGAAATGCACGCAAATACAAGCCTTTATATTATTAAGGTACAGCGCCACTTTCCAAACCATTGATGAATGCTTGTGTACACAAAAACGGCAGGCAAAACCGTTTTAAATGTGTGTTTCCTGTGTGGCGAATACAGCTGCTTTATTTATGTCTGTATGAAGTTGTTGTGAGTGTGGAGGGAGCAGCTACAGGTTAGCTTAGCCTAATCGATCAGTGCACTACGAAGCCAGTGCTAGACAGTGACCTGTTAACGGGGGGAGCCCCGCCGGTCATTATCGGCCGATATTCACTCTTAATAGTTTGATCGGTGCTCTCTATAAAGGCCGATTAGGAGAGCTGGATCTGATCGATATGGACATAAACGCGAGTGAAGTATAACCGGACGCAAGAGAGAGATCAGATCAGCTGCTAAATCTGATGGAGACACGCTGCTCTGCATGATCACCTGATGCTCCGCCCTCAGTTTAGCGAGCTGACCAGACTGCGCAAAATGCGTACATGAAGCGCTACGTCATGAACGCAAGAAATCATACCCTCGTGGGGGCGCGCTCATGTGATTGGCTTAGAATGGAGGAGACATCTGATTGGCTATGGATAGAAAAAATTACAAGTACAAATCGGCTGACCGTCAGGGGAGTCTCAAAAAACCCACACACGAATGCACAGCGATCCGTGCACAGAAAGTGGTTTGTGTTTGTAGGTGCAGAGGTTTTAAACGGAAAACAAATATGTGAGGATCAAAAATACATATGTAAAACCTTTTTCTGTAATTGGATTTTATTTACATGTATATGAAACGGAACACATTTGTGTGTGCATTGAAAAACACAAGTGTGGATCCGGAAATACAAGTGTGAATCCTTTTGCGGATCATGAAATACAAGTGTGAATCCTTCTGTGCGCATGTGTGTATTATGAGACTGTTCTGAGCCCATAAACACCTTGCTCTTTTCATCTCTCTCTTTTTTATTGAGCACTTGAAAGGAGATCATTATTTCAGTCACATTAAGCATCACTCAGCTATACTTTGATTTTGAGTTTAATTTCATACAATTTAAGTTAGAGAGATAGTGAGAAAAAGAATAAACACTCTATAAGCTCTGTTTTCATTTAGTCTGAGGACTGGGCATTGTTTTTATGTTGTTATAGAAGGTTTTCAAAAAGCATTGTTATCTTT
The DNA here is from genome assembly GCF_902827115.2 of Pseudochaenichthys georgianus. Taxonomy (NCBI): domain Eukaryota; kingdom Metazoa; phylum Chordata; class Actinopteri; order Perciformes; family Channichthyidae; genus Pseudochaenichthys; species Pseudochaenichthys georgianus. The sequence continues at coordinate 22,458,277 of NC_047518.2, forward strand.
TCTTCACATTCTCGGAACCAGCATCATCATCAGTGAGCTTTTTTTCCCGTTTCATATTTTTTCATTTATAGGAAGGTTTTATGAGTGATTGCCAACATGCCTCCTAGTTTTTGGGTTGTGTGATTTCCTCTGTGGCGCTTTCTGTATTTGGGCCAATGTATTAAGCCTCCGTTGCAAATTGTACAAGAAAGTGTTTCCATACGATCTGAACGACTAATGATCTATAGCAGTTTGATGAATTTAGACTCAAATGTAAACTAAGTTGTGCCCCTGTTTGTTTGGCCTATATTTATTTAGTTTTTAATCAAATTGCCACCATTAAAAACAATGCTGAACTAGCTATTGACAGTCATCCCTGTTTAAAAGGAACTAAGGATGCACAGACAACTCTCAATGGAGTTCTTTGATGGGAAAGAAAACTTCTCAGGACGTACTGTACTGATTCTCTCAACAAGAGTTGCGTTTAAAAAAGAAAATATTTCTCAACAGATATCAGAGATAAGATTATCCCTTGTAGTGTAAGTGACACTGAATCTAAAAACCTGGTTACTATACAAGAAATCAGGCAATTTAGATTTTAAAATGCACACTTACCTGTCTGTTTTACTTCACATAGTATCTGCCTCATGTCTCCATGGGCACCTCCGTTTAAATATTTGTCAACATCAATGAAAAGTCGCTCTAAATCAACATCTAAGGTATACATTGAGGTATTTCATTTATCAGTCACACCTCTGTTTCTCCATCAGCCTCAATGTCATCTATTGGTCAGGTGGAAATAGAAGCTCAGACCATTAACCACTGGTCAGCGGGCAGCAAATTCACTGAAGGATAAATAATTAAGAACCTGGTAGATCATTAAAAATGCATATTGACTCTTTCGGGGCTTGAACCGGATGAAGGGCTGATAGTTAAGACGGAAGAGTTTCTTCGGTAAATCAGTATTCGAGCAAAGTCCATAAAGTTTGATGGTTGAATCACAAAGCTTTCAGTTGCTGTGAGTCAATGCACACACAACGTTAAATATGTGTGGCTGTGGGTGGAAATCACAGAAGCCGTTTAGTTATACAGCTCTCAGTGGACTGAGAAGCTTTTAGTTGTACAGCTCTGTGTGGAGTAGAAATGATGGTGAAGAAACTTTGAATAGCTTTGGGAATAGACCTGCACAGCCAACATGTCTGCTTTAGGATTTGATATTGTGTGCTATCAGCCACACTTGTGTCCACACCCCGTGCAAGATAACTTGGAAGATGAGCTTAACCTTCACCTCTCTTGTACTCTGCTAAATATTCTGTGAGCAGGCTAAAGTGGGAAGCAGCAGGAGAAAGTGGGTTTCTATGAAAAGAAGAAAATCACACTTGTCAGTATATGTAAGAATCTAAAGCCATCAGTGTTACAATGTTACATCACATAATGAACATGGAGAGAAACACTCATTTGAAGTTCAAATTTTTCTTGTATAATATTATCCACTTATAATATTCAACACAATCAAATTTACTCCAGTATAGTGTTACACAATCTTGACTAAGAGGAATATTGCCTTATTTTCTTTACATTTTATTAACGTCAATATGACTATGTGTATGTAAAATGAGACTCCGGGATAACATCCTACAAGGGGAAGTATCATGAAAGCGTTTATATAATACTACAAACTTGAGTTTTACATACAACTTCTCCCTAAATACAATTTAAAATCATAAGAAAGATGCCCCCTAGATTAGCTACTGTATTGAGACTAACTTTTGGGATCTTTCAAACATGGCAAAAAGGGCCACAATTAAAATAACAAGTTAAGTTACCCTTTACCAACTTTGAGAGTTGACCATATTGATTTGTATTCTTCTTCGTTGTAAGCTAATCCTAAAGTGTTGCACTGGAGTGGATGTGTTTTGTTGTTTGTTAAAACAATGTTTTTACAATTAGCATGTGTTATTTGTTCTTTTGTGATCTGCCAACATAAGGCAGCACAACAACTGCATATTACTTATAATTGAATCCAGTCATGTGCTCGGTTTGCTCGTCTGCGGCTCGCTCTCTTGACGTGGCTATGACAACAATGTCATCATGTGGGAGATGGAAACAGAGGCTATAGTGGTGTGCGCATACAGTAGACACACACATGCACACAAAACAATGCAAAGCAGTGGGAGTCAGTACGGGGAATCGAGGAATTCCAGTGGAGTGGTTCTGGTATTTCATCCAGACGCAGGGCATGAGAATGACTCGGTGAGTTTGTAATAACGCTCTGCTTGAGCGGACTGAACAAATAAACCACTGTTGTTGTTCTGCGGAAAAAAAAGACTTCAAAAGACCGATATTACAGGAAGTGTTTCAGAGAGACATCAAACATGGCATGAACTTGAAAATGCCTTTTTTTAAACTTTATTTATTCAGGGGGAAGTTTATTATAAGCAGTTCTCTTTATTTCGGAGAAGCCCTGATCACATTCACACAGTAACACATTCACATGCCTTTTCCAGTGGTATTTCCCAGTATAAATCAATCCAAATGAGCACATACCTCACATTGTGATTTACAGTCCAGATTTGATGTTTTCATTGACATTTATTGAACTTCCCTTGTCAGCTTACTGCATCCACATACAGTACAGAGTTACATTTATTTCAGACAATTTAGGGCATCTATGTTCAGTGTAAACACCGACAATGATGGGAGGAATATGGTTATTTCATCTCTGTACACACAAGGCTGTCCCTTTTTTCCTGCGGAGCTTCGCTCAGACGGGGAGTGGAGCACTACAGTGCCCGAGGCGTCTCTTAAGCACATTAAAGCCTGATAGATACAGTCATCTTCCGCCTTTGAAGACGGAGGGATGAAGGTGGTAGAGATAATAACATCAGTCCATCAAACACACCCCGAGGAAGTAGAGAGGGAAATGGGCAAGGAGACGTTCTATACAGGGCAGTTGAGTTGTGCTACAAACTCATCAGTGACACGGCAAACATTTTGGAAAAACGATTTTAACATAGTATCACAATTAAAGTTTTTACAGGCATATAGGATTTCTAATAATAAATCTAAATTTCATAAGGCAAGCAGCTTGACTTTTTTCAGACCCATAGATTTAGTGCTCTCGGATGTCCTGCCATTCGTCATGTAGCAGTGCAGCTCATTCACAGATCCTTGGCTCTCATTTAAAAACCACAACATTGTTGGGTTGGAGTGGTGTCAAACTTCCTCATGATCTCCTGTTGTGAATAAAAGAAATTGTATGGGTGTGTGTTTGTCCTAGCCAGAGACTGTCTCTAATGGTGATTTGCTTTATTGCCTCTCATTGTTTGCTTTGTATGTGGGAGGGGCACTAACCCAGCACAAAGCTGCTACACACCAACACAATGATCTTAATGATCTAGAGTTGCACAGATTTTAATCTAGTTTGTGCTTGGCCTTTTAATGTCATGAAAAAGGTAGAGCCAATATTTGACTCGAGGATGTCAGCGTTTACACATTTTGTCTGCATAACACATTCCCTATAACAATTGTTTACTTGTACCATTGGTGATAGAGAACCTGACTGTGCGTCACATTATAACACTACATAATATTTTAGACAAAGATGTCTTGTGTCACAAACAATGATGGACTTAGCCATTTTCAACTTCAAAGCTAAAACATGGTCCGATAATAAGTCATTTATTTACAAAGAAACAGCTTGTAGCTAACTAACTGGGGAAATATTGTCTCACAGTCTCATAGTAGCTCTCTAAATGTTTCTTTCTTTGTCCTCAAGAAGTTAAGTTTCACCTTCTAACCCCATTAAGTTTATCTTTTTGCACGCACTATACTTATTTTCACTTCTCTTCCTCGGTTTGTTTGGATTTTGACCTTGAATGTCTTCACCACACATTTTTCAACATCACATCACACAATTTGTAAAATTAAATCTGTAACGGGTATATATAAAATTGTCTGCAATAGGGCTTTTTTTTAAACTGTAAATGTACTGACCTATCTCTATTTTTCCCTGTCACATTCCTCAAAGTTTCACCTTGTGCTAAGATGACTCTGCTTAGTAAAACAACAGACAGTTTGGCCATTATAAAGTGAAACAAAGTGTTTCGAGCAAATGAAAGGAAGCCTTACTAATTGTATTACATTGCAGGTTCATTGCAGCCTTTTATGTTTGTTAGCAACACTAATGTGTCTTGCTAATTCTGGTCTCCTCAGGGAGACTAAATGTATTGTTATTCCTCCAAGGTGGAAAATGTTTAAGAACCCGTGCTTATATCTGAGAACAGACCAAAGCCTACAATTTTCTTTCCCGCCACCATCCCGTGCTCTTCATTAACCCCGAGGTCTGTCATTAGGGCCAGTGAGAAAATGGAAGCGACCCAGTTCTGTGCTCCCTGAGGATCACCTGTAATGTCCTCTCATGGGAGCCTGCACTGGTATATTTTGTTGGCGGTGATAAAAGCTCTTCCTGAGCAAGTATTCTCCACATTTTATATTCCCTTTGATAACAGAATTTGTTATTTAGTCTTTGCTGTAGGCTGTTAAAGTTCTTTCATAGAGTTGTTACTTTATTTACAGAAAAGTAAAAAAAAAATAGCTTTGAAAGCTCTGAAACACTGACTCATTTATTGTGAAGCCTGGTTGGTTGGTCTCTACATATTTTCCAAGGAACACAGAATAATGATCGAAGAGTGAAGTGCTGGGAAGCCATTTTTAAAGATGGAGATTATTTAGTATTTCTATTAATATGATAGTTAGTGAGATATTCCTCCATAATGGTGTAATATTACATAGTTTAAAAGGAACAGCAATCCTTAGACTTACAGTAAGTATACAGACTCTTGTGTTTGCAACAGTAAGTCTGTCACAGATACAATCTTTAAGCATGGATCTGATATGTTGTTTATCTATCCTGCTGCAGGACATTCACTTGTTTTTAAAGACGAATTTAACGCATTGTCAGTATTTTTATAGTATACTGTGAGAGTCTATTTCACCCCTTTTAACAAAGAGTTGAACACATTATTGTCTTCATTCTGTCAGGAGCAAACGTCATTGTGTTTCTCTGTTGTGGGGCTTTTAAGTGTCTGGTGACATGGTAAATCTCTCTCCCTAACTTTTCCCCAATTGTGGGTGTTTGTATTTTGGGATGTGTGGTGTGGTCAGAGCAGAGTCTGACATCATCCGCATTTTTAGTTTTGCTCTCATTTTTGAGGTTGTGAAACATTTTATCTGTCTGACCCTTTGGATGAGTGAACACAGAAATGCTGTTCTTTCTTTTAATCAAAGTTCAGCCAGAGTTTGAACTTTTATAATTGTTTGTAGCATAAAAGCTCTGTCTATTAATTAGTTAATTTGCTTTGAGGTTCTCTGTTTTCTAACATGCAATGCTGTAGTGATTATTAACATAATAGGGGCAACATTCAGAACCGACCAAGCAGAATGAATGTGTCAAACGGGTCACCATTCCTGCTGAGGGAATAAGTATGCTCCTCTATAGTGTGGTCTTTAATGATTTGTGTTGTGAAAAATGGACTAGAACATTTGAAACCACCAGAAGACAAAATAGTTCATCATACTCAAAGAAAAGGATGCATAGTGACACAATTAGTATCTGTTTTTTTTTCTTAACATCTAAATAATTTAAGAAAGTGTACACAGTGAGGGGACAGTCAAACATATTAAATAAGTAATAATATAAAAGACATACTATCAACAAATTATAGCATTTGAGAAGCTCACATCATTTAATGTTTAAATAAAAAATAACCTCAACAATTAATGAAGGATAAAAATAACTTCTGATGACTAAATCCTTAATACTATTAATTTATTTGCAGTGCTTTTAGATGTAATTTTTGGATCACTCTTTTCCTTTTAACTGCAATAATGCCTTTGCACAATTTATGTAAAGCTTCCAGCCCCCCTAACCCTCAGTGTGGGAGGGGAAACATACACATGCCAACAGAGAGAGATCACAGTTGGCCTGGTGAGGATTGTATCCACCTCCATGTTTGCAGGCGACAGTGTCAAGTATAGTTAAATCCAGCTGTGAGATATCAAGGGTGACTTGTTTCCTGCCTTAGACAAACCAAAGATTTGTGATATATTTAAACATTTACTACCCTCAGTATGAAATTACCTCATTTGGTTCACATCTTTACTTCTGCTTAAACAAAGCAACGTGCTCTATTTTCATGCATTTAAACAGGATTGAAGAACCTAAAAACACTTAAAAGCAATGCCTCTCATCTTGAGTCTGATTTGCTGTGTCATACTCTGACCAATCCATCCAGGGCTGCCTTACTGTGTAGGCTGAATGCAGATGCTAGTTTACGTTAGTCAGGGAGTCTAATTTTAGCATGCTCAGCATATTCACTATCACACAGTTATTTCAGCCTCTTTCTGAGTGCTTTGGTTTCTGAAAAGGGCTCAGCTGAATGAGTCGGTTAATTAGGAGGGATTTTGTGTGGAGTGTGTTGCCAGTGTGTTTTTGTGTGTTGTCTTGTGCAGTGGACAAAGACTGTACTTCCTAGGACTGCCTTTCAGCTCTTAACTGCAAAGCATCAGACCATGTAGCAGCATAACCTCCCTGCAGTTATAGAGAAGGAAACCATATGGGGGCTAAGGTTGAACATGTTTAGAGTCTTTGTATCTATCTCTTTTATTCTGTGTTGTTATGCTATCCACTGACCTGAATGGCAGTTATTTTTATAGTAAGGCTTAGCATGTTTCCAGTCCACAATGTGCTACAAAAGCCTCCCTGGAGAGATATTAACCAGCCACATAGCCTGGCTCCATGCTAGCCCTGCCCACATTCATTCATCTTCATTATCTCAAAGGTCAGGGTCATTGTCACTCAGACAGTCTCAGTAATATAATTGACCCAGCCTCAGGTCTTTGGCTCGATAGGTTTAATTGTTATAATCTTATACTGACTTATATGTCTGTAAAAATGCAGGATCAAATATGGCACATGGGTTTTGGTGACTTCATAGAGCTCTTTTTGACCACTTCTTATTTTCATGACAACGAATAATGTGTAAGCTTGAGTTTTGTTCTAAATCTGCAAATGTTTGCACCATGTGAACATGCTGAAGTGGTAGGGCTGGTCCCGTATCTCGTGTTTGGTCAGACTGAAGGAAAAGTGGCTGTTGGGTGTTTATTGTGTAATGGCCTCTTTGGTACAGTGTCAGTTTGCTCTTGTTGGATGTAATTAAATGGGGTTTGTAGGTTGCAGACAACAGCCAGCATTGATCGGATTACAATGACATGTGTGCACTTTGTCATAGTAAATGGCCACAAAAACAATCGGGCCTAATCAATGTGATGTTTTCTGTCCAAACACTGACCCCTGAGTGATACAAAAATAAATAAGACTACATGCATAGTTAATCTTTTCCAGAGAGGCTTTAATTTTAAGAATTAAACCAGATTAATACAGATCAATGCAGATCAGAGTAGAAAGGAAGTATGTGTATGATGTCGGACAGTTTGGCTCTGCCTTCAAGGGCCGAGTTAGGCATAGTCATAGGCATTTGCCAGCACTCATGCAGCTATTTTTTTATCAGAACAACTGCACTGACCTCTCTACTACCTCTCTCTTATGCCTGGTTAGTTTTAATGGTGTCCTTGTGGTTGATGTTGCGATACTGTTTTTATCGTTGCCTTCTGCAAACTGCTAACATTATACCCTTTCCTTCATTGTTCTATTTGATGGTTTTTCTTCTTATTGTTTTTGTTTAATTGTTGTCATACATACAATATTCAGTGGGTTCAAATCCTATATACAGTGGGGCAAAAAAGTATTTACAGTAGTCAGCCACCAATTGTGCAAGTTCTCCCACTTAAAAAGATGAGAGGCCTGTAATTTTCATCCTCGGTACAATTCAACTATGAGAGACAGAATGGGGGGAAAGAATCCAGGAAATCACATTGTAGGATTTTTAATGAATTAATTGGTAAATTCATCGGTAAAATAAGTATTTGGTCACCTACAAACAAACAAGATTTCTGGCTCTCACAGACCTGTAACTTCTTCTTTAAGAGCCTCCTCTGTCCTCCACTCGTTAACTGTATTAATGGCAAACAGTCACATTCCAAACTCCCCTCTGGCCAAGACCAAAGAGCTGTCAAAGGACACCAGAAACAAAATTGTAGACCTGCACCACCTGTGAAGAAATCAACTGTGGGAGCAATTATTAAAAAACGGAAGACATACAAGACCACTGATAATCTCCCTCGATCTGGGGCTCCACGCAAGATCTCACCCCGTGGGGTCAAAATGATCACAAGAACGGTGAGCAAAAATCCCAGAACCACACAGGGGGACCTAGTCAATGACCTGCAGAGAGCTGGGACCAAAGTAACAAAGGCTACCATCAGTAACACACTACACCGCCAGGGACTCAAATCCTGCAGTGCCAGACATGTCCCCCTGCTTAAGCCAGTACATGTCCAGGCCCGTCTGAAGTTTGTTAGAGAGCATTTAGATGATCCAGAAGAGGATTGGGAGAATGTCATATGGTCAGATGAAACCAAAATAGAACTTTTTGGTAAAAACTCAACTAGACGTGTTTGGAGGAGAAAGAATGCTGAGTTGCATCCAAAGAACACCATACCTACTGTGAAACATGGGGGTGGAAACATCATGCTTTGGGGCTGTTTTTCTGCAAAGGGACCAGGACGACTGATCAGTGTAAAGGAAAGAATGAATGGGGCCGTGTATCGTGAGATTTTGAGTGACAACCTCCTTCCATCAGCAAGGGCATTGAAGATGAAACGTGGCTGGGTCTTTCAGCATGACAATGATCCCAAACACACTGCCCGGGCAACAAAGGAGTGGCTGCGTAAGAAGCATTTCAAGGTCCTGGAGTGGCCTAGCCAGTCTCCAGATCTCAACCCCATAGAAAATCTTTGGAGGGAGTTGAAAGTCCGTGTTGCCCAGCGACAGCCCCAAAACATCACTGCTCTAGAGGAGATCTGCATGGAGGAATGGGCCAAAATACCAGGGAAAACCTTGTGAAGACTTACAGAAAACGTTAGACCTCTGTCATTGCCAACAAAGGGTATATAACAAAGTATTGAGATGAACTTTTGTTATTGACCAAATACTTATTTTCCACCATAATTTGCAAATACATTTTTTAAAAATCAGACAATGTGATCTTCTGGATTTTTTTTTTTCTCATTTGGTCTCTCATAGTTGAGGTATACCTAGGATGAAAATTACAGGCCTCATCTTTTTAAGTGGGAGAACTTGCACAATTGGTGGCTGGCTGACTAAATACTTTTTTGCCCCACTGTATATATAACAGACCTTTTTGTAAGGAAAATACACCTTTACAGGTCAGTGTGTTCTGTACTTTGTGTGCAATCATGTGTGTCAGTGTGTGTCCTCATCATGGGTGTGGATTTTGACAGATCAGCAATATGTTTAACTGGGTATTGATGTTTCTGACCCTGACTCAATGAAATATAACACATTGTTTTGAACACACAAGCAGTGTGTTCTCCTCTTATTGTTTTAATCATAACCTCAGAGGTTATTAAAGCATTTATTTATTCATGTTATAATCTTAATTCAAGTAGCTTTAGTTGTTGTCATAGATATGTCCCCTTCTGTGCTTGATTTGGGATAAATCTTGTTTTTCCTGTCAAGCATAATGCATCCAGTGTTACGTTTAAATCCTCTTCATGTGTATTTGATCTCTTTTACTTAATTGTATAAATCTAATCAAGAGAGGACCTTGTATTGCTTTTGAGGAATTACCATTCAAGATCTAAACCACACTAATTGTGTTTTTATCATCGAAATCAGTGTTCAGCACTGCGTGTGTTTGTGTGTGCGTTATTAGTGCCGGCTGATGTTATCTACCCACTCCAGAGGGAAACCACGGGTAATGCCAACACCAGCCGCGAACGATCCCCCCCCCCCCACTCCCTCTTCCTCTTCCTCTCCCTGCTCTGCCTTTGTCTCTGTCATGCCTTTCTTCTTTCTTTCTCTCTATCATACCTGTGTACGTCTCCCTCCCTGACAAAGCACTGTACTTCACATTGAGGAGGGTTTCCACTTGTATTTTTCTTTGACTTGTAAAAATAATAACCTCTGCTCCTTTCTGTTTATGGCTTTTCATCCCTGTGGTCTGCAGCAATATCCTTTTTACCCAGAAACCTTGGCTCTCCATCGCATACATACATACACACGCACACACTAGGGCTTATTTTTTATTATGAAATCGCAAAGCCTGCGATTTTTTGTAATTTTTTTTTTCTTCTTCTTGTGTGTCAGTCATCCACACCAATCAGAAGTGCTGTGCTCCACATGTACCAGCCATTGTTAAACAATCAGAAGTGGCCCATGATAGAAGGTGATAGACAGATTGATCCAATCACCTGTCAAGTATTTTTGAAAGTGCCTGCCCTTTCCAAATGGCTTCCAATGGAGTTTTCCTAGATGGTTTGATGAAACAAACCATCTGAGTCAGGTTAGTAATGCTCCATCACATATTTTACATCTATTACAGGGTGAATCTTAAAGGGGACCTATCATGCAAAATGCACTGATGTCTTTTATACATAAATATGTGTCCCCGGTGCGTCGGGGAACTCACGCAGCATCAGAAAAGAAAACCCTCTCCCTTTTCCTCCGTACCCAAATCTTTTAAAAACGGGTGTACAACAAGTGGATACAGATTTGCTGCCGATATGACGTCAAATCGGCAGCGGACCCACAGAAAGTTGCTATCAGAAACAATGCCTGACGTGTTTTGGACGTAATCTCGTCTTTGTTTACATTAGCAAGCCTCGCTAACACTCAGAGCTAACCTGTACTGGAGAGCACATGTGTTTAAAAAGCAGGAGATAAAAAAAGGAACTCACCTTGTGGTAAACCCGCAAGAGAAAAAGCATTTGAGCTCCATACTGTTTCAGAAATAATCTTTAATGTGGTTTAGAACAGGATGGCGGTTTATCACAGCAGAATTTAACTTTATCTCCGGTAGAATTCTGATCAGGCCTCCTCAGGCATCATCAGGCTCCGCCTCCTCTTTTCTTTTTCTTTTTTCAAGCTAAGGACCCAAAATCCGCGTTTCTCTAACAGGGCTGCAAAAGAGGGGTATGAGCAGTATGAGGCATGGCTACAATGGGTGATCTGTTTGGGATTTTAAGCAAAAAACTTCACAGACATGTTTTGTATAGGTATGGCCCTACAATATATTTTTCCAATATAGCATAATAGGTCCACTTTAAACTAAAGCTTGACTTTAAAGCAACCCAACGGAAGTTTCATGTAAGTTTTGTTCTTTCACTCGTAGCTCAGGCTGCGGGGTGCTAGAGCATGTTGATGCGACCTTCCTAGCCGGAGATATGGCCGCATTTTACAATAAACTTCCGTTGGGTCACTTAAAAACAAATATCGCAAATCGAATCACAATTGCAATATTTGTCAGAAAAATTGAAAAAAATGTTCCCCCAAAATCGTGCAGCCCTAACACACACACACACACACACACACACACACACACACACACACACACACACACACACACACACACACACACACGCACACACACACACTCCCACACACACCCACACACACACCCACACACACACACACACACACACACACACACACACACACACACACACACACACACACACACACACACACACACACACACACACACACACACACACACACACACACACACACACACACACACACACACACGATTTTGTCCTTATCTCTGTAACCTAAATACACACACAGGGTTCTTTTAAGACGCCCTGAAGGCTGACTCAGTTCTGGGTACACGCCCCTATCAATCCCACCAGGTCCAGTTTAAAAAAAATCTTATATCCATCCAGTGTTAGAGGGAGTCCTGCCAAACTCGACTGTAATCCGAATTTGAAAGCACAATCATTTAATCCCTCTGCCCGGCCCTTTGAATGCTTGGTCAGCCTCACAGTGAGTCACATTTGGGGGTTGTTAGTGAGGCATTGATACACAGGCAGCATGCAGAGATGATGAATACAGTTACATGCTATGAATAACGGTTATTGATTTGACCCAATTCAGTAAAAATAATTTGTTTTCCCTGCCACAACCGAAGGCACATTTTATTGCTGTAATGGTTTGCCATACATATGTCTCATTTATTATTCAACACATTGTGCATATTCACTCACACTTTGATTCTGACTGAAAACAAGACAAGGAACTGTAGCAATAATGACAAATAAATTAAAAGTACAGCATGATACCACACATGTATTCATGCCTCAGCTTGCTGCAGCTGTGGTCTGATGAGGCTGGCCAATCAGATGTGTTCAGGAAGTACCACTGTCAGCCCCCTTTGTTCCCTGCCATGCTCATCTCCTCGGCAGTAAAACACAAAATGATGAGCAGGGCAGTGATAAAAGAGAATTGATGTCTCTCTTAAATCTCTCCATGGCTGCTGGCGCGCTGTGGGGAGGATTTGCACTGCTGAGAATGGTTTGCTTCAAAATGGGATATTCATTATTTGAAAAAAAGAGGAATGTATCATGAAAATGAAAAACAGCTTGGCTGTTAGGAGTCTTGTTCCTGGAAAAATGTTGAATAATTAATCTATTGTGGTGCCATAGCAATAACAGCCAATTTATTTGTTCTTTTTTCATAACATCCTATAAACCATTGAAAAAGTATTTGTGTGTTGTCTGGCCTTAAGGAGACTGTAGACAGACCACCACACTATCTGGTGGATGTTGTGTCAGGTTAGTAGTGTGATATGGAGGGGTTCTCAGACTATCATATAAGACCAGACAGTACATCATGTTAGCTGTTCCATCTCTGAACCATGCTGTAGTAAAAAAAGAGTATTACTTACTCACATTATACTGTGGTTTTGGCGCAGTGAGAGTCTGCAGACATTACAGGACCAGACCTAAGCTGCACTGTCAGCAGATAGTCTTGGCAGCGGAGAATCAATGTATTGTAAAACAAATTATTTCTTTTTCTTGAACCTGATTGAGTTGGCTTCAGAGGAAATCCCACCAGGATCTCTCCTGTGTCGCATGATTGTGGTTCATTCTCAGTTGTGCCCCTCTATCATCTAAGATTATCTCTTTGGCTTTGGAGCTAATTCCCACTGCAGGCATATTGCAGGAAAACAGAAGAGAATGCTTCCTCTGCGGCTAAGAGGATTAAAGTTTTGAATTGTGCTCAGGGTCCTTCTCAGGATGATTCAACAGATTCAATGGCCATATGTAGGGTACAGTTGGGAGACTGCTAGATGTTATTTAAAACTGAATGCAACATGTTATTGGTGTTAGACTTTATAGAAAAACCACTAACTTATATGGTACTATTTTATACAATACCTTTAATATATACTGTAAATACATGGCTTTTCAAGAACTGTCTCTACATTAGAGGTCTTTACGCATCCAACATGTTGGACCAAATTGGAAATGCATCCTGAAACTGACAAGAAACCAGACAGGCATAAATTACTTTTCAAAATAGAGACCAAAACAAAACCTTATAGAGAGAGAACAACATCACCTGCAGCAGCCCAATGTTGAATTTCAAGAAGCCATTGTCGAAAAACAACATGACAACAAAGATTGAATGGAAGGTCTCATTTAACAAAAACTAAAGTTCTTTGAAGCACCCTTTATGCTGCTCTTTAATGGTGTTATGGTGGTTTACAAGATGTGCATTTGCAAAACCAAACAGTTTTCCTCAATCTTGAAGTTGTTACTCTTTCAACACCAATAAATAAATACAGTTTGAAAGAAAGCCTGATGAGGATAAATCTCACCTCAAATGCATGGACTTGTAAAGACGTCTACCTTGCTAATGATACTCTACTGTATGTCTGCCTTGTATACTTTCTGCTGTACAGTATGTTAGCCTGTTGAAAAACAGCCAGGAGAGTCTTGCTCCTCTCTTACACTGAGTTACACCATCCCTGATTATCATAGATAAAAGCGGGATGGTGTGTTTGTTTTTTTTCTGCTCCATGTCTCAAGATACACACAAACCTCCTCTATTGAATTCATTCACCCACGCACCACACAAGCCTATGCATATTCATGTATTGTGTAAACAAGGGAAGAGTAACACAAATTTAGTATGGAAAGAGAAATAAGAGAGAAAACCATTTCATGTTACCTTTACAATCTGTAATGTTGTGTGAGTCTCTTTTACAGTATTCACTTCTTCATGCTGCAGTCGCTGATGCTTTCATTTCTTTCACAGAATGGATTTTACTGTGCAGAGATGGTTTGATTATCCAATAGTCATACATTCCACAGCATAAAGTCTCATATTGTAGACAACAACAAATGCACATCATGGCCCTTTTTACCATTTATAACCTTCTCTTATAATATAGTGTAAGTATGTTTTAAGGTGATTGTTTATAATCCCGCAAGAAAGGTTGTGGCTAAAGAAGGATGAGGACATTAAGAGATAATGGGAGGGAAGAGGAAATAAGTGCAGGAGAAGATGAATGAATGCATGGTGAGCTGATTGATTTCTCAAATGCTAAGATGGGGTCATCCTAGCAGCATTGGTTTAAACCGAGATTAAACGGCTTTTAAACACTTCCCTTCATTAAATATCTGCTTCTCTGATTGGATTTAAATCTTGGCTCCTCATCAGCATAACAGCACTTAGAATCTATTAAGTAATTTCACTCTTTGCCCTTCATCCGCCTCTGCTTCTCTCACTCTCTCACGCTCCGTCTCCCTGGTGTCCACATGCTGTCCTCAATGCCCGATCTCCCCCTCTCTCTCTCTCTCTCTTTTTTTTTGTTGCATGTTCCTAAAAATACTCTCATCCTGCTCTGCTGTGTAGACAGTTTCGGTTTGCAGCCAGCACATCATGACTCATTAATGTTGCGCACAGACACAAATGCGCATGCAGGATCTACTGGCATTATCTATGCAATAAAGAGTCTGTGTCAGCAGCGGTGTGAGGAATGTCATTGTGTCTGGGGGGTTTTTCACTGCATTATTTCTATTTTGTTTATTTAAGATATGATTGGAAATTACCCTCACAGTTTCCCAGAGCCCAAGATCATTTTGTCAACAATTGTTTGTTTTGTTAAGTCCACAGTCCAAGATCAGCAAATAATGTGAAAACTTGAATTAAACCAGTATGAGTGTATTTTGTGATGGATCACTAAACCTTTTAACCATTTAGGTAGAATGTTTTTATAATGTTTTTTGGTACCATCAGGGTTTTGAATGATATTGCTTTCACCGAAACAAATTGTGGTGTAATAGTGTGATTATTATTAATAATAATAATAATAAGGCGTGAATACACCCCAAGACATGATGGATGAATACAAGCATTTTTCTGGTGGGGGTAGATTTCCTGCAATGCTGCCACAGCTGAATGAGATGAAACACTGCTCTGTTTTGCTTCCTACAGAGAGGAAGCTTAACTGTAGGCCAGCGTGAATCTGATTTACGGGGTAAAAACTCATTGACATTCTCAAGCAAGACTTGGCTCTGCAGCGAGCTTCTTTCACTGTGTGTGTGTATGTGTGAATATGTATTCACAAATGTGTGTGTGAAGTATGGGCTAGCTGTTACCATAGTAACTCAAAGTGTGTGAGTGTGCACATGTGTGTTGGAGGGGGGGTATGTGGGGTTGACAATTTGACAGGGAAAAAGATAATCTGGGAATGGTAATACCATGAAAGAACGTGTGTGTGTGTGTGTGTGTGTGTGTGTGTGTGTGTGTGTGTGTGTGTGTGTGTGTGTGTGTGTGTGTGTGTGTGTGTGTGTGTGTGTGTGTGTGTGTGTGTGTGTGTGTGTGTGTGTGTGTGTGTGTGTGTGTGTGTGTGTGTGTGTGTGTGTGTGTGTGTGTGTGTGTGTGTGTGTGTGTGTGTGTTACAGAGAGAGCGTGACAGCAGATGCTCTCTGGTCTTGTGGACATGCTCCAATGCTGCTGCCATCTGGTTGGCTGAGTGGAACTGAAGGCGGGATGATGGTCGCTGAGAAATCAGTTGCTGATGGGATGGCTCAAGGCTTTAAGTCAACTTAAGTGTCACAGCAGAGAGAGAGAGAAAAACACCCTTCCCTTATGGGATGATATCAACATTAAAAAAAATATTTCAAAACTCAACATTATTTCACGAGTTTGTGAAATGTGAACTCCACTCTGACATGAAACAGGAGGGTGATATGGCTGTGTCCATTTGAAAGAGCAGATGGAGAGAGTCCTGGCAAAGTGCAGAGGGGCAGCCATGCATATACAGGGGGAGGGTGAAAAACTGAAGGAAACCCAACATGAATCAGTATTAATACAGGTTGAACAAGCCATTAAGTGCACTGAATTCAATTTGTAAGGAAGTCATAAACATGTCCTTTAATGCAATAGTTGACTAAGTATGAAATTATTTACCACACTCTCTAGACTGGACAGTAAAGATGAAGCCTCAGTGGTCAGTTGGTACAGTCAGCGGTTCTTGGTCATTGTTGTGACTGCAGCTATTTCGCTCCGGGTAACCCCTCTGATGTTCAGAAGTCCTTTGATAAAACCTGGTGCTTTTTTAATGTATTATTAATAAATAAAACAATGACTTTCTGCTGTCCGACACACACAACCAGGCCTCCTGTCTACGGAAGATAGAAGGTTTTTTTTGTGTCACGGATGTCTGTTCCCTATCTTTGATGTCTAGGCAGCCAAACTCTTTATTCCCACAACGTCTGAGAGACTGAAGACTGTTGCTTTGTTGACAATACTACAGTATAATATAATTACATTTTGGAACTTCTTTTGAGTACCATAACTTTGATTGCACCAAAGTGATTCGCTGAAGTGACATTGATAATGAGGTCCAACAGGGCAAGTAATAGGGAGTCAGATGATGATACAGTTTAGGGCCATTCCAACTTTTATTTTTTATTTGTTATCTTTGCGCCAAAGATTGTGACATTCTGACATTTTCTCTGGTATAGGTTAAAAATAACCCTTTTCTAAATTATCAGGGAATCCAATGTTGTGAACACTGATGGCCAAACCTATATCAAAATAAAACCTTAATTTAAGATTATCTAATAGTAATCCATCTTTTTTTAATTGAAACAATTCCATAACCAGTATATCTGCATGCAGAGTATTTTAACTAGAGCTGCTGCACAGAAATGAGACATGGTGAGAGTTGATGGTAGCAGTGGAGACTGGTGCTCTTCAGGAGAGGTTATCTTTGGGCACACAGGCCTGCCTGTCTCCATCACATCAAACCTCACAACCCTGCCTGTGGAGCTGAGCCGCAGAGGGCTGGGACACACTGTCATCCTTTCTATTTTCTTTGCATTTTCAAAAAGATTATGACAGTTTCAAGACTTTCCTTAATCCTGTTTTCTCTCTTCAGTTATTTTCCCTTTCCTTGTTGCCCTTCATCCTGGACTTTGTTTTACTTGAACTTGTTTCTTATGGTGTGCTCTCAGACTATTTTATTCCTTTACTCCCTTCCTTGCCCTTACACACCTCTTTTTGCATGTTTTATCCCCTCTAAACCAGCTTTTCTTCTTTCTTCCTTTCATCCTTATGTTCCCTCTTTCATCCCCTGACATTTTCACTTCCTTTGAGACTTTTACACAAAACCAACAGATGTAAGTAGATTATCATGAGGGCCGTACAGTGGTGACATTTAGACAGCATATGACATTATAGTTTCATTCCAGTATGCTGTCAGTGCAGTGTGAAAGAAATGATAAAAGACATGACTTGCTACGAGAGTATTGAGGTTTTAGCTGTGATGTTTTTGGTCAAGAGGGTAGATGATAGTGTTAACATTTTTGAAAGTCCAGTGTAATGGCACATTGTGTAGGGCGCAAATCTTTACCACATATTTCTATCGTAGACTGTATACGTAACGATTAGATAGATTTGCAACAATGTTTTCTAATATACTGACTACCAGAGAGTGAGACTAGTGTTACCACATCTATCATCTCTAACAGTATCACATTTAATGGCATTCTCGAACCAGATGTAAGGCCCTTTAAGGCTGCTCGTCTGGATAGGGAGGTCAAGATTATGCATTCCAGTAATGCCTCTTCAGCTAAGTCCTCACCATGTGTTCTAATTAATGTAACATTGCAGCCGGTTCCCAGGTTGCTCAGCAGACAGAAAGACACAAATAAGATCACACATACTGACCTGTAATTGCCAACTCATTTGGGGTGGTTCAATGAAAACAATGGCAACATGGCTTCCTTTAGAGCAGGCACTTCTGTTTATAAGTTTTTTAGAGAACATAATTTATTTTCATTGTCATGTATTTTGTGTCTTTCCATACTGACTGAAATGTGTTGGAGTCACAAGCCTTTTTTCTGGATGAGTCAACAGGCTAACTGCGCTCTTTGTCATTTCCCTATGCGTGTTGGTCAGAGTGTTTACAGCTACATACTCATTATTCTCTCTGTTCTCCCTCTCTTGTCAGGCCCTTGCATCCCACCGAGCCTACCTCTTGACAGCACGCATTCCAGCAAAGGTAAGAGCAGCAACAATAAATTCATTCCAAATCAAAATACTGCATGATGTCAGATGAGTAAATATTTGTAAAATATGTCTTCACTTTTAGGTCAACTACATAATTTGAATAGTTTATCAAACTATTTTTCAACGTCTTCTCAAACTAGATAAGTGGATTAGTGTTGCACGGTGTATCGATACTTGAAAGGTACCGCGATACCCTGCCGTTAAAAACGTTACGATTCCTCCGTTTCATTAGTATCGGTACTTTAAGAATGACGGGGAAAAGTACTCCGGTGAGAAAGCGCTGTTTTAATAAGAGCCGTGTGTGTTCAGCGCTCTGCTTCCACTCCCTGCACTGCAGTCCCTCCCCTCTCAAGCACGCACTAAGTCCCTCCCCTCTCTTGTGCACGCGCTAGCTGCCAGAGCATGTGAGAAAACGAGAAGCATGGCTGCAAGTGGGAGTGCAACTGCCGCTGCGCCTCGGCTTGTTGACAAAAAAGACGGCAGAAGCGAAATTTTGAAGTATTTGAGCTATATCTCTGACAGTGAGGGCAAGCCTACGGACACCACAAGGCCTGTCTGTAAGAAATGTATTAATTGTATTTAATACGAATTCTTGTCATTTATTTTATTTATTGTTCTCATTGTTTAAAAGTTTGTTATGGTTCTGGTGTGAAATAAAGCACAATAATTACATTTAAGACTGTTTCCCTTTTTTCCAAGAAAAGTATCGAAAAATAATCGGAATCGCAATTCTTGACTTTATCGGTATCGAAACCAAAATGTTGGTATCGTGACAACACTAAAGTGGATATAAAAAGGGACTTGAAACTTTATTATACACGAAACAATTTGCCCTCAAAATGTGCTTAGTAGTTATTTGAAAGATTTCCAAAATATCACAATATATTTTCAATATTCAAGATTCAAAGGTTTTATTGTCATATGCACAAGGCTACAGTCTAGAAATGGCAATGGAAATCTTATGACCTGAGCTCCTCCAACAATCCAACATATATAATAAAATACAAAATAAAAAGTAGTGCAAAAAGTCTATATACATACATACAATAGAATATGTACAAGAACAGAATATGAAATCAAATAATGTAAATTAAGACACAATTAAATACGGTTTATTGCATGATAACTATTTATATAAATAAGTATATTATCTTAATTATGTAACAATGTAAAACCTCTCATTCATTTGTGCACTGTTCTAATGGTGTCTTCAGTTACAGCAGTGCAGCTATAAAATGTCACATACATCATGTTGACATCATTTTACACAAAAAACAAAAGCACACATTCACAAAAGGAAACTGCACTGGGACTGTATATGAAAACAGACTGCAAACCAGTCCTCCTGGTAGGAAAGAGTAGTATTTCACAGTATTTTCCCAAAGCCACGTGATAACATCACATCATCTCTTGTAACGGGTCCAGGAAATACTTAACAACTTCCCTTCAAAAAGCTGTTTGTCTTCTAGTCAATACGATGCCTTCAGGGACAGTTTAGGACTTTAGGTGATTGATTAGTAGCTTGAAAACTGATTTATAGTATTACTCTGGGTAGAAGAGGCCATAAAGAATATTCAAGCTGACTCCATTTCACCTGACATCAGATGTTTGCAGTGTTATGAGCTGCAGGTTCAGGATCTGTTGATTTAGCTGCCTCTGCATCTGTTTTCTATCTGTGCGTTGAAGGGATTACACACCTGCTCAACAACGCTCCTCGCTTCTTCAGTACTGTTCGTGAAGTCTGTCTCTAATTTTATTTACTTCTTTGTTGTACTTTTATCTTGCTGCAGCATTTTGTTATGGAACATTTTGAAGGTGCATCTTGTGAATTTAATTTGGTAGAAGCAAGAGGCCCTTTTTAAGGTTGAATATATTCACTTAACCTCTTAAGCCCTGAGCCTGTTTTTCAGGTTTCAGGCTCGAAAATGCCACTAACACAACAAAGACTATATCTTCACTTCTAAAAGGGGTAAATTAATAATCCTTTCTCTCAAAGCAAGGTTACATCTGTGAGTTGGATGTAGAAGTGTCAGAATCAATATAGATGTTTTTATTTTAAAGTAAATTCAGATGGAACACAGTAAAAACATGTAAATTCTAATGTCCGCCTAAAAAAAACCATTACTTATAGTGAAAACCACCCTTGAATGATGGGCTAGTAGACTAAAAGCTTTAGGAATCCAAACTATAACATATAATAAGTACCCTGTATCAAGATTGATGCAAAACAAGTTAAATTTGACCTTTTACGAGAGGTTTAGAAAAATAAGTCCAAGCGGACTCACCTCTGGGTAATTTGGGAACCATCAGTTCCATTTGAACTTTTTCACTGTAAAAATCATTTTATTACTTTGAATTATCACAATAGGTATTCATTCCATCCAAATACAACTGTTGTGAAAAAAATAAAATAAAACATAGGCCTACTCTGTTATCCTCTTACAGTGAATCTCTGAATTAGCCCCGAGCGAAAAATGCTAACCTATTACTGCACCGAAAATCACTCCTAGCTCCCTTATTACTTATCCTAGCTGCACATCCAACACATTGTTTATGATCGTAAAGACACAGAATCTAACGGTGCCCACCTCAACACTACAAACTACAAAACGTATATAGACACCAAAAAGAAAGACATTTGGGGAAGCTGGGTTAATCGGAACATGAGAGTACACAGGTATTGACAGAGAGAAGGAAGAAGTAAGATGTCCCCCGACAAACTAAACCCATATCAGCAAAACTAGGGGCTGAATCTAATCGGCCCTAACTATAAGCTTTATCAAAAAGGAAGGTCACTCTTAAAAACGGATAGGGTGTCTGCCGCCTGAACACAAACTGGAAGCTGATTCCACAAATGTGGAGCTTGATAAGAAAAGGCTCTGGCTCCCATTGTACTTTTAGAGACTCTAGGAACAACCAACAACCCTGCATTCTTGGAACGCAATGCCCTAGTAGGACAGTAGGGTATAATGAGTTATTTAAGGTAAAATGGCGCCTGCCCATTAAGGGCTTTGTAGGCGAGAAGAAGAATTTTAAATTATATCCTGTGTTCTATAGGGAGCCAGTGTAAGGCAGCCAGAACAGGAGTAATGTGGTCCCTTTTACTAACTCTGGTTAGTACACGAGCTGCAGCATTTTGAATCAGCTGAAGCGACTTGACTTCTTGGTGATAATAAGGAGTTACAATAATCCAGCCTTGAAGTAACAAATGCATGGACTAGTTTCTCTGCATCGTTTTGAGGCAAGATATGCCTGATTTTTGCAATGTTACGTAGATGGAAGTAGGCGGTCTTGAGATTGATTTTATGTGGGCGTTAAAGGATAAATCCTGATCAAATATAACACCAAGATTCCTTACAGTCTCACTGGAGGCCAAATTAATGCCATCCATAGTTAGTATATCTTTAGATAATTTGTTTCGTAGATTCTTCGGGCCAAGTACAATAACTTCAGTTTTGGTCGTGTTTAACATCAAAAAGTTTAAGGTCATCCACGTTTTTAAGTCCTTGAGGCAGTCTTGAATTTTATTTAGATGATTAGTTTCATCAGGCTTGATTGATAAATATAGTTGAGTATCATCCGCATAACAATGAAAATTTACAGAATGATTCCTTATAATATTGCCTAACGGAAGCATATATAATGTGAACAAAATAGGTCCGAGCACTGAGCCCTGTGGCACTCCATGGCTAACTTTGGTTTGCGTGGAAGATTCATCATTGACACGTACAAACTGAGAGCATTCAGATAGATAGGACCTAAACCAGCCTGTCTGTCTCGGAGTTGTTGTTCCACAATAAAAGCAGAATTCCTCTGTTCAGAAAAAAAACTTAAAACCTCTACCCTTTCTTCCCTGGCTCTGCTTAGCCAGATGAGATTACAACATCAGATCACCTCTGCTCTCCTTCTTTCTTTAAGCCATTCGTCAAGCTTTCTCCCTCTCATTTTCTCCTGCTTTTCCAACAAACCAGATTACTTCCTCTTCTCTTCATCCCTGTCTCTCGCTCTGTGTTTTCCCCCTTTTATCTATCTGGTTTTCTTCCCCCTCTCATCACTGTGCCAAAGGTCAGCAGGGATAACCTATACTGTCTTAAATCCACTTTAATAGATTATTTACATTATTAATTCATCTTTATCTGTGTTTAAAAGACCATTACAAATATAATGTTTAAAATGGCTTGTTTTCTGCAACAAAATTCCAAAATGTAAAGGTTTTAATTAAAAAAACATGTTATTTTTCAGATCTTCCCATTACCAGTAATGCAAATGTTGTGTGAGTGTCTTGCAGCACACAACAACATCCATTAAAAAAAAGCTGACTGGTATAGTATTTCTCCTTGGTATTGATTTTTGTAATGTAAAATCTATATTACAGTCAACTGTAAATGAAGATTGTTCCAACACACGAGCTATTGACTGTATACATCCTCTGTATATTCAGTTTACTAGTTTACTGCTATATCAGTTTTGTTGAATCTAAGCTTACTGTAGATGATAATGGCTGTTGATGCTTTTAACCATTTGAGTTTATGCTCTGTCTGGAATCCCAGAGTTGCGTCTAAACACACACGAGAACAATCAGTTGGAGTGGATTTCGTCAGTACTGCTCTTATATATATATATATATATATAGACATTTATTCATTGGGATAAACCCCTTGAGATGCACCATCTCGTTTTCAAGGGGATCCCGACAATAGCAACAACTTACAGACATACATAAACAAAATGCAAAACATGACACACAAGACAAACCACATACAGTCTAAGTGAAATTCAAGCAATGCACACAATCATTACAATTTGAGACAGTCAAGCAAATCAGTTTAATCTTCTAAGCTCAAGGCCAGTAAATACATTGCAGTGGCAGTAAACCCTTAGTTTAACACTTTTCTGTGTAACTTTCTTAGTAGTAGAAATTCCCCCTATAGCCCTCTCATTCACTTCTCACCAAGGTTTCCTTTGTGCACCTCCAATTGATGGTTGGCTCCCCTTGAGAGGCTGCAGGGCCTTACAGTCTGTCAGTGCCTCCTCCCAGACATGCCCACATGCTCTCTCTCTTTTTCATTCATCTCTCCCTCCCCTGACTCTTTTTTTCTGTAGCCTCTTGTTGCTGTATTTTCCACATACCTGTATACCCCATCTTTATCTCTCTCTGCTTTATGTCAGACATTTGTGAGTTTTTAAAACAAAAGATCAGGCTGGGCATACATTTTTCATAACTTAGATATAGTACGCAGACAACATTATATAGCAATTGATAACATAATGCAGACCATCCCATAAAACCTAACAAATCTCACGTCCTGGTTAATGTTTATAAATCCCAACATCTACAGTTAAATTCCTGTACATGAAAAATCATGCATGAACATACTTAACTTGTGTTTTCCTTGAAAATACAGAAAAAACTAAAGTGAAGAGGTTGTGATAAAGTGACAGACGGACTGTAAACGACTGAGTGAACAATGCAATCACTAACATTTGGTTCCTCCCTACACCTCCCAGCGTGAAGTCTAACCATTGGCTGGATTTCATATTCATCAGTGCTCACTTGTGATTATCTGGCGCTCAATTCAGTGGAATATCATACCGGCCCTTGCTCTGTAAAGTGAACTGATTGACCCTGTTTTAGTTTTGACTCTGTTTAGCGTGTATTCTAAAACGGAGCAAAAGAGTTATATTATACAGTATATAATAGTATAATCCTGAACTTGTGAATGTACTGTACCTGGTGTCTGCACATTGAATAGACATGCAAGGTCTGTTAACTTGACTTTCCCATCATACCTGGGTTAGTAGGTTATGACACATAGGTAATACACTTTTGATAGATTATTAACTATTATAATAAGTACTATCCTGCATGTCAGAAATAAATAAAGTTCTGCAATGCCAATTTTTGACTCCGCTCTAAAAATGTAACACAAAATACATCCCAATGTGACCTAGAACACATTTACAGCATCATTTACTTGCATATTACACAATGTGTGAACAATTTGCCCAAATAGTGTGGCACATAGATATTCTTGAAAGAGCTCCAAGCATTTGACCTTCTCTTAGCTTGCTAACATTAGCCACCATACTGTAAGCTATGGTCTCTCAGATAAAGAAAGGCTGTAACATCTAAACCCTGTGTGCTCAATGAGTGTGATTTCATTTTTATAAATTCAACTTTTCTTTACTGAAATTCTTTCCAGTTACATAGTCTGCTTTAAACATCACTAAAACATTTTTTAATCAATCCATCGTTTTCTTTTGGCCCTTTGTTTGCTAAATTCTAAATGTCTTGTTTTTGTTTTATCTGAATGAGCTTGGATTTCTTTTTAACTGTGTTTTAGTCTAAGAGACTCATTTCCACACGAGTAAGTAACTAAATAAAAATGAATGCTTATGTGTGTGCATGTTCGCATGTGGAGTATTTTCTAGCTCGTAGACTGAGCATGAGATAGGAACCACAAGCAGTGCTGTAAAATAAACACACACTGCATACTGTATTCAGACAGTAGGCAGACAGTCTGTATCCTCTCCCCCCTCTCATCTCCCAGCCAAGCCTCAGGAACACTGAGCCCACCTGGAATAGTCTGGCCTCGCTCGCTGGCCTGCCCTCCGGCACGGCACCACGTCTGTGTTTGAGAATAGGAGAGAGAGATGGAGAGGGAGTGCAGGGAACTGTCTGCTCCGTATACAGTGGGAGGCATTTGTATTCACAAATTCACCCACTCTCATTTAAAGAGATCTGTTCCTTTCCTTTTTAGGGATGGAAAGACAGGCAGCTGCTTTTTTTTGCTTTTTTTCCCTTCCATTTCGTATCAAAGCTGAATTCAACTGCTTGTAGATTCAAACAATTCAGAAGGCAAGCTGAAGAGAAAAGAGAATGCTCAAGGTGTGTCCTCTCCGTATTTATCTTCCATCTATTAAGAACAAATGCTTAGCAAATGAACAGTGTATCCCAGAGTGGCTGCATTTTTTATTAATTCAGCTTGCTGAGAGAAAATAACGGGGAAACACTGATTTATTTCAACAATTAGGTGACTGTATCTTATTACCGAACCTAAGTTTGAATTTCTATTAAAAATGTTTCTATTGCTGCCCTGAAATAAAATGTAAATGTTTGAGTCAGTGATGAAGTAGTCTGCACAGGAGCAAGAAGAAACAACTGCATCCATATCGTCTCATTATAGAACAGACATATTTACAGACAGCATTCCCCAGACAGACAGTCACTTCACTTGGCTGATGTTATTATTAGGCACGATTACTCTCAAAGATAAAGTATACATACTGAATGGTCTCACACATTCACATGGATGCCACACTTGCACATTCATTCAATTTCTGCCAATTCAACTACTGTTTTACATTTTCTGAATGTAAACATACATTTGCAGTTTTAAATAAATGTTTTATCCTGAATGTTGTTAAAAGCTGCCTTTTGTTCAAAGTAGGTCGGAGACAGTGTGGTAACATACCTTATGTTCTGTATTAAACAGTAACTCAGATAATCATTGAATATTGCATTATTCCTTTAGCTTAGGATGTTACCAGGTCATGCCTACTGTATATCTGACAGTGTGCAAGCTTTCTAATGGTGATTTCTGTGCTTTTTTGTAGGTGGAACACTGCTTTAATTACCTGGAGATCCAGGGGATTGCTTGTAACAAGCCTACACAGGTACACAATATGACCACCAAAACATTGTCCATGATACTGAGTGCACCAAATAACAATATATATAATATCCAATGTGAGATACTTTAGTGTCTTGCTAAGTGAAACCTGAGCAGGAGGGATGTTGGTGGATTTAGGTACCAAACTTCTACATTTTAAGAGCAACGCTGGTATAAATAACTGTAGTGGACAGACAGTGAACTACACTAAAAGAATGGAAAGCAAAATATGCTAGAATAATCAATAAAACTGATTAATGTATGAGACAGACTGTATCCACAAAAGATGTTTCCCATCTGGGAAGATCTTGCATTTGAATTTTTAACCAGTGCTGGCTAGCTGTCAGTCAGCAGGATCTACCTACAAAATATGATAATCCGTCACTTAGCCCCTGCAGCTGAACCTCTCTCCCGCTCTTCTGGAGAGATGTCAGTCCTTTTAATATCTTGACTGATGGTCTCCCATGTTGAATAAGCATCAGCAAGGATTATGTTAATTGTGGCCTATAGAGGAGGCATGTATCGCCTTACATCAGCATTTGCATAATTGAGAGAGCGCTGATGTGGTTATGCAGTCTTGGTAAATGTCATTAAATCTTTACGTTAACTTAGGACAAAGATGTGGGATGTAAATGTAGGTTGAGTGGATAGATGGAGATGGTTTATTTCTTATGAATGATTTTATTAGTGGGTAGGATGAGTGGAGTAGATGGACAAAAAAAGTGGTAGATTTATTTTTCAAAGCCAGAATGGCTCAGTGGATGGAACATAGTAAAGAAAGAAGGATGACTAACTCTTTTTTGATCTAAATAAGTATAACTGTGGTTGAAGCAGGTTCGGGTGAAACCATGCATGCCTCTGTGCATCACTAATTAATGATGTCTCCTTTTAGCTTTTCATAGAGTACGAGCGTGGCTCCTTCTCTCTGAAGCTGCTGTCTACAGAGGAGGTCAATGAGGTGGTCGCTCACATAGGAAACTGTCTGCTCAGGATATGCCCTGGCCTTCCACCTAGGTGAGTTAACATGTACTGCATAACAGTTTAGCTGTTTTTTTTCTGAATGTTTTTGCAGTCATGGTTAGAGATTCGTGTCAGTTTGTGCACTCATACTTTTAGGTTTTGCATGTTATACTTTGTGGCTTTTCTAAATATTTCCTAAAAACTAAAAACGCTCCTGGAGTTAAACCTGGTGCAACAGACGGAAACATTTCACTCTAAATGTTGCTGTGGTTCATGCGCATGCATGTCCAAAAAGACATGCATCTAGTGTTATGTGGATGTGAACTTTATTTAATAAGTTATCTTGTGAACAGGAAGCATGAATATAAATGCAGAAATGGTCACAGATGTAAAACCATAAACTTGTATAACCTGGTCTTGCGAACAGAAGAAGGTGTTTGACTTTAGCTTGAGGCTGATGTTTGTATTTTGGAGCGTCATATTTGATACGATTTTATTTGACATTAATTGTGTGGTCTAGTTAAATCAAATTAGTATTGGTCAGCATGTTTGCTTTCAAAATGTCTGTTATGAGTAAGACTGTGAGAAAGTAGCCTGAAGCTGCTTTTAAAGGGATTAAGAGCTTTTGAACATTTCACCAGCATTAACATTTGTTGAAATGTAGAAATGGGATGGCTAAATTCTGTTTAATCTCTCTTCTCAGTAAAGTCATGAAGAAGCTCACCATGGAGCCTCCGGACAGGCTGACCTCTCTGCAGACTCTGTGGGAGAACAACAAGCCGGCCGAGCCCGGACCCTGTGGTCTGTGTGTTTTACTGTGTGCTTCCTTATGGAAATGCTTTAGTAACATGTAATGTTTGTGAGTTGTGATGGTACAGTCAGTTTACAATGAGTTTTGTAGTTTTACATAGTTTATTAACGCAATTGTCCTTTGTGTTGAAATAAATTGAAGTTTCAAATTGCATGCCGTTTGCACCATAAGGTCTTTGGCAATATGGACATTCTCATCCAAATGTTTCTGTCGTAAATGTTGTGTATCCTTTTCTCTAGGTGGGTTTTCTCAGATGTACAGATGTGTGTGTGACTGGTTGGGGCTGCCGTACAAAGAAGAAGTACAGTGGGTCAGTATCATTTGCATTATTTTGTGCAGTGGCACAGCAGATCCTGGTTCAACTGTGTTTCAAGGCTGGAGAATAGCTGCACATAGCTGAAAGAAACTGCATAAAGCTCTTTGATGAAGATGAAAGACTATATATAAATATGAAAGACAACTGTATATGAATAAAGTACCAGTTTCCTTCATATCTTTTTATTTGCCAAGGTCTTTCTCATGCTCTTGCTCCTTCTTGTCCAAAATGAAATAAATATAGTCAGGTTGAGTCTTCTGTTATGTTTCTACTGCTCTGTGTCATATACAGTATAAATGTATATTGAAATAAATTTGTAATGGTTTTTTTTTTAGATAGCAGACATGTTTGTTAACACTTTGGTTAACTGATTGCTTCCCAGGATGTGGACACCATCTATTTGACACAAGACACCAGGGAACTTAACCTGCAGGACTTCAGCCATCTGGAGAACCGGTGAGTGTTGGCACAGAAACAAAGAATGTTGTTGGTATAAACATACAACGAAAAGCTAAGAAAGGTATTGCAAGCGTCACATGATTTACTTTTAATATATAAATGTACTGAAGTCAGCAGCTACGAATGAAGAACAATTTTAAGTTGAAGCTATGACCTTTTCTTTCGTTCCTGTATGCTCCTCCCCAGGGATCTGGTCGCTATAATAGCAGTCCTGGAGTTTAACCAGTGGTTTACTAAGCTCTCCACCAAGGATTACAAACTGGTTAGTACCCCTTTTTGTTAAACTCCTTCTCAGGTTTGCTCACTAATCATATCTGTGCTCCAAAACGTAGTTATTATAGTCTTGCGAAAGCTAGCCATTAAGGGCCAGGCAATTGTGGATCCTCTGTCATGTTTGTTGTGTTACACAACAAACTCCATGATTGGGGCTTCATGCTACTCCTCTCTGGTTATCGTTATTTGAACGCTCCTACTGCACTAATGCCTACTGTTGCATTTTTCCTCATGACATAAAAAGTAGGATGAGGGCTTTGACAAAGCTTTGTCAGTATCTGTCCATCTATCATAATGTCTCAAGTGATAAACTAAGGCTAACACCAGCTTATTTGAGCAATATGTGGAGAATCACTGTTTAAACAAGACTCTTCAGACATGCTAGCAGCTCTGTGAGGCTGAACTGAGCTGCATGCTAACGAGCTAACAATGACAAAGCTTACTGTACATGCTCATGTTTTCACTGCTTATCTTTCTGTATTGCTCGGTGCCAACCATTCTCGTCATTATAGTTGAGCCTAATAGAACAATAACATGTTTTTTTTTTGTTTTTTTAATGTTTTTTTTTTAATTATCTTTTCTTTTTAATGACTGATGCCATGTCTTTCGTTTTTTGTAAAGCACTTTGAATTGACTTGTGTGCTATATAAATAAACTTGCCTTGCCTTAACAAGCACTAAAAAGATAGTGATGGGATAGAAATTAGTTTAGCTTGTATTTATTAAACCAAAGTATTGGAGATGTATACTCAAAGAAAGATCAAAATAAGTTAACATTGTTATAACTGTGTCATGGTAGTTATAAACTGGCATGAAACTAAAGGTCAACATTTCTAAATCTAGTTTTAAAGAGAATTAGTTGAAGGATGGATCCTGTTACAAGTTTTTGGAAAAGCTTTATATATGTTGCTATTGCTTATTGTTTATTACATATCCCTACTTTTTCTATATCATTATTATACTATATAAATATAATAAATATAGAACAAATATTGTATTTTATCATTATAATTGTTAAAATATATCGACACTGTCTCTGTTTACTACACTTCATGTCTCTCACTCAACCTTGTACCTGACTCTGTATCTGAGAGTATCTGCCTATACAGAATATTTTCCCTTTGTTCCCTCCCGTCTGTTGACTGAGGATCAGTCCAATGTTCTTGTGTGATAAGACTCCTAATCCTAACGAGACAAAGGGACTCGATGTCTCAGGCTGTTGCCCCCCTGCAGCACTCCATTACCAACCCTCCGTCTCGACGCTTCGAACAGTCTCAGCAATTAACACACGCAGCTTCCTCAGTCCAAACAATTATCTCACTTCTCCGTAACAGACAATTCCTTTTGTATTGAATTTTAAATCCTGCCTCCAACCGTGCCATGTGCATATTTAGGCTCAAATACTCACACAGGCACATGTGCCAACGTGTGCCCTTCCTATCCCAGATTACTGTGTATTATAATGGACCCTAAGGTGTTTGTGTTTGGAAGGTGTCAGTGCAGGTTTATGCAAAGTAGTGTGTCCAGCCATAGATACCACTTGTTCTGTTTTGGACATTGGTTATGTTTTGTTTGTCATGCAAAGGGGCAGCTTTTGTCTTCTTATTTGGTTACTGTTTGATGCCAAATAAAGTTTTTCTTTGGTTTCTTTGGAAACTTTGTTCTATGTTCCCCTTGTTTTATGTATGCATGTTAATACAGTGATAACAATGAATCCAGGGATGCAATGATGTGCTCTGGAGCGTGAGTTGTCTTTGATCCTGTGCCAATGGAAACAGTGACAAGTTGAAAAGAAAAATAAGAAAGGGAACCGAGAGTGATGACAGCAAACAGATCAGTGAGACAGATACATAAAGGCCAGTGGACAGGTCAGTGGACAGGTCAGTGGACAGGCCAGTGGACAGGTCAGTGGACAGGTCAGTGGACAGGTCAGTGGACAGGTCAGTGGACAGGGTGAATGGGTGAGGTGCAAGGTGAATAAGGATGTGAGTCAGCAAGTATCAGGAAAGAGAGATCAGTTCTAGAGAGAAGCCAGCCCTGGAAATGGACTGAAGAGGAACAACACATCTCCAGCTTGGAAAAAAGTACGTCATCTCTAGCAGTAAATCACTGGGTGTTCCTGCCAAATCCACTCGCATGGTAAAGTTCAACTCAAGGGCAACACTGAGCATGAAATATTGTCTATTTTTGACTGTGAGCACTCGGGGGTATCTAAAATAAAAGTATATGGATCAAAATCAGGATGTAAAATAGAAAGTGAGTGAGGAAGAGATATGAAACATTAAGCGCAGAAGCCTTGAGCGTAAAATACAGTCCAACCATCTAAATCAAGTAGATAAACAATCTCACACATGTCCTCACAAACACTGTCACACACACAGCGAGGGGTTATGCTGCTCATCCTCAGTTCAATCAGGCTGTTTGTCTTGTGGTCTAATCAAGATGCTGAGCTGAAAACGAGAGAGGAGGTGAAGAAGAGGAGAGGAGGGCAGTGATGAAAGGACTCTCCTTCTGATTACCTCATGATCGCACAGCGTGTGAGCATGTTCGTGTGTGAACGCGTGTGGTGTATTTCAGCAGGACGTAGGTCAGACGCACTGCATGATACGGCTCTTATTTAATGGCTGGAACATGTTGGGTGCACATGCTGTCACTGTGCCATCCACAACTGTTTTGTTGTGAAAATACAGCCTCCTTTGTATGCTGCCTATCTCCCTCTTTCTCCCTCTGCTACTGCTCAACTGACAGCTCTCTCCCCTCTTTTTCTTCATCTCATCCCTCACTACCCTCATATGTCCTTTTTCTGTGTTATGTGTCATCCCTCGCTGCCCTCCATTATTCTTATTCCACTTCTGTAATACTCACAGTTTCACAGAATAAACATGTGAACAACAATCCCTTTCTTCCATCGCTCTCTTTCTTTGTCTCGCCATCCCCTCTCTCGTTTTCTCTCCCCCTCACTGTAGATAACAGTGTAAGACAATGTGTCCAGTGTTTTGGCCACACTGAGGCGCCTGGCTGCCCCTATAGCATGAATGTCAATTACAAAGAGTCACAACCAGACAAGGGTCCTGTACAGTTCTATTTCCATCTTGCTTAAAGGTCCCATGTCATGCTTTTCTGGTTATTACCCGTCCCCTTGTGTGTTATGTAGCTTTTTCTGCATGTAAACGGTCTGCAAAGTCACAAACCCTCAAAGTACACCCTGTAGCGAGTAAAACTCTAACACAGAAAATACCTGTCCATGCTGCCCCAGAACGCTTCGTTGGAGATATTTCTTTTTCCATTTTTTTCTTCCTGAGTACAGTGACGTAACGAGTATAGTGACGTAACTATACGTCACTATGCGTGGGGTCTGCGAGACACCGCGGAACTCAGCCTGAGCACACACACACACACACACACACACACACTCACTCACTCACTCACTCACTCACTCACTCACTCACTCACTCACTCACTCACTCACTCACTCAGCCTTATCTTTTCCTTATCTTTTCTCAGCGGATTTCCGCACACACACACACTCACTCAGCCTGGCTGTGAGTGCGTGTGCTCAGGCTGAGCTCCTCGGTGTCTCGCAGACCCCAAGCAGCAACCAGGAAACGACACCAGTAATAAAAAAAGCTCACACTGTCCGCTCCTCGAGCCTCACAGGGCGGAGCAGCGAGCCCCGCAACGTCCCGCCAACACGGCACCCAGACCCCACGCAGCATTCTCATCCGTTTGTCATTACTGGTGTCATTTTCTGGTTGCTAACAAACGCCATTGTAACACATAATCACTGATGTACCGCTGTAATGGTGGTGGACTCATCAGAACAGAGTGGGCGAGCTGACCAATCAGAGCACACTGGGCTCATAGGGAGGGGGGGGGGGCACGAGCTCCAACAAGGCGTGTCGGACAGAGAGTGAATACAGATACTATACAGAGATGCTGTTTGAGAAACCAATGTGATTTTGGAACATTGAACAATGTAAATCTATTCTAGTAGACCCAACAATGGAATTATGATCAGTAGAAATGGCCATGACATGGGACCTTTTAATGTTTGTGTTGGTAATCAGTGAAGATAAGTAACGTCAATAAATAGAGATACTGCAGAAAGGCACACAGTATTTGTCTTTAAGTTTGAGTATGACACAGCGCACAGTGAACTGGGTCAGTGAACATTTAGGTGTGGCGCAAACTGTTGCATTTTTTATTTGGTCTAAATATGAGTGCCTTTGCTCCCTCGACTCTCTGTCCTGCGAAACAACTTTTCTCCCTCGACAGTGTCTAAAGTCCACAGTGTCCTCCTTGTCACGCATAAACGGTCTGTAAGCAAAAGAGACAGGATCCACTCGTATGCTGTTTCTTTAATTAGCATAAATGAAAAGCTTTTCTGAGTAGTTTCACAGCATTCTGCACAACAACACTTGCGGGAATTATGGTTCCCAAAAGTACATTTCTGTGTTTTCTCTCACCTTGACATTTTCCATCCAGGCTTTGCTGTTCTAGATAAAACTGCTTCATAAGCCTCGAAGCTGGTTCGGTTAATTAGTTCATTTTGTATGCTTCTGATTAACAGATCCGCTAAGATATACTTTATTGCTCAGTGAGACTCATTATATGTAACATTATGTCCTACCTTTCATTTCACCCTTACTTTTCATTTGTATCGAGCATCATCACAAAAGCTAGAGTAAAGTATATGCACAACATTTATTTCGTTTTTTGTGTGTGTGTCTTCAGTCTGCAGATGTGTGTGAGCAGATTCTTCGGGTAGTGACTCGTTCCAGTCGGCTGGAAGAGTTGGTTCTGGACAATGCAGGACTCAAAACGTGAGATTATAAAAACTATTAAATCCTCTAATTATACACAAGGTCAGTTAACTCATAATGTAGAAAAGTAATGGCAGAGCTCTCTCAAGTATGACAAAATACAATACTAATTACAAGATTTGAAATGTTAAACTTAACAAAGTAGCAATAAGTAAGTTCAGTAAGTGCTTTTCCTCCTGTGTCAGTTCAAATAACTTCCATATTCACATCTTCCATGGCAAGAGAGGGATATTTATGCTGTCAAACGTTTGATAAATAAATTATATATAACATAATAATAATCATTTATAAATAAATAGGTCATAAACACCTAATGAACATGCTCTTTCCCGCTCTGCAGTGATTTTGCCCAGAAGCTAGCAGCTGCCCTGGCCCACAACCCCAGCTCAGGACTCACCACCATTAATCTTGCCAACAACCCACTGGAGGACAGAGGTAGGCTATCTGCTCTAATGCAGTGTAATGTACTCATCTATTATACTCTCCACTGTACTGTGTTAGAAACTGCTCTGTTCTAAATGTAGAGAAGGGTAACGCGCCAAAGAGAAATATTTAATGCATAAAGCAGAGTCAGATTTAGCTTAAGAATGCAACATTATACAACACAATACAGAGTATGACATTTAAGGTTGATTTGTGACATTGCATTGAGAGCAACAGGTTTAATATTTCATCCTCTTTTTCCTAAGATTTCTCAGTCAATCGAGGACACATGAATTAAACATATATTCCACCAAATATTCAGTCAACCACAGATTGAGAGTTACCAATCTCTGTCTTATTTGTTATCATGTTAAATTTAGCACAATTATTTGTTGAATGTGTTCTTAGCCAACAAAAACAAAAAACCTACTATATCATTTTAGTCATTTTACCTTCTTAGACATTTAAACGTGTGTTTTTAAAGAAGGTGTACCTTTTTGTCGGATCACAAGCCACTATAAATATAATCTGTTTCCTCTCTCTTCCTGTAGGTATCTCCTCCCTGGGTGCTCAGTTTGCCAAACTTCGTATGGGGCTCAAGCATTTAAACTTCTCCAAAACCTCACTATCACCCAAAGGTAGGTGTTTTTTATTCAGTTCTTAAGATAGCTGGATGATTTTAAAATGGTCTTGTTTGGATTAATTGAGCATACCAAAAAAACATGTATAAATATTGCATTGTAATCAGCTGGCTTCCCTGTTTGTCTTTTAGTTGACATGCTCCCCTATGATCCGATGCAATTCACATCTTTCACTAATCTGATCACACCGAGTGCAGGGATGCTATTGGCACCTAATTAGTGCCCTATTAACACTGAGTGAGAGGGAGCAAGATGAAAGGATGTATTTGTAATGTGTGAGTGTTGCATGTTTCATTTGCATAAATGCTGCTTACTAGACCACTTTCTTTCAATCAATTAAGTCCGAACATCTCGCCATGATGGAAAAATCCTTCTTCAGTAATGGCCTTTGATGAAATGCTTTAAATGGGTTGATTGTTCTTCTGTAAAAAAAAATGTGGGGCACTCGTAGTCCTTCTTGTAACATTTTTTGATTGATTGTCTGCAACCACTTGCAGGTTTTGGTTCTCATCCGAAGTAAATGTGAAAGGTTCCATCTTTAGGGACCCTCTGTAAACATGCTCTGCTCTCAGGC
Source organism: Pseudochaenichthys georgianus (assembly GCF_902827115.2). Lineage (NCBI taxonomy): Eukaryota > Metazoa > Chordata > Actinopteri > Perciformes > Channichthyidae > Pseudochaenichthys > Pseudochaenichthys georgianus. Next base: position 22,493,719 of record NC_047518.2, read on the forward strand.
AATCGATAAAGAGCTATCATATTTCACAGCGTAGGGTTTGTGAGTGTGCTGCGCTGCTTAAACTGAGCCCTGCTCGTCTAGCTAAAGGCACCATCCCTAATCCAAACTGTAAAAGCCTTCAATGCTCAGAGCAAAAAGAGAAGATCTAAATAATGTCGGTTTGCTGAAGCAGAACCATCATTGACCAGTTAAATATAACTACAATTTGTTGAATATTTTGTCTCTTTATCATCTGTTATTTCTCTCCTTTTTCATCTTTCATTAAGCTGTCTTCCCTTGTCATGTCAGTCACTTGACAGTCATGCAATGATTTACTGCTAGTTCAGTGTGTCAGCCATGTGACAAACGTAATGCGAGTCAGCAGTTGTACGCCCAGATTGTCGATATTACGCACACTATTCAATTGAAATCCATGCACACAGATTGTCTGTCTCTTAAACATATCCTAATCATTTGGATGATAGCAGCACTTTATGAGCTTGATGTCAGATAAATATTAAATATTAAAGAGTTTATTTGGATACATTTCCTTGTGGCATATACAAATATGACCCTCAACATAGCGTGACACTGATTTAGGCTTAACATTTACACAACCATGAGAACAATGCATACTCTTTTCACTTTCCATGTATTCACTCGACATTCTGATCCTTTTCTTTCCTGTCTTCACCCACTGCTCATTTCCTCTGCTATTTCCTTCAATGTGCCGTCAAAACATGTGTGTGTGTGTGTGTGTGTGTGTGTGTGTGTGTGTGTGTGTGTGTGTGTGTGTGTGTGTGTGTGTGTGTGTGTGTGTGTGTGTGTGTGTGTGTGTGTGTGTGTGTGTGTGTGTGTGTGTGTGTGTGTGTGTGTGTGTGTGTGTGTGTGTGTGTGTGTGTGTGTGTGTAGGGGTGAACAGCCTTTGCCAGTCACTGAGTGTCAACCCGTCCATCCCCAGCAGCCTGGTCCATCTGGACCTCTCAGGAAACGTCCTCCGAGGAGACGACATGCAGGTACAAACATACACACGGTTTCTAATCCATTTTACTGCTAGTAGCAATAACGCTTAATTGATTGAAGCAGGGCAAAGTTGCAGTTGTGTCGAGTCCTTTTCAAGCCGTTATAAATCAGTTGGCATGTCACTGTAGAAGAGCAGCGGCTCATCTGAATCCAGTCTAACAGACACAATCACACATGTCACAGTAAGTGAATGTTAAAAAAAAACGTGGATTTCAAAGAAAAAAAACAACATTTGCGCGGAAATTCGGTGCAGGGGAGGGTTTATACATAATTGACATTTATTCAATTAATTAAAGTCTGCCATTTAAGCTTCAAGATGTTTTAAAAGAACAGTGATTGTTGCAGAGTTGCTAAGAAAGACAACTAAATACCTCTCTACTGTCTGTAAATAAGAAGCTTGGGGGTTAGCCAAGCTTAGCACAAGGACTTGAAATGTAGCCTCTACTAGCCTATAAAATAAAATAAATTAACAATAGTCTCAGGCAACATATGACAGCGAGGCTACAGTAAGTTACTGTGTATTGCCAATAAATAGTCAGGTACAAAAACAGGTTTATAAACAGACAAAATTCAAAAAATATATATCACGGCAGAAAAGTTATAGAATACACTCAAACAGTAAGAGAATAAAAGAGAAAATAAAATACCTTTTTATTGAATTCCACGAAAGCTGCATACAGTGTAGAAGGCAAATCAGATTGTCAGACACACTTCTGCTAACATATTCTCCTGAAGAGTGGCCTTGGTGTCTCCTTTGTAACAATGTGTGTAATGTTTTGCTCTACATTTAGCATTTCTACCACTTCCTTGGCCAACCCAACAGCCTGGCAACACTTGATCTTTCCAACACTGACTGCTTATTGGACCAGGTGAGTCACACTGAAATCAATTCCTGCATATCAAAAGATACTGGGTAAAGTCATGTAAATAATGGATAAAACATTTATTTTAAAGAGGACCTCCAATTGCTTTATGTAAATAAACATGCAATTAGAGTTGTCCCTCTTGATGCTGTGCCGACGAAGTGCCAGAAAATAATATCTGTGTTGCAGGGAATGTAATCCAATTGTATACACCCCCTCAATCTGTGTTGCCGTTTGCTGCTTGTGAAGTGATCTGCATACCGTATGTGATGTATTGATGTGGGTCTGGGAGCCAAATGCAGCATATTGATTAGTCTGAGATGTAGCCAGCTGTCACTGCACATATTGATTAGCTCCTGAATCATATTCTGTGTTTCTCACCAGATATAAAACCATTTACACACGCAGATTATCACGAGACAGATTTTTTTGTTTTTTCTCACACATGAAAACAAATTGCAGGAGATGTCAGGTTTGGAGTTGCAACGTTCAAATCGAATTGATTATTTCTTCCCTTTTCATATATAGCACAACACTTGGGACAGTTTGTGCAGCTCATATGTTATGGTGACATATTCTGTGTGTTTTCCAGGTTTGCTCGGCTCTGCTGCGAGGCTCGGTCCAACACCTCTCTGTTCTTAATGTTTCAAAGAGCGTCTTTCCTCACAGGTAAGAACCATCTTGCCGGTATCAGTTACCTGACCATTACTTGTCGCTTGTAGCTTACAATGTTTGTTGATCAAGATTGCAGTTTGCAAGATTTCTCAAAAATTACAGGGAGTATTGTAAACATTTGGTGTGAATGATGGTGTGACACCTGCTGGTGACAACGTGCCATTACAGACAAGAGGAGGTCCCCATGAGGGGAATCATTAATTTGAGGGTGAAGACTTGTTAAGGGTAAGGGTTAGGGTTAGGCATGTTATGGTTAAGGTTAGGATAAGTCTCCAGGAAATGCATGAAAGTCAATGTAATGTCCCCTGAAGTGTGTGTGTGTGTGTGTGTGTGTGTGTGTGTGTGTGTGTGTGTGTGTGTGTGTGTGTGTGTGTGTGTGTGTGTGTGTGTGTGTGTGTGTGTGTGTGTGTGTGTGTGTGTGTGTGTGTGTGTGTGTGTGTGTGTGTGTGTGTGTGTGTGTGTGTGTGGGTGTGTGTGTGTGTGTGTGTGTGTGTGTGTGTGTGTGTGTGTGTGTGTGTGTGTGTGTGTGTGTGTGTGTGTGTGTGTGTGTGTGTGGACAGATGGGTGGTGGGTGGGGTTTTCTTCCCATCATTATCTCTCTGTTACCGGTGTGCCTCAAGGGAATTGAGGACTTCATCAAGGGTAGAGGGGAAGAGAGAATGGGAGGGGGGATTGAGTTATACCCTCTAAAGACCTTATTTTGTGGAGTTTAAACCGTTTTTTAGACAATAGATAAAAACTACAATGGGTCTGAGGTTTTTAATATATGGCAAGAGTACTTTAAGCTCAATGCCCGAATTTCAGGTTATCATTTTGCCTTTTCTACTGTTGGATCAAGAGAGCTTTCTGAATAGCATTATCTTGTATTTTAAGAAATGACTGTATCTGCATTATTTTGATTCTTGCTTTCTTTTTCTTTCTGTAGGAAAGGCAAAGATGTTCCACCGTCATTTAAGCATTTCTTCAGCAGCGCTGTGTGTCTGAACTCCATCAACGTGTCAGGAACCAAGCTGCCGCCAGAGGCCCTCAAGTGAGAGAACAATTCATTCACATTTAATGTGTCTAAGGAGCTCCTGCCCCAGATTCTCTGTGACTGTTCATGTTGTTCCTCCTTGTCTTTTATTACCTATATCCCTATGTAAAGCTTTGCATTTTTAGACTTTCAGGTACGGTAAGAATAAACTTGTCTTGTCTGCCTATATCAGAGAACAGCACCTGCAGCTTTATCTGCAATACATGAACGTTTAATGGGTTTTGATACAAGTTGTATTATCTTGTTTTGGACTTCAGGTATTGACAGTGAAAAAAGCAACCATGGAAGCCTATATTAATGCTTTTATGTAACATTAATTACTCAATGACCTTTTCTCAAATGTCAAAATGATACATCTATCTTTTTATAATATTTTTTTTTTTTAGAGCTCTCCTACTTGGCCTGGCCAGTAATCTGAACCTAAAGGAAGTGACTCTAGACCTCAGCTGCTGTGAGGTAAGACTCACAGAGACACATTGTGCAGTAATTTCCCCTCATAAATCATTTTATTTAAAGCCAAGATATCTTATAATTTGTACCTTGCTTGTGAGGGATCATTCGCTTGAGACAGCTGTGAATTTCAAGCCTCTCATTAAGGATAAGCGTGTTTTACATTTATCACGAGACATATCAGGGGGTTTGTTAGATCCGGTGCAGAATAGAGTAGACCTACAGCAGATCCCACAGCTGCTGTAACATTTAATGCTCACAGTGATGCAATTACTGGGTAACATAGCCAAACTGTACTGCTGTAAAATACAGTGAGCCTGAGTGATCAAAAGACTGCAGCCAGTGGATTTCAAAGGGGCAATTGTTAATATTCTTGATTGTTTTTGTTCATTCGTTTACTTTAATAGTATTGGCAGCATTTGTGTAATTGCCTTTGTCAGCTAAAGTTTGAAGTATGTATTTCTTTTAATAGTTTGAAGCTAACACTCATTGAATGAAATCAGCTTTTTAGGAGCCACTCCAATACCATTTGACAGAACGGTGACACAGTTAAAAGGCTCCGTAATGGAACACTTGGCAGACAGCAGGCAGGGGTGGAGGGGGAGAGATGAGAAGGGGCCTGCAGGAGGGAGGGTTTTAGTTTCTGTCCCTAATTATTTCATCAAAACTCTTACACACACATGCATGTCTCACACACCAGCACCTCACCTCCTCCTCTGCTCGAAACAAAAAAGGCAGCTTGCTGAAGATTCAATGGGATTGCTAAAGATAACGCATGAATACAAATTACACAGGAAATCCAATTCCAGATTCCCATAGAAATCTTCACAAACTGAAGATGCGGGGGAAATGATGCGTTCCATCCTTTTTCGAGGTCTTAATGAGGCGTTTGGTGGCAGCAGCATAACATCTGGGCTGAGTGGGCTGACGGCATGCTAAATAAGCACTGTGAATGTGACTCCCGTTGAGTGTGTTTGTGCAAATGTGTGTGTCATTGGTGGTGATCATTAAACATCTGTGTGGTTTGTTGCTGGTAAATGTTGGCATGGCTCTGACACACTGCTCTCTTTCCCCTAATGCTTCTGTAAGCTTGGCCATTGTCTAAGTACATACTGTGCTCACTCTTCCTAATTAACTTCTCACTCCTAGCATGTGTGTTTTAGCAGATGCTTTATTTTTCTGCCGATCCTATTTTCTCGAGGGTTAATGTTTCTCATTCTGGATGATGTGTGTTTTTATGTATTGTGTCTTTTACCATCAGCATGTTAGTCATCTGACCACCAAACCCTCTTCATAAGTCCCTCCTGCCTGTTTCTATTCGAAGTGGTGTTTGAGAAACGAAATGGATGTTGAGTCTGGCGCACACATTTTCATTTTAAAGGTTCAGGTACAGGTTATTTATTTGTACCCGTAGGTAGATTCTGTTTGCAGAGAAAAAGACAAGGGTTCCATCCTGACACTAAAAACAAACACAAACAACAGACACATCTCTAAAAGCACACTCTACCAAGGTATCAAACATACTTGATGTGTGTAAAACTGTTCAGAATTCTCCCTCCTGTCTTCCCAGTTGCGGTCGGGAGGTTCTCAGATCCTTGAAGGTTGTATTGCAGAGATCCCAAACATCTCTAGTCTAGACATCTCTGACAATGGTATGATGGTATTTTATTTATTGTACAATATAATAAATGAACTTTTATACCCTCACCTCATGCTAACTAAATGTTGACCTTCTTACTTTTTAAACCTGTTTCTCTACCTCCAGGCCTGGACTCGGACTTGGCCACTCTGCTGGTGTCGCTGGCTAAAAACAGATCAATCAGACACCTGTCTCTAGGGAAGAACTTTACCAACATCAAGTCCAAGTAAGAATACAGGACAAGTTCCCTCCTACTGTACTGTGCACTGAATATATCCTTACTGAGGATGGTTGCCCACTTAGTTAAGTAACATGGTGAAGAGGACCAGAGAGTATGCTTTATTCCAAAATGTTGCACAAAATAATCTCGAAAATGTTTATTATGTAGATTAAATATAGAAAATCTGTGCACTTTAGTCCAATTATCATGTCCACACTGTCTATTTTCCTCTATTCCTTAGAAACCTTGGTCCAGTGCTGGACAGCCTGGTCCACATGATTCAGGAAGAGGAGTCGGTGAGTGTTTTTAATTTCCTTCTCTGTCTGGCTTTTGTCTGGGACTGAAGATAAACGGTGTCCGAACAGATGCCTCAGTGTCAAATTATGTTTCAGGCAGTATCTAGCTGAAGCAATTCACTGAATCTCCACCAGCTGCTCTACAACTGACCTCTGACCCCTCCAACGCAGGGTGGTGTTAATATAATCACCCTACTGTGATCAATAAAGTATCACATTTAACCTTAACCATGTGGTTTTTCACCAAAACCACCAAAGAAGAGCGAGTTATAGAAGCATCTCTCATTATTTTGACCCTATTATTTAAACTTGAATATACAATAACTTTTCATTATCTTGCATATTACAGTATGCTGATCACCGTCTAAATTCAGAATCCAAAACTACCCAGAGTTAAAAGCTTAGCGTCAACACTCCCTCCATCCTTTAATTTGTCCTCCCTGTGTCTATCAATGTCCAAAAATAGATTTTCTTTATGTATTCCAAAATTCCCGATAAGCTGTACTTTTTCTTCCCTTGTTCAGAAAACCTGTCGTGAAATAAAGGGATCTTCTCCAGCTTTTGGCTATCTTTTCTGGCTTTCTGTCCCTAAATCCATCTCACTCATTGTATCTTTCTCCATCATGGGAGCTGTCAAATATGTTGTCTCCCACAGTGGCTGATGTGTTAGATTAATGTTCCTATTGAGCTGGTCTGTGCTGGATTGATCTCTCAGTGCCTGTAGTGTATGTGGGTGTCATTATGTGAACCATAAGATAAGCGTATTTTTATGAGCTGGTTATCTGGCTGTGCAGATGGCATACGAGAGCAGCAGAGGAGGGTAAAATGTAATGGATGCTTACTGAAAAAGGCCCAACAACTGATGTTGGAGGTAGAGGGTCTAAGGATGTTCATTAGGGGTGGATAGAAAGGAATAAATAAGAAATGGAAGGTAGTGCGGCATGAATGTAGTTGCTTACAAAAAGCTCCAAAAAAGGTATTATTGATACAATAAGTTATGGTGCATGGATACTATAGACAAGGGAAATAAATTGTGCATTTGTTGTGTGTTAATGTGCGTGCTTGCGTCATCCTGCCGCTCTATACGTTTTGGATAGAAGTAGAAGGGTGTGTTTAACTAGTGAAAAAAATCTGCAACAATTTAACGACACATTGAGAAGAAAAACTGCCCAATCTTAATGTCTAATGTGTGAAAACAATAATTGTGATTATTTTAGAGTTTCAGTAAGAGCCCCATCTTTCTCTCTCATCTACCAAAGGATTGTAGACAAGACACAGACTGTTTTATTGCTGCATAAACACTGCAGAATAAATGAGTTTCATCCAAATATTAACAGCAGTCCATCATTGGAAAGCCAATCATTAAAGCGATTAAGTTGTCTCTGGTGTAAGGCCAGCTTTTATTTGCAGCGCTTGGGATACATTTTCTCATTTACTAGGTTTAATAAAAAGTTCTGTATGCACAGCCAGGGTAATGATTTAATAATTTTAGTCTATAATAAAAGCTGAGAATCCGAGCTGCTGAAAGTAATTACCTTCAGCCATTTTAATTACTTTTTTATGCAGAACAACATACAGATGTTGCCATTGTATACTCCTATTCTTTATATATACTGCTCCCAAATTATATTGGTGTACCTGTTTTCTGTGTTACAGTAGGGCATTGTTAGTTTGCCCCTGTTTTTATTTTGTATTCTCGTTAAGCAGTTAGAAACTTTGCAGAAACACGGTGATAAATATGTTGTTTCTACTCTACATCACTGGAGAAAGAATAAGCGACCGCAGCGAGTGCTCCATAAACGTGTACCAATTTAAATGTGCATGTTTAATGTCTGCTCGGAGCCCCACAGGACCACATTCAAGCCGTAAATAATTCTCTCTGCATCTTTAGACAAGACATAAAACAGTCATGTCTGCCTTAATAACCATGTTATTGCTGATCCTCCATACATGCATTGCTGGCCAAAACAATCTGCCTATAAATGCTGCGTTAAAGATCAACTAAAACGTGATTTAGACCTCACTGGGAGTGTTTGTTGCAATGCTTTATTCTTTTGCCTCTCTAGATTTATTTGAACTATGGCCATGTTTTCTTCTCACTGGATTTTGTTAATGCAATTATTTTTTTAAGATCACCATTTTTCATCTAACCATATAGTCACTGAAGTTCTCAAAAATGACTTTATACGGACTTGTACTTTTTCTAACTTACTTACTATGATACATTATTAAACCGCCATGGTTACAAGTTACTTTTCAGATGGAACCTTTGAATATGTATAATGAGCCTTTGAAATATAATGTTTTGTGAGACAATAAGTTAAACCACCAGACAGTTAATAAACCACATCCATCTACAGCATAAAAGGCAGTTTACATGTTGATGCATGAATTATAATAATAATATATGTTATAATGCAACACTGACAGAGCCCTTTTCCGCTCAACCGGTACATTAAAAATGTATTGAGGTTAATTCTTAAAAGGTCAATTGAAAAATAAAAAGTTTTACTTGTCGATGAGTTGGGGTGATGATCAGGTCCTAGTGACGTTGGAGTCCTCAGCTTACAATCTTTAGGTGCTAAAAGTCCTTGTGCATTACTCTTAGAAAAAAAATTGGACCCTAAATCTAGGCCTGGCTTAGCCCTGAATCTTTAGTAGGTTCTCTTAAATCAAGCAGTGAGGAGCTTCTTTCAGCCTCTGCATGTTCTGTGAAGATGGCCCCCAGGAGTCTCCAGCTGTTTAAATGGCATGCATCATAAAGCAGCTCAAATCTGGTGAACAGACGGGCGCAGTTGGACATTTGTAAGCCCTCACATCACTCTCACATCACAAAAGAATCCACTTGATCCAGAGCTGAATTTTTCATTTTGCCCTGTGGAGTGCCCTGTTTTGAATGATAATGCATTTTAACGAAGTCTCACGCAAGTCCACTTGATCAACTGATAAATGTTTCATTGGAGTTTGCCCTTTTGAGTCACCAGCCACTCTAGGAACAGAGTTTTATAATTACTGATATATTTGCAACAACTCTAACTCGTTGAACCGTAAGGTGAAGATACACTGCAGTCTTGCTTTCCTAAAACTGTCAAACTCAACACCGTTTCTTCTTCTCCTCTCCCAACCCCACCTCCCCAGCCCCTCACCTCTCTGTCTCTAGCGGACTCGAGGCTGAAGAGTGATCTGACCATCGTCCTGAACGCCCTCGGCAGCAACTCCTCTCTCACCAGGTTAGACATCGGCGGGAACGCCATGGGGGACATGGGAGCGAAGATGTTGGCCAAGGCGCTACAGATCAACTCCAAACTCAGGTGAGGACATGTTCAGGGGTCAAAGGCTATTACATGATTTTCAATTAGAAGTATAACAAATAGAGTTGATCTTTTACTAGCTCTTCTGCGGTTCTAGATTTTGAATAAATGTGTTAGACATGCTGGGAATTCATGACGCCACTTATAATAATTTAACCTTGACAAAAATAAAATGGGAACACTTTACTTTGAAACCATCCCATTTTAAGCGTTAACACTTAATCATTCAATCAAACCTTATTTATATAGACATTTAAAACACACTATAATATTATTGTTACCAGATATATGCACATTTGTTATTGTTTATCATGCAACATTATATATGTGTTTCTATTAAGATATATTTTATATAATTACAACTGAACTGTTGACAGCATCCACGTTTGGTTAACCACCAAGTTACTGACTTTAATGCATTTTAAAACACTTATGTCTACTTAAAACAACAAATGGTGACAAATCATTTCTTAAATAAACTACATTGTCTTTAAATACTAAATAATAGAGGTTAAACTAAGTGTGGACTAATACAAATGACATAAATGCCTTTCCGCATGAGTGCTTACTCCAATATAACCACAACGTCATACATAAAAATGATAATGGACAACAGTGCAGTTATATACATATATTTTGCCATATATTTTACCCTGTGTCCGCTAAAACCCATCTATGCTTTTTTATGGTTCATTAATGTTTGAATAATTACCTGAATAGGAAACAATAGAAGACATAACATGAGACTGCACTTTCACACTGTCCTATTGCCTTTACGTTGTCAGTGGTTGTTGGTTTCTCTCTGAAATGATTAGCTCCTTCTTTGCTTGTGTCACAGCGTGTGTTTGTCTGTGCAGGTCTGTGATCTGGGACAGGAACAACACCAGTCCTCAGGGGCTCCAGGATGTAGCAGCCGCTCTGGAGAAGTAAGTAGCTCCTTCTGAATCTGTGTAAACTGGGTCCCTGTATGCCTACCATATACATGTATACATGTATACCTGTATGATAAACACTGTCTGTTGACAACATGTGAAGGCTACAGTGCACTTGTATACCTTTAATCTAACAGCACATACACTGGAGTGCTACATGAAAGCTGCTGGATGTGTTGTTGCACCTCAGTTGTCATTTGGCTTTAGGCTGAGCAGGAGGAAACCTTGAGGTGTGTTTAGACAGGAAGAGGAGAGATGATGACAGGAAGGAGACAAACAATAGAAGGACATACAGGGAATGTGATGAGCTGCTGAGGAAGGTAAAAAACAAGAGAACAGTAATTATGCGGTTTTCAAATCAAAGGAATATTGTTTAAGGTGATGGAGAGAGTAATTTGTAGGCCATATTCACACCAGATCTGACTATAAGAGTCGAGGGAAAAGAGCCGTCGGGTTCATATAGAAGTCAACCCTGCTTTAGAACTATGTTTCCTGGCGTAGTGCGTCGTTGTGTGCTTGTGTTTGCCATGAAGCCAGGAATATCTGAGTAAAGATGAATCAGTGTGTGTTTAAGGTCAAAATAAATCAACATTTGACTCAGCCTCTTGCCTTTCCTTTGCCTTCAAACGCCATCATTTTCATCTCTCTGTGCCTTCTGCTTTACTTTTCATCATGATATGAATATTAATAATGTGCAGTGACCTCTATTTCAAGATCAGTAACCTCGCTAATGGTCCCAGTTCATTGCTCTATAATAGACCAATGTGACGGAAGCTGAAATGCTGGGCCCCAAGCAATGCTACCACACACACACACACACACACACACACACACACACACACACACACACACACACACACACACACACACACACACACACACGTGTACACTTGCACACACACATACAAGAACACTTTCGTTAAAAATGGTAATGAACCCTGGCATATAATTACTGTATATGTCATGGTTCAATAACCTTAATGACAGCAAGTTATCCTAGTAATGAATTAGGTATTCAGATATTGACTACTTAAATTATAAATGATTGTGTTCTAAAATACCACAAGTGAATGCATTTCACTACAGTACTGTAGGTTAACTATTGTTCTACAGTCAGTAATATTAAAACCACAAATTGTGATTTAAATGTTCCTACTCTTTGCTTCTTTCACTTCCTCTTCAATGTGAACCAACTGTGGAATAATAATGTCCTCTCCCCTGGCTGTGTGTCCATCAGGAACTTCACAATTCGTTTCATGCCCATCCCCATCATCGATGCCTCGCAGGCTCTGAAGGCCAGCCCTGAGAAAACAGAGGATGCCTTGCTAAAGGTGTGTTTACATTTCTCATTGGTGCCCCCAGCTGTCCTGTGAACAGGACTTTTAAAGTCTCTATGCAACAGCTTTAGGGAAAAACTCTTACTGTTTATGATTTTCACTTTGATGTATATTCATGACAGTGGCGTTGTGTTTCCCCCCCAGATTGAGAGTTATCTGTACAGGAACCATGAAACCAGAAAGTACCTGCAGGAACAGGCCTATCGGCTGCAGCAGGGCATCGTGACCACCACCACACAACAGGTGATTATTGAATTAGTAGATCTGACTGTAACAAAAACTGTAAATAGGACATTAATAACTGAACTTTTACTTAACATTAACTTTTTATGCACAAGATCAATAGTATATTTGGTCTAGTATTGAGAGAGGAGGTATTAAGAGATTTTTTCTTTTGGGAACGAAGATATGTTTCATTGAACTTTATGGTAATTTGTTTATTCATTAGGAACTAACATGATATCCTAACAGTAAGTAGTTATTCATTAATTGAACATGTTTAAGCCTTTCAAAAACAAACTTTCTTGTGTTTCAGATGATTGACAGAATCTGTGTGAAGGTGCAGGACCATCTGAACTCTCTGAAAAACTCTGAGACAGACGTCATATTGGAGGACGTTAGGACAGCCGAGAACCTTATCAAAGATGCCAGGAACTCTAAAACGGTGAGAAGATGCATCATTTACATAGGCTTTGCTGATTCATGTGAATTCAATTATTTTATCTACATGCTTAGCTTTTCTACATTCCTTTGAATTCCTTCGTTGTCCTCTCTGTTCCCCTCAGCTGCTCCCTAACCTGTACCACCTAGGATCAGCTGCTAGAGAGGAGGTGAACAGCTCCTCAGCCGGACCCATCCAGGAGAAACTGGAGTCTATGGCTGGGGAGGTGACCAGTGTCATGGACCAACAGCTGCAGGTAGCCACAACAAAATGATTTAAGTAAAAAATTGTTGAATGTGACTTTATTTTTGACTCCGTACCTTGGATATCATTCTAACAATTAAAACAATTCAAAGTCTATCATGTACAGTAGTTGTGGTTAACAGTGTCTGTTTGTAATCAATACAAGGAACACTAAAGAAATGCACCACCTACAGGCAGTGAATACAGCCATTAAAGCAAAGGAAATGACTTCAAATCACTTTATTTAATTGTTAATAATAATAACTCATTTGATTTAAAAAGTACTTTAAAACAAATCTAAGTTACTAGTGCTACACACAAAGTACCAAAAATAAAATCAGTTAATATACAAATGTTAGTTACTTAGTGATTTAATAATAAAATGGTTAAGTCTATGTTCAGATCAAATAAATAAAATCTAAACTAGAAAGCCAAGGCTGTTTCCATAAGTGACAATTTGTTATAAGTTACTTGCTGGTATAGAATAGAGATATTTCCTCAATCTATCAGCCAGGAGTTGACTTAAATCAAACCCCACATCATACACACGTTTACCTACATTAATCTGTTATCTTTGTGCCCTCCAGACTCTGTTGGAGTCTATGGTGGATGCAGCAGAGTCTCTGTGTCCCCATGTGATGAAGAGGAGTACTCTTCGTCCAGAGCTAATGCAGGCCAGCTCAGCCAAGATGGTCGTACCCAAAAGCTTTGTCACCAAAACCCTCCTGGAGCAGTCTGGGGTGGATATCATCAACAAGATCAGGTGTGTTGAATAGTATTGAGAACATGTAAACCTGGATTTCACAGGTGGTTTGCTGCAGTACCTCACCATCACTCTCCTTCTCTTTTTGTGTCAGTGAGGTGAAGCTGAGTCTCGCGTCCTTCCTGTCTGATCGCATTGTTGATGAGATTTTGGAAGCTCTTTCCACTTCCCAACTCACTCTGGTAAGATTAAAGTCAACAATGCTTTCAAATGGCTCATTGAATTATTAACAATAACTGTTCATTTGAAAATATATTCGCTGTTACAAATTTTCAGCTGCATCCACACTTATTTAACCTTTTGCAATTTTTGTTTTGTTGATGTTCATTAAGTTTGAATCTCTCTGAAACTCCCTACTGTATGTTACTCATCCTACGTTTGCTTCTCTCTGTCTTTCTTCTCCCTGTTTCTTCCACTTTTCTCCTCCCAGGCAGACCACCTGGTGCGGCGAGGTCGCCCTTTGATGCAGCAGGGGTCCGTTGATCTTGACGTCCCAGAGGAGAAGATTCCTAAACGGGCATCGACCGAGATTCTGGAGGGCGAGAGGCTGGAGGATCTGGAGACCTGCATGGTAGGATTGGGCGGAAATGTGTGTTTAACCGTCCAGTGTTTATTATTTATCAATTGTTTTTCAAGGAACTTGATTTACAAAAAATATATATTTCCAAGCGCCCTGAACGCACATTTAGTTGTATGAGAGGAATGGAAGAAGCAATTACACCTGGCTTAAAAAGTCCTTCAGGAAAATCTAAATTTGCTAAAGACAATTGAGAAGGGATTTTGGTATTAATTTAAAGAACCTCCTCAAGTCAACGTTTGCTTTAATAGTTGGCTGTTTAGGTTATATCATTTGTACTCTATGAAAGCATATTTCCAAAATACTTGTCAGATTTCATTATGTGATAGAAGAATGATAATTGGAAAGAACTTGTCATTAACATGTATACAGTACGTGTAGTAGTAACGTATACTCTCCGGGAACAGAAAGAAGGAAAGAAGGGAGGACACTTGAGTGAAATATTTGAAAGAAATTAAGATTAACTTCACCTACCACTGTTTATTCAAGTGTATTCAACCTTTGTGAACATTTCCTGTATCTTTAGAAGAGGAACGGTTGCTTTCTTTTGTAGTATGAGTTTAAATACAGGCTGCATTGAACAGGAAGCTGCATGTTCTTTTAGTCTCTGGTCCTGTCTGTTTCTCTAGTTTTACCCCTCTCTTCATCTTATATCCCTCCCTGTCCTATCTATCTCTACTTTCTCCTGTTTTAAATGAACCCGGTACCCCAGCTATCTCTTTCGTTTTTGTCTTCACCAGGCTTTACTGTGTGTTGTCTTTCTCTGCTCTTCTTTTCCTCTGTTCTTCCTTCTCTTTCCATCTTTGCTCCATGGAGATTTTGTGCTGCACCACTGTAAGTAACTCTGGACTGCCGCTCTACACTCTCCTTTCAATCCACTTTCTTTTCATCTTACTGCTCTTTCTCTTTTCTGTCTCTCATCACTGTGCTTGCCTGCTCTTCACCTGTCTGTGCTGTAGCTTTATCTACAGCACAGACAGTCTCATGGTACAATTTATTTTAATTATGATAAGCTAAAAAAACGACAACATTAGTATAGAAGGACCCATGTTTCTTCACTCCCTCACTCTGTAAATTCATTTACATTGGCGAGTACTGATGTTGGAAAAATGCTTATTTGTCTTAATGCATTCGGCTACATTGCTTCTCTCCACTGATGCACTATGCCTGTCATCACCAGCTTGTAAATATGGATCACTGTACAATATAATATACAACATGTGCTACTTTGTTAACATGCTACCAGTGTGTGAAAGTTGAATAAGTTGTATATAAATATAATAAGATGTACCAATTAAAATAGATAATGCCCTCCAGAGTTTATTCATATTTAATTATTAGGATTAAGTTTGATATTAGTGCAAATTGGCACTCTATATAATCAAGTATAGTAAACAAATAAACTCTGGACATAATCTAGCTAGATAGCTAGCTTTGATATTTTGTTAACAGATCTGTGTTAAATATTATTAACATCTTTCAGATGACTCCTAAAACCAAGAGGAAGAGCATCCACAGCAGAATGCTTCGGCCGGTGTCTCGTGCCTTTGGTAAGCATTCCATTGCTTTTGTTTATTTTTATTTGAAATGTTATACGACATACCTCAATATTGTTGCCACTTGACCTGGTGACTAACATTTAATGTATATCTTCTTACAAACCTCCTAATGACCGTCCAACCCACAGAGATGGAGTTTGACCTGGACAGAGCCCTGGAGGACGTCCCTGTCCTTGTGGAGGAGAGTTCTAAAACTCCAACAACTCCATCTCCGATGTTTCCCAAACTGGAGCACCGACTGCCAGGAGGGATGGTGGAGCTGCCGTCTGAGGAGGAGAAAAAGCTGCAGCACTTCACCAAACTACGACCCCGCCGGAACAAGAAAAAGCATTCCAGCAAAATACCCGTGAGTAAAGCTTTGCATTGATATGTTCATCTTTTAAGACATAAATAGCCCCAAAATAGGTTACATTTTATTTACTTTCAGGAAAGAATGTAACAGGAAGAACAAAACATTCGTGGACTAAACACCAAATACTCTGGAAACAGTAGATTTTGTGTTTCAGATGGTCCATACATGGAATAATTGTCTTCAATGTCCTCTTTCAGCAAATCAACAGCGCTCCATCTCAGGATGGGGAGCAGAATGGCCTCATGGGAAGGGTGGACGAGGGTGTCGACGAGTTCTTCTCTACAAAAGTCACCAGGATGGATTCCAAGTAAGGCTTATGCCTGTATTTTTAAGTTTTCCATCCGTTCTTTCCAAAAGTTTTCCTCTGACTCTAGGATGGACTCATTTGAATTTTTACCAAAATTAATGAATATTCTAATTATAACATATACCACATTAGGACAGACTTACAGTAAGAGTAAACTGCGACTTGATTGTTTTCCATATGTAGTGAATCTAGTTTTTCATTAAAGACATTTAAATGATGGTGCTCATCTCTGAAGTATTTTGTCTCGTTCTGTCTCCTCTCAGACGTTCCAAGGGTTCAGAATCTCAAGATGGAGAGAAGAAGAAGAAAGGTGGATTCCTCAACCTTATCAAACGTTCCACTAAATCTGACAAAGCAGATAAATCTGACAAATCTGACAAATCAGACAAGTCAGATAAGTCAGATAAGTCAGAGAAAAACCAGGCCACCCCTGCAGCCCCGGGGACATCCTCAGCCTTGGCACCAGCCACTATCCCTGAGGAGCCGTCCTCTCCGAAGGTGGCACTGAAGAGCCCTGCGCTTGAGCCAAGGTCCAGGTATAGAACAAATATCCCCCACTGACTAAGTTAGTCTCAATGGACAAGTCTGAATCTCTACTGACTCCCGTCTTCCTGCAGAGACGCCTCCAGCCGCTCGCAGCCCGCAGACTACAGCAGCAGCTCCGACCGCTCCGAGGAGCTGAGGACGCCCGACTCTATGGACGAGCCCTGGGAGTGTTTAGACGGCAGGTGGAGTCCTCAGGGGGGCCGGAGGTACCCGGCGCTGCAGATGATGGGCAGTGGCCTCCTGGCAGAGATGAAGGCCAAGCAGGAGAGGAGAGCCTACAAGGTGAGGTGGTGTGAGTCTGCTGCACCAGGGAACAGTTACACAGTGCGCTTGGCTGTTGTTTCTAAACATCACAAACAGCAGATGACAAAATAAATGATAGTCAACTTTTTAACAATTCATGAAAAATGTAAGGTTGGAATAAGATAAGATGGAACTTTATTTATCCCCTTGGGGAAATGCAGGCGTTTATAGCAGCAACGGGGTCAGAGTTAAAAGCAGGATTCACACAAGGTAAAAATAAAGACAAAATAGAATAAAATATTTAAATAATAATACAAAAGATCACAGTAAAACGTTGAGCATTTGAATTAATAATGTTAGGACCGTGGAATCAAGTTATAATATCTATAAAAAAAATTGATGATTATGGCTATTTCTGAAAATGTCAAACGAATATGAATGGTGAATCTTCCCCCGAAACCCTACAAAAATAAGGATTACGCTTTTATGATAGTGATTTGACATTGAGCTATCGAGAGATATTACATGTGATTTGGTTTAAGGAATAAAGTGCTGCAGGTGTTCAGCCTCGACTTGTGGAGGCTGTTTCTATTCAAAACTCAATGTGGATTCCAGCTGGGAGAACACACAAAAAGGAAACCTCCACACACACACACACACACACACACACACACACACACACACACACACACACACACACACACACACACACACACACAGAGGCACAGATGCTGAGACATGTGTTTATCTTCAGGCTAGTCATTGTGCCTGTCAACATGTTGACATTAAAACACAAACAACCAGGATTTTCTTCCATGAGACAAGGTGAAATGAGGGAAGTGCAGAGTGGAAGAGATGGAGACATGAACAGGAAAGGGACAGATTAAAGACGAGAAAGAAGGCTAATATGCAAAGCAGGACATAAATGTGATGGGAAAATGTCAACTATTTAAAATGCCCACATCCTTCTTTTAAAAAGAGGTAATAATAGAGTAAGGGGGAAATAAGTAAGATAACACACATGCACAGAGTTTAGTAAGGGCCATGACTGTATGTTTTGTGTACTATTTGTGAGTCTGTCGTTGAAATACGAGTTTCTTTTAGCATCTGTAAGAGTGTTGTGTTACTACAGTGTAAGTTCCCTGTGTGTGTGAGCGTGCACTAAGAGGGTTATGGTGTTTGTTGCAGCATTAGGGTTTTTTTTATGACCTTGTATCAGTGGCACTAAAGCTGCCATCTGCTTGTTGCTGGCTGGCTTCCAGGTGTGTGTGTGTGTGTGTGTGTGTGTGTGTGTGTGTGTGTGTGTGTGTGTGTGTGTGTGTGTGTGTGTGTGTGTGTGTGTGTGTGTGTGTGTGTGTGTGTGTGTGTGTGTGTGTGTGTGTGTGTGTGTGTGTGTGTGTGTGTGTGTGTGTGTGTGTGTGTGTGTGTGTGTGTGTGTGTGTGTGTGTGTGTGTGTGTGTGTGTGTGTGTGTGTGTGTGTGTGTGTGTGTGTGTGTGTGTGTGTGTGTGTGTGTGTGTGTGTGTGTGTGTGTGTGTGTGTGTGTGTGTGTGTGTGTGTGTGTGTGATGAAGAGATGTATTCAGGAGGTGGGTCATTAATACAAAGTGAGTGTGTTTGTATGTGGGAGAGAGGAAGCTTTATCCTGAGCGTTTCTGGCACAAAGGCGCCCCCTTGTGTTTGGATGTTGCTTTTCAGTGTTACCTGTACATTTAGTATCTCTGCTAAAATCAAAGCGCTAAACTTAAAAATATTGTAGACATTGAATGCAACCAATGTATTTTTAATAAGAGATTGGTCTAAATATGTTTTACAATATTTGTGCTTACTAGGATTCATCTCATGAAATCAAGTTATACGTTTAAAAGATTTGAATACAAAATAATAGTATAATAATGGTTTTTACTGTTCTGACTTAATGCATAAAGTATTTATATATGTTGTCTTGTCTCCTCCAGTCTTCCAGCCCTGACAGGCCAGAAAGCAATGCTACAGGTAAGCTGTTTCATCTGTTGAGATAAACAAGGAATAAAGATTTTTAAAAATAATAATAATTAACGAGGACCTACAGCTGGTCCAATTCAATTATTTGAATGCTTCTTTCTGAGGCAGCGTCTGTTCAAATTCAGGAACACTAGTTTGATAATGAAGTGCGCTGTTCAAGTTTTTCTGTTTGGTTTCTTACAGAACATAATAATCCATCTATACATCATTTTTGTATTGACTTATTTCTTTGTTGTTGTTTTTTGTGTCAGTAGCCAAGCCCCAGCCAACCAATTCAGAAAGCAGGTCTTCCAGTGGCTCTAATAATAAACCTGATTCCCCGACTGGTTCTCCAGAGAAGACCTCTCCCCGTGCAGAGAACAAGCCAGACCGGGCCCCTCGTCTCAGGGCTACGTCTTCCTCCAGTTCCCCTGGGGGGCCATTCAGTCCCAAACCTCCGGTCCCCCAGGGAGCAAAGCCTGCTCTGGCTGCCCGGCCCACCATCCCACAGAAGCCCAGGACCAGCAGCACCAGCAGGAGCATCGGTACGACATTGAGCTAATGCCGCACTGAGGGGATTTTTGCTATCGTGATTCTTTTTTTTATCTTCCTGCAAGAATATGTGGATGGATGAATGACAAGTTGATAATATTTTTTTGTTATAATTTTCTTTACAGATGATATCTCAGATCTTCCAAGCAGTGGGCCTGGGTCTCCTAAGGTCTCAGTTCTTCCTTCTACGCTGAAGAAGACAGTGTCAGAGAAAGAGAAAGAAGGCCAGACCGGTCTGCAGTCAGCAGGCTCTGCTAACAAAACCACTCAGGATGGTGGGTCACAAAATCTTTGACTATCTCCAGGTAGCCCATTCATGCAGTGGTGTTAATGAAAAGAATAAAGATTTCAACTGCATTGCAATTAATAATAGATAAAACATCTAGATGTCATCTTCTTACAAACACACTTTTCTCTTTTTGACTGGAAAACTGTCTTTTGCCCAGAGCAGATTGTTCCTAGATAGACAGGAGGATGCTTGATGTCACTGTCGGGGTCTGACAGCAGTTGTATCTATTATGTAACAGAAGCCTGGCAGCTTGGGGATGTTTGTCTGTCTGTCTTTGCTCCCTTCCCTCTGATGTTCTTATATACGTCCTCTCTTTGGTTAGACTTTCTTCTCTCTGCTCTTTCTTCCTTCCCGTGTTTGTTATCAGTGACGCCCTCTGGGGCCTGTCAGAGGTAAACACATCTAATTCATCTTTATGGCCATAATTCCCACTCTTCGCCAAATTAGAATTTCTTTTGAAATTGTTATCGAATAAATCCAGAGAGTCTTAAAAGCTGGAGGGGGCCGTTTTAACAATGTCCATTTATACACACAGTGAGTAGGCTGCATGTGTCTTGTATAGGTTGCTTTTCAGCCCTCTGGGTCTGCTATTTGGGTCAATGTTAAAAAGCAGGTGTGATTGAGGTGCTTTAAATCCCTTCCTGCTTCACTTTATGTTTCAACTGACTTTTAGGCTAGCTATGGCAAATTAGCTGACTGCAGCAGTAACTAAAAAAAGCTTTATCTAAAAATAATCCATAATTTCCAGATTCCCTCTCTTCTTCACTTCTCCCCCTTCCTTTCTCTTGCTCGAAAATTGTCGATAGTCTGTCTGTCATTTTCATCTTGACCTTTCTCTTGCTTTCAGTGAGGAAAGGCTCGGTGTCAGACTCCCTTCAGCGACCTGGCCGTCTCCGTGTCAACTCTGAGGATCACGGCTCCTTCAAGACGAAGGACCAATGTCCAAAACAAGACGAGGACAAGGCAGCGGGCAATAAGTCATCAGACTCTGGGGAGGAGGCAGATAAAGACTTTATTTTAATATAAGTAAGACAAAAAACTAGAGGAAATCCATTGACAAGACTGACATGTTTTCCTTTAAAAAGCAACTAAGTGGGAATCTTAAAGATATGTTTTCATTTATATTACAAATCTAGTTTGGTTTTCAGGAAGACCTACTGAAATATATCAGGTAATACACAGTTTCAAATTAAAAGTTTGGTAATTATGATAAAACAATTATTATTAACACTTGGGGGGAATGTTCCATCACATGTCACCTATTAAACCAAACTGTGCTAATTCTCCTAAGAGCTTCCTTATCTTTGCTTTCAGATAAAATCTCATGTTTCAGAAAGATAACATTTTCAGGATATTAAGAAATGTTTCCTAGGGGGACCGAGCATATACAACCAATAAATACTGAAACCTTTGTAAACCACTAAGAAAAAAATAGATGCTTCAGGAACCAGCAGACTTTATGTGCAAAAGACAGACATTGAAAGTGTTTATTGAAAACACTCATGGTGTTTGACTAATAATGAAACATGTTGTTGTTTTAGCTTGTCTCCCAGGGACCAGACACATGTAACAACATCACTGTTCTGTACTTGAACTCCAACATACAACCAGACCCCAATGGCATTTGTATAGGTTTTTCTACATGTTATTTTTTTCAGTATGTGCAAGTTACTTCTCTCCGGACTTCAGAGGTGACTGAATCCATTATGCAATTCTTTGACATTTATTTTCCAGGATAGTACAGGTTCAGCTGAGAATCTCGGCCCATCATCAATCAACATATACACTTGATGTAGCTTGCCTAACAGCTAATCTACATGTCACTAAGAGGAGACTCACCGTTCTCTTCCCTGAAGGATACTGTCTCTGTGTAGGAGAGTTGGAGTGACCATATGAAGTGTTGCTTTGAGAGGACTGTGGTACACTTTAACTTCACTAAAAACCAACCAATACGGCTCCAGCACTGTTAACTAACACTGTTCTCTGTGTTAAGGAAGAAAGTGTGTCTCGTAGACGCCTGTCATTAAAGTGCAATACAGAGTTCCAGCATAAACATGTCTGTAGTGGGGTTTTTTGTCAAGTAAACAAAACCGAATAGCTTAATTGTTTGCTGGTACACTCACATGAGACTTTTAAAGTGAGGTGTGCCAGTGTTTGTCACAGTCCTAGAGACTCTGAATTGCTCTTAAAAGACGGATTGATTCCTCACACATACATTACATTCCCCTGGTGTGCTGATGGTCCAATGAAAGCAAAGATCTCAAGAGGAACACAAAAAAACACTGACATTTGCTTTCCATTTCAGAAGCTATTTTGTGTGATCTTTGTGTAAAAGCGCGACACTGAGGGAACTCCAGCCTTCAAACACTGCCGACCTGACATCCAGGGGCTTTCAAATTCAGTTCATATTTGCTTTGTTCCTCAGCAACAAGTCTCAGGCAGACTCCTCTTATCTTTGTCTTTTAAGTGCAAGAAATGCCCTTTTCACACTGCTAGGTAGTCAACAAACAGATCCCCAAAATAACCATATGTGCAAAGCATTCATCTTATCATTAATTGAGAAAAGCTTTAAAAAATGGTAACTGAGATGTGTGGCAACGTATACATCAATGTACAGTTTTGACTCGGCATTGGATTGTAACCTTTAAATGAAAGTAATGCAGTTATAATAATGTTGGATGCGCAGGTTAGGACGGACATTCATTCACATTTGTTTTATAACATGCTGTTTTCATGTCTTTTTTTAGTTACCTTCATTACCCAAAAAATATCAGAATTATTCAAGTCGTAATTATAAATAAGAATCTTGGATTTTTTATGCTATTATACTTTAAAAACTAACAAATGTGGATTATTTTTGTCAATTAAATTGCTATAGTGCTATTTTACTAATGCAGAGTATGTTTAAACGTTTACCAAATCAACTTTGCCATTATGATGTGAATGCAGCATTATACCCCTGTAACACATATTTGAATCCAACTCATGTTGGATGAAACACTGTGGAATTACCTTTTACTTTTGACTATCTAGTTGTTGTGTGGCAAACTGTGCTCCAGCATTAATACTGAACGTGCACCTGACATCGCTTTTCATTTGCAGTGTGAAAGGGGTACAACTTGTATTTTGAGTCTAAATAAAGTCAGGGCCAAAGGTCTTACTGGTGCACCTTTACCTATGGTGTCTATCGATGTCTTTTTTGTAGGATTATTATGATAACATTCTGTTTCTTTGTCACTCATCATGGATCAGGAAATAACACTGTTACTGTTGTAAATAGTTATTATAGTGTCTGATGTCAACAACTGCTTCGATTTAAGTCTGTCTCAAAAATCCATTTTAATTTGAAAGATGTTCCAGGACACAGGGAAGAAAATAAAACTACTTTGCAGTATGTACTAAAATAACATGGACACCCTCTTCTCTCTGTTTGGGATTTCAGAAGCAGCTGGCTGTGTTTCTGTCAAGTTTTGTGAAAGATTCAAATCAGAAAAATGAGAATCAGTTTCATTTCTGTTGGTGCATGGAGTGGAGAAAGTGAAAAGTAGCATTGAGTCCAGACTCCTGAGTCTGTTTGTATGACTGCATGATGTGAGTTGTACTGTTTGTATATATGTGCTTTCATACATGTAGGAGTGTGCATGTGTGTATACGTATGTGTAATATACACACTGTGATGCATTCACACGCCTATGTGAACACGGCAAATCCTATGTTGTTTTGCTACTAAGTACACTACTATACTAGGGGTTTGTTTGTAACTTATTTGGAATAAACAGTGGCCATGTATGTCTTGATCCTTTGTTTTTCCTTTCACATGTACATTGTGTTGATAAATGTAGAAATTAATTATGTGTATGTATTAATTTGTTATGACATGTAATCAATTTAATGTTTCTTTCTTTATGATTCAAAAAATAAATGATGCAAAACAATGACTGTTTTCCTTGAGCTGGAAAAATAAAATGCAAATGACATGTTTGCTATTTATCAGTCTGGATATGTTATTTGTTCCATTTTGTCACGGATCAATGTTTCATTAAGTCATTCTGCTGGTGTTGGACATTTCTTCATGCAAATAATATTGAATAAAATAATTTTACAAGCTTTTTAATCTCTGCATTCTCTTTTTATGACATTTGTTGAAGATGCTTTGCAGTGTACTAATACAGCCACCAGATGGCAAATACAATCTTACAGCATACCCTCTCTCTCTCTCTATGTCTCTCTGTCACTCACCCAGAGAAGGTGTGGTTTTCACACCAGAAAGAGCATATGTCAGCCAAGCATCCCAACGGTGCAACACAACTTGTCACCTCACTCCTCAGTTGACAGCTTACTTTGCCTTTTCTTATCAACATGGACACTGCTTTTGATAACCTGGATGCAGCTGGTTTCCTGGAAATCTGGCAACACTTTGATGCAGATGGTGAGGATATTTAAACTGTTCATACTTTTTGATACATTTTCTTCATCTACAGATAGCACAGTACTTTAAAATGCATCTTCTGCTGTTACTAGACAGACAACCCTTCTCTGTGATGACTACTTTGAGTTCTAGTTGTGGGATGTAATTGAAGTTCTTGTGGTTAAAATGCATGTTGACATTGCAAAATAACTATGTCCTCTGGTACTATATTTGAAGAGAGTACAACCCTATGTAATTCTGTTTGAAATTTTTTTACATTAAATGTACATATGTCTCAAATCTGAACATTGAGCAACAACCCTTTACAAGTCTTAGAATATGGAAATAATTGTGTAGTGATTGGGTGGCGAAGTGAATCCATACGTTTTTACCTATGGTTTTTACTCAGTATTTTTAAGATAAGATAGTACTTTATTGATTGGGAAATTTGGGATTTTTTTTGGGGGGGGAATCAGACTCTCTTCACTTGATCTTTAAAATGTTTTTTATTTGACAGATAATGGCTACATTGAGGACAAAGAGCTTGATGACTTCTTCCGTCACATGATGAAGAAACTGAATCCACAGGTGAGAATACTTTGGATGAATTAATCCATAGATTGTGACGACAGCCATTTAGTGCAACACGCACCGCAATATCATTTGTATTTGAAAATGCTACTTTACTGTGTCAATATATACTCACGGACTTTGGATGAATTAATCCATGATTTGTGACGACAGCCATTTAATAGAGTGCATCATGCACTCAAATTATATTGCGGTGCGTGTTGCACGCACTGTGCATGCAACACGCACCGCAATATAATTTGTATTTGAAAATGCTACTTTACTGTGTCAATATATATACTTATATAGTCACTTTATTAGCTACACCTGTTCAAAAGCTTAATAACGCAAATATCTGTTATGATTATTGTGTTATGTCTTGTTTTGGGTGTTTTCTTCCTTGTATATTGTCTGGTCCTTCTTCCTGTGTCTTTCCCCTGTCGTTAGTTTCCCTGGTGTGTCTAGTTGTCTGATTGTGTTCACCTGTCGCCCTTGTGTTTCTCCTCCCCTGCCCGGCTGTTTCTCGTCTTGTGATTACCCCTCCCTGTATTTAGTATTTTCCCTTCCTGTGTTCAGTGTTGGTTTGTCTTTTGTTTGGGAATGAGTTCACTGGTGAGAGTTCTGTTTTGTCCTAGTTATTTTTATTTTATCCTTGAAATAAAGGCTTTTTTCAGCGTTATCTGCATTTGGGTCCTGCTTGCTTCACTCACCGTAACAATATCTCATCACCCAATCACAAGGCAGCAACTCGATAGGGTCAAAGCAACTTACTCTTTCTACACTTAGTTCAAACCAAGTGAGAAAGGTGATATAATTACATTTGAATTATGCATGGTTGTTGGTTTGAGTATTCAGAATAATGTCTGTACTTGAGAAGGAGAATTAAGACATACAGTTGCTTTATTTCTTAGCTAATCTTCCTATTTGTTCATATGCCTGGTCTACTAGTAGATCTGCATAAAAGGGTAATCCAATTTCTCATGTTTTGGTTAAACATTTAATATAAGACACCATTTGCCAAGATTACATCTTAAATCAGTTCCTTGGAAATGCATTTGACTTTGCACCCAGACTCTGCCGCACTGATCTGTGCGGGCAGCTGAAGCTCATGCAGTTATCTGGACGGGTGGGCAGACTGTAACGATGTCAAGAAAAACACAATTAAAGAGCTCTGGCCACTGTCAAAGGAAAAGTCCCCAACCGGTTATAATATAAACCAAATATCCCTACAGCTATTAGTCCATGTTCCAGTGTGTGTTTGCTTGTGATTGGACTCCCTCGGACACTAATGGGGTTTTACTAAAACAAACAGACCACTGACCACATGTCTCTCTAATGTTTGCTCTCCATCATAAATGCCCCCAGGATAAGTACTGCTGTGTATTTGTAATGCTGCAGTCATTCTATTATACTCTATTCCTCCATTGGGGGATATTTACCAAATGGTTCCTTTATATCGTTATGTTTTTTTAACTTCCTCTGGGGCAAAATATTCTGTATTTATGCAGATTTTACCTTCTTGTATTACCACAGTTTAGATGATTTGCTCACATGCAATTTGATGAATTTGCATGTGATACACTGTAATATAAGCCTGCACACATGGGTTTGTTATGCAGTGCACCTTGCGTTGATCGTGTGCATTAAGTGAAATATTAATATGTGCTTTTCAAACTTCTGCTTAGCAACAGGAGATTACTGGTGCAGTCTGATAGAAAGCTGATGCTGAAGATAAAGTGGTGTCTCTGTAATGGGCAGGGATCTGGCACCTGGCTGTCTGCAGACTGGGTGCTCTGCCCTGCACCAATCCATGATTCACACTTCAACACCACAGATCAACAGGTTTCTATAGTTACAGATCGGTGATGGATGGTTTCCAAAGAGACTAGACAATTAGCTTCTAAAAATGTTTTAAAAATAACTACAAAGGCTGAAAAATATCTTGCCTGGAGTTGCTTCGTGCTTTCTTTTCTGAGCTGTGGTTTAAAAAGAGAGAGCCTGGTCTTGACAGGAAAAGGAAATGTGATTCTTAACCCAGATTAGCATGCAACAAACTATTGTTGCTTTTTCATTTAATTTATCTGTAGTTATCTTCTTCTAGAAGATGTACATCCTGTGCATCTATTTTATTTGGTGCACTATAAAGACCGGGTTGACCAAGGACATGTAGAGTGAGCTACATGAGTGCTTTACAGAGAGTAAGCCTTGAGTAAGCAATACATGAGAGAAAAAAGAATGAGTGTTTAAAATAGTATCCATGGTGACATGGCTTAAAATAACTGTGACTCATCAAGTTAACTATTAATCCATTAATATTGTTATTTTCCAAGATGTTCAAACATGTGGCTAAAGGGAATCAATGTTATGGAACAAGTCTTTTTTAGTACAATTAACTGTGTTTACTATAGCACGTTGCCCCATCATGTACTGTATCATCATCATGTCTCTGTCCAGTTGAATTGTGGACCTAGGGCAAAAATCGATGTGTCATCCAAACCTATTGTGTGTCCACAGGAGAAAGTGACTGAAGAAAGGGTCCAGGGGCTGAAGCAAAGGTTTATGTCCGCCTATGATGTCACTGCTGATGGGAAACTACAGATTCAGGAGGTATGATACTATTTCTTCATCTCAAATTGCTAACTCATGTTTTTACTTGTTCTCCTTTATGCTTACGGTCAACATCTCTCTGTTTCTCTCTGCACACTGAAAACCATCTCACGCTAACATCCTCTTTATTCTACATGTATCTTCCTCTCCTCTGCCCCTTCTTTCTCTAACTCATCTATGTCACTTACCCCTTTCTCTTTCTTTCTCTACTCCCCCTCACTGTTTCCCTGCTGTTTCCATCTCCTCTTCATCTTCTGTTGATCTAATGTATCCATAACAATGATGCAGCTGGTACCATATTGCAGAGGATGGGAAAACGTATTTCCGGGGATTGATGATAGTCTTGATAAGCCACCCTGTAGTGAGAAGACCGTTTTAAATATGATTGTATGCAGAGGTTCACAGATGATTTAATACCAAACAATCTTCTGAATTTATACAGCAATTAATGCACTTCTGTAATCTTGTCTGAATAGGTAAAATAACTAAAAGAAACAACCTATGGATCCTTTTGCACACTCAAATAGGACTACTGCTTGTAATAATTTTTGTTGATTCTCAAATGTCTTTTTCATTTGGCAGTTTATTTAATGAATTCCAACTTGATTTTACAATTTAACATGCTGCGGCTGTTTCCCAGAAATGAAAGGCCCTTTTTTCATGACAATGCTCCCTCAGCCTCAATTCTGAGTAATTGGTGCAGCTCTTGGCACAATAGCAGTGCAATGCATTGTCTTTTACTCTTTTAAAAAAAGCGAATGTACACTTTCGTTAGACCAATCACTTACAGTAATGCATTAACCCACAGACCAAAGTGCATTTGCTTTTACTCGAGAAAGCCGGAAAATATATCTTCCATATATGTGTGATTCAATCTGACTGATGCAGGAACCGTGTGGTCAAACCTCTTAGTAGCTACTCGCCTAACTAAATATCCTTCCAACTTTTTCTCCCCTAATTTGTTAACCATGCGCTCTTTTTAACACATTTAATTGAACACTGGCTCCTATCAAGTTAACATCAATGTTGGTGCATTGCGCTATGAGGCAAATTGCCGCAGTATCAGCCTGTGATATAGATTGGAGATGGGGGGCCAGTTTAATCGGCTAATGGAATGCTGATGCTATTAAAAAAGGACAGACAAGAGAGGAGCATCATGAACTGGAGCGGAGCCAAGAGGAGCTGCTGTAGCGTTGGACATCCAAATGACACTAAATCTTTTATTCTTACATGTCCTTCTTCGTATGTAGCCCTGCAGTGGTTTAGTTTGTAGAGATAAAGAGGCTACCATCTTCATACGATAAAGATAATGTAAATAAAAAGTACAGTATATTCCTGTATTCTGGGCAGTGTCTTTAGTTTTTCAGGATAACCCCCAAACTGTATTGACACAGACAATGTAGAATAGTTTCATTGGATCCATTAATAAAAACTGACCCCTGATCTGATCAAGTTATAAGACCAGTGTGGATAAGCCTGAACTGTTGTAGAGTTTCTGTGACTGCTATACACTTGTGACTAAAGTGGACAGAACTTTTCCAGATTGAGAGCTAGACAGAATTGCATTGTCCAAACACTGATCTCTGCTCTGACCTCTTCCTTGTTTTTCAGTTGGCCAATATGATCCTCCCTGAAGATGAGAACTTCCTGTTAATCTTCCGCAGAGAAGCTGCTATGGATAATAGCGTTGACTTCATGAAGGTACGTTTCAAAGACTATACCAATCATCATTCTAGATGTGATAATACATCAAGTGTTGAGCCACATCCAACAATATTTGTAACTATTAGGAATATGTGGACTACATTGTGTCAATGAAAAACTTTAGGACCAGTGAGAATTATACAGGAGCATTAAAACCACAAAACCTGGAGAGGTATCCTGATGCCAGTGATCCCAAGACATACATGAAGTGACTGCAACTCACCTTTTTTGCTTGTCATTGACGGATTCTTTTTCTTACTGGAAGACTCTTGTGTACAAAACTACGTGTATGTGATCGTGTTTCAGCTTTAATGCTTTCTAGTCAGCAATCCCACAAAAGTTTTTTTGCTAGTATCTCAATAAAAAGAACTAAAATAACACAACTATCTTTGATGACTAGTTTAAATCCATTTATCACCACTGTACATTTAATGCAAGCATTTGTTCATTTCCCTTTCCTGCCTACTGTAGATATGGAGAAAGTACGATGTTGACTGCAGCGGCTACATATCAGCTCGGGAGCTCAAGGTAAAATTGCCAAACAAAAAGCAGAACCCTTCAGACCCGGCGGCAGACATACGTCTCTGGGCGGGCATTTGATTTACCAGGGCGGGCCCACCCCGAAACTTACATTTCCCGGGAAATCTGAATTGCTCGAGGGGATTGTCCCACAGGAGATTTTTTGAAATACTAACATAAAATACACATTCTGGTACTCTCTTGAGAAGAAAAATAAATAAATCTATTACTACACGATATATTTAAAAAAAATGAATGCCATTTTAGTTTTCTGTTACTTTGTTCTGAAAGCTGAACCTGCTGCTCCTCACTGAAGAGGGAAGAGGCTGTGTGAATTACTTTACTTTGTGGATAAGGATGGATAGCACCCATTGTTCTGTGTGTCAAAATGAAAGACAGCCCACACACCTATCAATCATCAAACCGAGGGGGTCTTATTTCATTACGTGTTTTCTATCAACATGTAATGTTGTATTGATGTATATAGAGATGTACTACAGCAAAAGTATTCTCGGTCGGGACTTCCTGCAACAACACCATGCCGTTATTCTGATTGGCCAGAAGACATTATCAAAGATGTTCTATTGAGAAGACGATCACTACGTGACAAAAGTTTTCAAAACCGTTTCTAGTCTTCGGTATTTCCAGACAAGTGACTACTGAAATCAATTTTACTAACTGCTGTCTGTGCAAATTACTCCGCGAGTTGGCGGGCTTTATTTTGCTTACTTTAACATCATTTTTCATGGTGGGCTAAGCCATTTCTTGGTATGGCTGTACCCAGTATACCCTGGTGCCGCCACTGAACATAATAATAAAACAATTAAAATGTTGTATTCAGCCCTGATTTAAACAGCGGGCCCAAATCCTGGATGGGCGGGCCCAAATCCTGGATGGGCGGGCCCGGCCCCATGGGCCCGCCCATGGCGCCGGGTCTGGAACCCTTACTCGTGTTTGTTTCTGCATGAGGAACCGACCTTATGACCACATTGGCAGAAAATGACTTGACTGCAGCCCATAGAATCTACTTCCTGTTCATACACTGAGATGTTTAGTCCATTATCTTTTGTTTTCAGGCTTTCCTGAAAGATCTCTTTCAAAATCATCAAAAGGAAGTGTCATCTGATAAATTGGAGGAGTACACAGACACAATGGTAGTAACACAGTTCCAGACTGTAAAACACTTATAAAAAGATGTTGGTCTTCCCTCAGTGTTAAATCACATAATAAGTGAAGATTTGTGTCATGTTTCTCAGTAGGACTAAAAAATGTTTTTCTTGCAGATGAAAATCTTTGACAAAAGCAAGGATGGCTCTTTGGATTTGAACGACTTGGCCAGGTACTTTTCAGCCAGCAGAGAGAAGATTTACAGGAAAAAGTCCCTCCAGTGTTAAGATGTCTGTCAAATACTGTATGATAGAATCTTTGATGCATGACACTACTGTCGGATAGCGTGAAATAATTTTTTGCTAAATGCTAACAATATAAAAAATTACTGTTTTGACCATTTCACCTCAAAAGATGATATGGTTTTCTTTGATGTTTGTCTTCCTCATTTAGGATCTTGGCTTTAGAGGATAATTTCCTGCTCCAGTTCCAAATGGAAGTAAGTGTATTCTTTATATTTGTCACATTATACTGAAATTAAGGGGAAATGTGTTGACTCATCAACACATATCATTTCATACAGTCAAAGAGCACACTCCAACTGAAAACTAAGAGAACACAATGACTTAGAAAAAGGTTGTGTTACTGAAGGAACGTTCAAATGGAGTAGAAGTCAAATCATAATAAATAGCCTTTTAAATAGTACTTTTAAAATGTGTTCCAATAATTAAAACCTTGAATCAGTAAATTGCCCTTGATAGGTATGAAATCAAAATTAAGTTATTAGGAATCCATTGAATACGTATTTTAAATCTCATTAGTATTGAATAAGCATCGTCTTAGTTCCAAGTTTAATGTCATTATCAAGCATCACAATTTGACAGAACTATTTATCACATTAAAACACAAGTTAATCATGTTGTGACAATTTCAAACATTTTGTTCTGTTATTATAATCTGATTTCTCCAAATCTCACAAGTCCTCTATTCTATTCCTAAGGCCTGCGGGAAAGAGGAGAGAAAGAGAGACTTCACGAAGATCTTTGAACATTATGATGTTGTAAGTACACGAAAACACTGGTGGGACACAGATGATGACTGACCTTTCATACGTTTCTCCTGCAGTATGTGAGCATGTGGGCATTTAACACAGCAAGGTCTTCAAACAGCCGGAAGAAATTCTATGTTGAGGAAACATTTTCCATCCCCAATTAGCACCCTCAAATATGCATAATGTGAGCAGAAGAAGACTTGTTATGGCATCAGTGAATCCACTTAGCTCCCTTTCCTCTATAATGAAACATAATAGAATGAAGCACTCATTATGTTGTCACGTCACTCTCCGGGAGGACGACTTCACTTTTCAGATTCATTCACAGAACAGTAGTGCATGTATGAAGGACTTATGTGAAATCTATTTATTCTGCCTGCACTTTATTTTAATGTCTGGAAAACCTTTTGTAGGAAGTGTCCTATGGTCACTTTCAGCACATGTCAATTATGTTTCACATCTGCATTTATCGAAGCACTTAACAGCACAGCAAGTGGCCCTTTTTTCAAGCTTTGCAAAAAGAGGTTTAAAATGGTCAGAAAATAACAGATGTAATCTTTGGTCGCATGGGGAGAGGCTGTGGTATCAAAGTAGACAGCCGGCTCCTCCCCTGAAGTCTCTGCGTGATAGATACAAAACCTCAAATGGTTTCCGAAGGCACTTCCTGTGAGTGTATGAATGCCCATTACTTGGGATGATAAGCAGGCGCCTCGTATGACAGCCCTGATGCGTGTGAATGGGTCAATGTTGGCATTTTGTGTAAAAACCACAGCATTAATGCAAATCCATTAAACTTTTATCACTTCTCATCATCCCTTCTTTCAAGCAAAAGTGGTGCACAACTGCAGTTAGGAGGAGGATTACAATCATTCATTTTTTCTCTACAGATTGTGTTTATTTTAATAAATGTAATGTGAGCAGCTGATAAGCATGCAAACGCTCCAGGATTCTTACATGTATATAGCTAGGAAAGTGTTCCAGCCCCACAAATAAACCCAATGAGTAGGCCTACGCCCAGCAAAGGAACAGTAATGACCGACTGAATAATGTCATCATGATGTGAATTAGATGAAGTAATCCTCAATTTCTGTCTTTTCTCTTTTCTTTCTTTCCTGGTCAGAGTAAGACAGGAGCGCTGGAGGGTGCCGAGGTGGACGGCTTTGTCAAAGACATGATGGGCCTGGTCAGGGTAGGACACTGTGTTGCAGTTTCTGCAAACATGTTTTCTGACATTACGATTAAATGTGTTGTAATGTATAGTTGTATATCTATGTAAGTATCCCAAATTGCTGATAATGTTTCCTTTTCTACACACATAGAGATTTGGTATCAAACCTTAGTCTTTGTTCGGTTTCCTGCCAAAAACAGCTCTATTTATAACAACTCTAAATTGCACACAGTATGTGACTCCATTCTGGCATAGTGCAGATTGTTTGCTAAAAGTATAAAGCCTTTCCACTCTCACTTCCTCTCTCTTCGGTCCTCTCCAGCCCAATCTCACCGGTCCTGAGCTGGAAAAGCTGCGAGGCGTCCTGCTGCGTCACTGTGACGTCAACAAGGACGGAAAGATCCAGATGAATGAGCTGGCTCTGTGTCTGGGAGTCAAACATAAACTCAGTTAGAGCTGTATCATGACATGTATCATGAAACACTGACTCTGTATAGCTAATGGCAGAATGTGTTGTTTGTATCCAGATCAGTCTAATTACTGGGTTATTTAAGGTCAGAATTCATAAAGAGGAGTTATTTGATCTGACTATGTTTAAAAAACGATTTGATACTGTGTGATGAAAAATAAATTTAAATTACTGCAAATCTTCTAAGATTTTAAATAACAGCTTGTTGTGCATGTTGCAGGCCAAAATGAAAGGAATGAGATGTAATTGTTATTTTTTCCCAATTGACTGTCTGTCATGTTGGGTGGTGATGCAGTTCTTTAGCTATTACTGTTGTTTTCACATTTGCATGTTTCTCTGACACAGAAGGCTGAAATATAGGATGTGGTTGTGATTTTAATGTATTGCGCTGAAGAAGAAATAAAACAATCACATAAGCAGACCATATTGGTTTGTCTGTTTTATTTTTTTCAACAAGGATTACATGTATCACTTTATTTATTTACTTTTTCTGAGGGATTTAACATTTTCATCTGAGATTAAATAAAGTAGTTGAGTTATTCCTAAAATGATCATTGAATCACACATCTGAGTTGTATCATTAACAGTGGCGAGCCGTCAGTGCCCTCTAGGCCCTCCCTAAAATATTCTGGAAAATAATATTTGAAAACATTAAAAAAAAAAAACGTTTTAAATATTATTTTTTATATTTTTTTGTTGTTACATTTTTCATTAGTTTTACCAACATAACTTGATTTAATTGTATTTAAAATAATATTTCCAAAGAAATAAATCCTTAGAATCTGCCTGTTCAGTTTCTGTTGGAATGTGAAGGGTTAAATGCCGTCTCTGCGAGTTACTAGGCTTGTTTGAGACAAGCGAGACCTGCGCAGACCTGCGCAGTTGCGATCAACGTCTTGCTAGTGCGTTGCATGATGGTTAGTCCTTTTGTCCGACAGGGGCTGCTTCTCAGGTCGACTATTTTCATTTCCTCGCTCCTCGGTCCTCGGTCTCACCGGAAGTTGATTTGCCTGCGCCATCTTGAGTACCGTCCCATGGCTCTTATTTCTGCCGGAGGACCGAGGATCGAGGAGCGATCATGGAGGAGCGATAACCGAGGAACCACCAGACCAGAGCCATCTCTAGGGCTCTGCACCAGACCATCCTCCGATGAAATCCTCAGATACTCACCCCGCCCCCTTACTGTGTATCGCTCACTGATTGGACGAGACTTCTTGACATGAGAGCAATACCCCAGCGGAGTGAAGAAAATACATGAACCTCACGGGACTCACTCCTCAGTTTATACCGTGTTTTGTTTCAATTAATGTATCATTTAGTTACAAATATGTGATATATCTGAACAACAAAGTGGTCAAAAATCATTTTATTCATTTATTGGAAACATTTTCATGTTCGCTTTTTTCGTTTTATATTTTCATTTATTGTCATTTCCATTCAGTCAGTCATTAAGTGCTATTTAAAATGTTAATGTGCTACATATCCACACAAACACACAAAGTGTGCAATCAAATGAATCTAACTGGGTTAGCAGGCGGAACTTGTCATACAGTCCGCGAAAATAAATCCCGCCCATTTAGAGGGAAGATATGATTGGTCAATTGTACTGTCATTTGACATTACTCTCTCGTTGAGTTAGCTGGGCCCTCTGTGTATGTAGAGAGGGACCAACAAGCTCTCCCGTCTTCACATAACTCGCACAGATATGAAGGTAGATATGGTGCAAAATGTGAGAGCGTGTAAAACCTGATGTGAGCATTTGCAGAAAAAAAATCTGAGTTTGTGTGCTTACATTTACACTTGTATAACATATCCATGTAACTGTGAACCAAATGTACACTTGTATAAAATATCCACGTAACTGTGAACCAAATGTACACTTGTATAAAATATCCACGTAACTGTGAACCAAATTTACACTTGTAAAAAATATCCACGTAACTGTGAACCAAATTTAAAGTCACAGAAAAAAAAAAAAAGTTTTGTAGCTTGTAAAAAAAAAATGAACTTAGAAATGAAATGTTCACTTGCAGAAAAATACATATTTTTAAAATATATTTTCCATTACAACTGCAACTTTATTTATTACAACCTCTCAAATCAGTCAACTTGACGAATCTGCTCTGTGGCAGTATAAATCGACGAATCTGCGGTCTTGACTTTTGCTACACTTCTTGCGATAAATGTGTCGCAAAAGTAATTTTCACCTGTAGATGTTGGGGAGGGAGGGGGGTTGGAGCGAAGGGGCGGAGCTATCAGAACAACGAGGCTTGGGTCAGTCACAGTCACAGTCAGGTCGAACCGGATGACTGCGGGGCTAACTGTTCGCTAACGGTTCGTGTCGCTACCAGTCCGCTGACATGGCGCGTCAATCAACGGTACGTTTTGCCCATTACTTGCCCAGTATTACTTTGAATATTATTATTGTGATTGAGGATTACATCCGCTTTGAAGACCACCGTTTTATATCGTGCAGTTTAGCGGCGAAATAACGTCAGTCAGCCAGCTAACAGCTAACGCTAGCTTTGTTGAGTTTATGCTAGCTAAACAAGTAGTGGTTGTAGTCTATACAGCAGTAATTCATATATTATAGCCTACTGCTTTGGCACTAACGGTTGATAACCGTTTATGAAAATAAAACCAATTGAACTGTACTGAAATAATGACAAGTTTTATAATTGTCTTGGGCTCCTGCTGTGTTTTTAAAGCCTTTGTAAATTATCCATGCTATTTTCTATTTAGCTAACATCGAAGTAGTGTATGTGAAATCAACCTCACAATAAGATGTGTGTATATTACAATTATTAATGTCATATTTCAAGATGATTACTTAGATATTACAATATGGTTGGTTGAGCTGGAGTTCATTATTGAGCTTACAAGTTAACGTCACAGTCATCTGAAGAACGAACCCAAACCTTGTTGTTTTTATTAATTGTATTACAAATTGATATCAAATAAACAGTAAGCATTGGTAACACAATTTCCAAAGTTACAGTAAAATAAAAAGGACCCTGACTCGGACAATACACAATCCAACATGTTCAACAGAAGAGAATCAGTTATATTGTTTGTACACATGGTACTTTACATATATATATATATATATATATATATCTGTTTGTTTAAGGCAGGGGTGTCAAACTCAATTTAATCGCGGGCCACATCAGCATTATGGCTTTACTCAAAGGGCTGGTTGTAACTTATATATAAATATATAAAATAATGTATTATATTACATTGTTGCCTCTGCATTGGATTATTATTGGATAGGGTAATAACTTCATAATTAACTATGTCTGAAAGCAGAAGTCTGGGGCAAATAATTGCAAGTCTCTTCAGTGAGAATGTCACAAAATGATTTAAAAAGAAAAGCTGAAAAAAAAGTCAAAAACAGAAGTGACATTTAAAAAAAAGTAACATTTTTAAGAAAGAGTCAAATTC
The DNA here is from genome assembly GCF_902827115.2 of Pseudochaenichthys georgianus. Lineage (NCBI taxonomy): Eukaryota > Metazoa > Chordata > Actinopteri > Perciformes > Channichthyidae > Pseudochaenichthys > Pseudochaenichthys georgianus. Next base: position 22,530,596 of record NC_047518.2, read on the forward strand.
TGAGAAAAGGTCACATTCTGAGAAAAAAGGCATATTTAGAAAAAAAAATCTAATTCTGAGAAAAAAGTCTAATTTCAGATGCATTGTGGGACATGTAGTTTATGGGCAACGTGCTTCTGTAAATCATCATGTAACCGTATAATAAACATATTATATTCTTTGCAAGCTCTTGTGGGGCCACATGAAATGAAGTCAAGGGCCGGATTTGGCCCCCGGGCCATGAGTTTGACACCCCTGGTTTAAGGTGTCCAGGTGATGCAGACAGGCTGGACCAGAGAGTGAGAGACAGAGCTGGACTCCTCACAGCAGTGAACTTCAGCACAGGTACTAACACTCTTTTTTCATACTGTACAAAGAATCAAGAAAGATATTGGTTTAAATGAATGAAGTATTGACTTGAATACACTGATATACATTCCATTAAACAATACTAAATACTAGATTACCTACACATCAGTTAAGTTGAGGGTTTTTTCCATGCAAAAAGTCACATTTAGATGTTAACAAGCAATATGACTTTGTCAGCTTTATTGAAGGCAAAGATATTTAACACATAGTGAGAACTGCTACTATTTATCTCTCAATATTGTCTGTAAAAAACATGGTAAAAGTTATTCTTTCAGTGAGACAACAGAGCAAGCTTCTACAGTTGCACTACGTTTTGATAAGTTAAATATTATTTTGATAATAACTAGGGCTGTCAAACGATTACAATTTTTAATCAGATTAATCACAGTTTAAAAATTAATTAATCATGATTAATCACCATTCGAACTATGTCCAAAATATGCCATTTATTTATGTATATTGTTGTGGGAATGGAAAGATAAATGAAAAAAGGCGGATATATCCATTTAACATACAGTATCTATGTTTATTATAAAAAAATTCTGCGTGTCAAAATGAAAGACAACCCACACACCTATCAATCATCAAACCGTGGGGTCTTAATTCATTACTTGTTGATTTCTATCAGCGGGGAGTACTTCAGGAAAGTCGACAGAGGGGGGGGGGGGCGCGCTAGTGGAGTACTTCTTGACCACAGCGTGTGAACGTTGTGATCAGCTGTTTTAGCGCAGTTCTCCAGTGAAGGGGGGAGTCTCCCTCCGCAGCCGGTTGGCGTAGTTTTGGTACAATTCCGTTGTACAGACCGACGTTAACAGCAGCCTTGTCTGTGCACACGGAGACCGACTCTGTCGTCCGGTGATCGAACCGCCTTCCGGAAAAGCTTCACAAGTACGTCGGTACGCAAATGCGCTTTGTGACACAAGTGACGGTACGCATTTCAGATTAAGCACATAACCTGCGTACCAGTTAGTTATGTGCACCCCTGTACTACAGCAAAAGTATTCTCCGTCGGGACTTCCTGCAACAACACCACGCCGTTATCAAAGATGTTCTATTGAGAAGACGATCACTCCGTGACAAAAGTTTTCAAAACCGTGGCTACTGAAATCAATCTTAAACTGCTGTCTGTGCAATTTACTCCGTGAGAGTTGGCAGACTTTATTTTGCTTACTTTAAGATCATTTTCATGGTGGGGCTAAGCCATTTCTTGGTATGGGTGTAGCCTACCCCAGCCATACCCTGGCGCTGCAGCTGGTGGCAGGTATGGGGCGGGCCATTCTGCACATGCGTTAAATGCGTTAAATATTTTAACGCAATTAATTCAAAAAATTAATTACCGCCGTTAACGCGATAATTTTGACAGCACTAATAATAACATATATTTCAATGTTGATGAATTTCATACTGTTCATTCATAATGTGATTACAATTAAAAAATAATTATATCAACAGCCCCATAACACACACACACACACACACACACACACACACACACACACACACACACACACACACACACACACACACACACACACACACACACACACACACACACACACCTCTTTCATAAATAACACACTTGTTCTGCAATAATGTTTTATGTTTCCTGTAATTTTTGTTAGGAAAGGACATGCCTGAAAGACATGACATCTTCTCCTTCTCTGAGGGTCAAGAAGAACATCCAAGAGGAACATTAAAAGCTGATGTTATGAGATTTTAAGACCAGTACAGGACATTCACTAAGAAACTACTTTTATTGTGAAAACAAAGATCTGCACACCGAATATTTTTGTAGTCTATCAGGACCATCATTTGTTTGTGACACTGCCTGCACCTCAGAGAAGGGGTGGTTATAGTCAGGCTTATAAAGTGTGGCGAAAAACATAGTCAGCTGATCGAATGCACCTATTTCCACATCTACACTCCATCAGCTGATTATTTCTATTCGCCTCACTTTATGAGCTTCACATCACCTGTGCCTTGTACCGCAGAGTTTGCAACATCACAAATAAATGGGGCCAATCTTCAGTCAGATGTGAATGTGTAATATAACATTTTCAGTAAGAATAATGGACAAAAGGAGTGCAAATACAATTTATTGAAATATGAACCAAAAGTTAATCAAATGTTTTAAATAAAAAGCACATATGGACAGAAGGTGTAAACCTATTAAATGTATAAGTAAACACATTTAGTCAAATAAAGTGACAGACTAGGCCTGTGCAGTTGGTATCAGCTATGCCCAGCATGGGCTCCTCCATCAGGCCTGGTCCTCCTCGCTGAGGAAAGACCCTCAGTCCTCTCCAAACCAACAGACAGGACATCCATCACACGGCGGTTTCTCCCTGAAGTCTCTGCAGCCCTCTGGACACCACGCTGTCTCAATCCGTTCACACTGAATATGAGAGGGGGAAAATGAAAATAATAAATGCTTTAGACAATAAGAAATATAAAGTTGACTGTTGAGTTGCTCCGTTTTTTTAGATTGTCAATACTATTACTGTATAACTAATATCTCAGGTTAAGAGGCACCTTCAAATAAAGATTGGTCTTTAAATACATGTTGTCTTTTGAATTGTTTGTCTAAAGCAGGGGTGGGGAACCTCCGGCCCCCGGGCCGTATACGGCCCGCGAGACCATTTGGTGTGGCCCTCGAGGTAATTTATAAACACACGCAAAAAAGAAAAAAATTAAAGAAATCTAGACCGCAAAATAATTAAACAATGTTTTTCCTGGCCAAGGTCAGGGTCCTTGAACACAACACAAGCCTAACGTGTCATCACGTGGTATATGTCTCATCTGACAGGGGTGTAGTTCTGACGGGGAGCACCAGAACGCAGCTCCGCTCCGGCACTTCCAAACATTGCAGTACCCATAAGGAGCCGTACACATGCTGCAGTTTTTGCGTGGCTGTGTCTTTAGTTGTAAGCCCAGTGGCGATCTGTCATACTGAGCATACAGTCAATAACTTTGTTGTTATTAGCATCTGGTTAGCTAGCTATGCTAATGAATATAAGAAGCTTTTTCTACAACCAGTGAGGTAAAGGCACATCTTTATATGATCATTATAGTTCTAAAAAAATAAGAGAATATTCTTATTAATAAACACGAATACAGTTTAAAAGGGGAGTGATTTGTAAAATATCCATAAAGAAAAAGAAAATCTGCTTACAGTTCTGTTTCATGGTGTTGAGATCTGTATCCATAGATCTACTAATGTTGCTCTCAAAGTGTACCAGATTGATGCTTTTAACTTCAACATTTAAAAAAAAATCTTCCAGGGGGAGCATGGGGGGGAGGACCCCCCTAGAGGAGGTTAGGTCCCCCCCACTTAAATCATGTTCACATGGATAGGAGTCTAAATATATTTGCACACATCTTGTGTCCATATATTTCTGTTTGGGTGGTCATGCCACAACTCTGCACGTGCATGCATACGTGAGTCATGGTAAGATATCTGGATTCAGAGGTTGCTTTTTCTTTGCACAGCATGAAAGAAAGGTGAAATGAGTGGGCTGTGATTTTAGTATTTTTAAGCAGAGGTCAATAATTTGTACGGCCCTCTGAGGATGTTGAAAACATTGAAATGGCCCTTGAGAGGAAAAAGGTTCCCCACCCCTGGTCTAAAGTCAAGGATCTCATTTCATTTCATTTCAAACCTTTATTTAACCAGATTGGTCCCATTGAGATCATAGATCTCTTTTTCAAGGGAGACCTTCATCTAGAACTGGGACTTAGTTTTAATGATACAGTCTGGTTATTATGCTCTTTGGAGGAGGCCTCACAGGTAAGAGCACTAACTAGCTGTACACATGTACCTTAGCTTGACTTAAATGTATTAAACGTATAGTTCAGTGATGGCAAAATATAAATAACTAATGTCATGCAAACATATTAATATTTGCTTGATTCCAGAGTTGAATTTAGCACAATTGCATACAAACGTTAAGGGATTTTAAAATTCTGAAGTCTTCGTTCTAAATAGAAAATAGCATGGATAATTTACAAAGGCTTTAAAAACACAGCAGGAGCCCAAGACAATTATAAAACTTGTCATTATTTCAGTACAGTTCAATTGGTTTTATTTTCATAAACGGTTATCAACCGTTAGTGCCAAAGCAGTAGGCTATAATATATGAATTACTGCTGTATAGACTACAACCACTACTTGTTTAGCTAGCATAAACTCAACAAAGCTAGCGTTAGCTGGCTAACTGACGTTATTTTGCCACTAAACTGCACGATATAAAACGGTGGTCTTCAAAGCGGATTTAATCCTCAATCACAATAATAATATTCAAAGTAATACTGGGCAAGTAATGGGCAACATTTACGCAGTCTCCAGTCACCCGAGCCTCGTCCTTCTGATAGCTCCGCCCCTTCGCTCCAACCCCCCTCCCTCCCCCCACATCTACAGGTGAAAATTACTTTTGCGACACATTTATCGCAAGAAGTGTAGCAAAAGTCAAGACCGCAGATTCGTCGATTTATACTGCCACAGAGCAGATTCGTCAAGTTGTAATGACTGATTTGAGAGGTTGTAATAAATAAAGTTGCAGTTGTAATGGAAAATATATTTAAAAAATATGTATTTTTCTGCAAGTGAACATTTCATCTCTAAATTCATTTTTTTTCTACAAGCTACAAAACTTTTTTTTTTCTTCTGTGACTTCAAGTTTAGTTCACAGTTACGTGGATATTTTTTACAAGTGTAAATTTGATTCACAGTTACGTGGATATTTTATACAAGTGTACATTTGGTTCACAGTTACGTGGATATTTTATACAAGTGTAAATGTAAGCACACAAGCTCAGATTTTTTTTCTGCATTTGCTCACATCAGGTTTTACACGCTCTCACATTTTGCACCATATCTACCTTCATAACAGACGGCATTTAACCCTTCACATTCCAACATAAACTGAACAGGCAGATTCGAAGGATATACATTTTTGGAAATATTATTTTAAATACAATTAAATCAAGTTATTTTTGGTAAAACTAATCAAAAATGTAACAACAACAAAATATTTTTAAAAATATTTTTAAAAAAACGTTTTTTTTAATGTTTTCAAATATTATTTTTTAGAATATTTTAGGCCCTCACAGAGGGCCTAGAGGGCCCTGACGGCTCGCCACTGAGATTAACATGCTTATTGTAGTTGTAAGTGCACAGTGTCTTGCAGCCTGTAGCACCATCCTTGATGGAGCAGGCTGGACCTGTATTTTTCAGGAAAGGAGTGAGCAGAGGGTATAGTTGTCGATTCTTGTTCTGTTTTCTGTGACTATCGGCTCACCCTCTCAGACTTTCAGTTGCGCGCGCTACTAAAGAGACGCGCTACCACGGAAACCAAACAATGGTGTAGCTGTATTAAAGTCTGAGTGCAAACAGTCCTGAGTAAATCTGATTTTGTCAGAAATTGGGAGAAATATGATCCCGGGAGGAAACCGGGAGAGGGCAATGAAATCGGGAGTCTCCCACGAAAGTCGGGAGGGTTGGCAAGTATGCATAGGGCGAGTCTTTGTTTGTTAAGTCTTAGTATGAAAAGCAGCGTGGTTAAGTAGATGGATCCCTCCCGGCCACTAAAAGGGAGCTAATGGTGCAGACCTAAAAGCTTTACCCAGCCTCAGACCACCTGATTGTCCTTAAGAGTCCCAAAAAGCTGGAGTGTGTGGTTTGATATTGTCTCCATCTGTGCGTGTGTCTGTGTGTTCATTAAACAGAGAGGAACAACTACAAACATTAAACGACAAACAATAAGAGACTTTAGATAGTGTACACTGAATAAATACACTTGCATAAGTGTTTGCGTGTGTGTATGGTGCTTTACAGTGAAGGGCTTATGATTGTGTGTGTTTGTGTGGGCAGAGCGGCGGCTACACAGCTGCTGAAAAACAAACAGCTCCCCATTTGGGCTGAAAGCTTTACTCCCCACCTTCCACAGGCCTCATTAAGAGTGGACCACTATCTGATCATTCCCAGATAGCAATTACCTTTGGGCCGGATCCGCACGAAAGCCTTTAGATCCGTTTGTACAGTAGCTCACACATGTTTTTTGACTGTGGGCCAGATCCGCACCAGATAGAGCTTTCAGCCTAAACATTCCATTTGCAAGCAGTGCAGTATATTTGCTGGTTTACATATTTGGCCCAGATCCGTAATAGAGAGGCGAAGTCACGCCCATCTACTTCCGGCCCATGGGACCCCGGAAGTGAAAAATGTACATTGAATTCAATGGAGAGAGAAAACGTATCTTTTGATCCCGTTTGAATTGTGCCACGAACTACACATATGATGTTTGTCAATCTTAAACAATAAGTTCCATGTCAAAAAAGTCACATTTTGTCGTAAAACTGTTGAAATATAAGACTATGAAAAATACGCGACTACAAATCCCAAATCCCATTCTGGCTCGCGTAAGTGATGTCACAGGCGATAATGCTCCAAGTGGTTGCGACTCGTAATTAAAGCGAAGAAGAAGAAGAAGAAGAAGAAGAAGAAGAAGAAGAGAAGAAGAAGAAGAAGAAGAAGAAGAAGAAGAAGAAGAAGAAGAAGAAGAAGAAGAAGAAGAAGAAGAAGAAGAAGAAGAAGAAGAAGAAGAAGAAGAAGAAGAAGAAGAAGAAGAAGAAGAAGATCTCATAACTGATTTATTCCCTCCAATAAATAAGAGATTGCTAAAAATAAATTCACTTTTACAAGATGCCTGTGTGCTTTGTACCAGGTTGTAATCACATAAGTGATCATACCACTTTGCTCGTTCTATCGCTTCCCGTCTGATGAAAGGACCAGGAGTCGTTGGATCAGACATATCAGGTAATACCTGGGTAATACACATGTTTTGCATGGAACATAGTCAAGTTAGCTACATAGCTAGTAGCGAGCACGTTAGTTAGCATCACATTACTTAGCCTTGTCATTTGTATTAGCCTTAACATGAAGTAAACCCAAATGTTAAACAGTAAAGAGTAGTCATGAATGATGGTAAGTATTTTGTGAAACATTTGAAGAGGAGCCTATCGCCCCCTCCACCAGGTGCTAAGGGGGCGGGAGGTAGGCTAACGGCACATTAGCATCTGCGATCTTTTCAACTTAATGCTATCTGCTCAAATGGTTAACATTGAACATTAAAAGATCAGGCAGTTCAGGGAGAGTCGAAGGAAGGCAGGCAGGCAGCTTTGCATGACATTTATTTATTTATTTATAGAAGGACCATGCATACAAAAACATTAATCTCAGCAAAGAGAAGAGATGCAATATGCCAGATTCAACCTGATCTCACCAGAATGCGTGACTCCACCACGACTTCTTAACACCACAATGCGTGGTGGAGTCACGAACTTTGTTACATTTACGTGTCGGCACCACGCAAACAACCCCAATGTAAAGTGAATGAGGCTCCTTTGTCGTGGTGCACACACGCATTTCTACAACGTCCCGCAGTGAGCTTTTATTCTATAAAACGTTTTTTTAAATCTACTTTATAGCTTGTAGTAACTCACGGGAGGCTTCTTTTATTTTATTTGTATTCATAATTATTAAAAAAAATCGTCAGAATGTAAACATTACATTAGTTACGAATTTGTGTTCTCAAAAAACAGTGCATTGTGTGTTAGTTAGTTTTTAAGGAAGGCCAGAGCTTCAGCTGTGTCAAATAGATTGTTCCCTTTAGTTAACGTTATTTAAAAGATAATGATCATGTCCCCTGTATTGTATTACGAGCGTCCATTCCCATTGGATAACGGAGAATTGTACACCCGGAAGTAAGAATTCTCCTTACTGTCGATTGATTTACAGTGATATCTGCACTACTCATCGACTAAAAAACACCAGATTATCCTTGTTAATTACACAACATTGATTGGTTTGAATTGTGTGCAATGCTTTTGTATTTTCCCCTTCGATTCGGAGAAACAAATGTTTTTTCGGAGTTTTAGGATGGCCGAAGACACTACACTACCCAGAATCCTCAGCTATCGTTTGGGACTACACCATGTGCTTAGCTTGACAAACCCGTGATCAGTCCTCAACCTCTGTGATTGGATGCGCGAAGTTTACACAGAGCGTCAAAAAGGACTTTGAAATGGAATGAAACCCATCGACGGCACACTGTTCAAAACAGGAATCGAACGTGTCCTAAGACGTGCAATAAGAGTACAAGTGATTGGAATATGATATATTAGATAAATAATTTCTAAGTAGCAGCCAGATGAATGTTATGGATGTTGTTTCTAAGTTCAGGTGTTTAATAATCGTATAGCCTGTGGGATGAAGCTGTCTCTGTGTCTGGTGGTTTTAGTCCGGATGCTGCGGTACCGCCTGCCAGACGGCAGCAGACAGAACAGTTTGTGGCTGGGGTGATGGGGGTCTTTTATAATCCTGAGGGCTTTCTTTAAGGTTAACCTGGTATTTTTACTCCACTACATTTATTTTAGTTACTTTACAGATTTGGATTAATGATGTGAAATATAAACACCCTTAAATCAGACTTTAGTTACACCTGAGTGAAATTCAGTGAAGGTGATTGTCAAGTGCCAACAATCAGGCAAGATATTTGATAGTTGGTGCTTGAGAAGACTACATATTTATCTGCAGATCCGTTTAAAGCATATTCATTACTCGTTATTCTCTAATAGTTAATTAAAGACTGTATATAATTGCTATTTTGCACATCCCTTTCAAGATTTCAAGATTTTCTAAGGTTTATTGACATATCATATACACAACAGTGTAGTTATGTAATGAATGAAAAACTTGAGTCACAGGTTCCTCAACAGTGCATTACAAGACATCTATCAATATGTGTGTATACTTCCACCATTACACTGTCGTATTCTGCACATTTCTTATACTATCTACATACATAAGATTATAATTAATGTGTATAATATCAGTTAAAATAAGTGCTTCAACATAGTTAACATTGCAGGAAAGTTGATTGTCAAGTTCCAAAACAAACCATGCAATTTAGACTTTGTCAGGCTTAATATTTAGATACCCCCAAAGCTTTTTTCCTATTTAAATGAAGACCTTAACCTAAAGTATTCTTTAATGTTTAAATAAAGCCTTATTAGTTAGCACATCCTCCTATCAGGCACTAAACTGTTTTATTCTAGATATCATTTGAGTATCTTCTTGATATTTTCTATTCTATATTTATATCATTGACCTTCTACTTTCCCACTATTTTGTATGTACTCTTAATATTTAAATGTTTTCATAAAATATAACACATTCAAAAGTGCTTTACAAAAATGAAAGACATTAAGAAAAAGGCATTTTAAACAGTCGTTAAAAAGCAACACAATCTTCCTGCATTGCAATTACTCTAAACGTGCAATAACGTGCTTTAACCAGTAGGTGGTTTGGGTTAAAAAGCTGTCAAGTTTACAGTGTTAACAAAATAAATATACTGCTGTTTCTGGTTTAGTTTACGACGAATATTATTTTGTTATTGTTTGATATTTGTAACACAAAAGCGATGGAAAAACCCCACAGCAACACAGAAAAGATGGCCTTAACATGACCCAGCGGTCTAGTAGTTAATAAAAAACAATAATATCAAAACAAAATATGACTACTAATTTATTGTGAAATTAAAACAGAACAGTAAAAGAATAGTTTCCGGTCTATTCTGATGCCCGATCGCTGGAGATAAATAAAGAACTATGACAGATGTGTAATATTTAATGCAGCCAAACCATTTATTACAATGCATTCATGTGATGATTTTCAAAGAGTAAATAAACTGTAAATAAACTGCTTATTCACTGCTGAATAAAGTATGATTTTCTCTTTTACGAAACCTTTTTTATATGGAATGCAGTTGGAGGTCAACCAATCAAAGAGCTTGAGGACTGATCACGGGGTTTGTCAAGCTAAGCACATGGTGTAGTCCCAAACGATAGCTGAGGATTCTGGGTAGTGTAGTGTCTTCTGCCATCCAAAAACTCCGAAAAAATCTTTGTTTGTTTGAATTGAAGGGGGGAAATACAAAAGCATTGCACACAATTCAAACCAATCAATGTTGTGTAATTAACAAGGACAATTTTGTGTTTTTTAGTCGATGAGTAGTGCAGATATCACTGTAAAATCAATCGACAGTAAGGAGAATTCTTACTTCCGGGTGTACAATTCTCCGTTATCCAATGGGAATGGATGCTCGTAATACAATACAGGGGACATGATCATTATCTTTTAAATAACGTTAACTAAAGGGAACAATCTATTTGACACAGCTGAAGCTCTGGCCTTCCTTAAAAACTAACTAATTTAATAAAAATCACAGTTGCATTACACACAATGCACTGTTTTTTGAGAACACAAATTCGTAACTAATGTAATGTTTACATTTTGACGATTTTTTTTAATTATTATGAATACAAATAAAATAAAAGAAGCCTCCCGTGAGTTACTACAAGCTATAAAGTAGATTTAAAAAAATGAAATGAAAGATGAATGAAAGAAATTAGTGAGGTAGTGGTTTAAAGAAGTTACAAAGACATTAATATATGAGTAACAACTATTTATATAAAAATAAAGTTCTAAAACAAGTATTCGGTATATTCCTTGATAGCTTTTGGAGAAGGTTGTTTTTAAGTTTACTAAAATCTATCGTTTCAACTGTTTCACTTTATAAAAAGGAACAGGTGAGTAGAGCATTATTGAGTTTCTTACTCTGTCAGTAAATTATCCAAATGAAATGTTTATCATTATTTTATTCAACCCTAAACAAATTGATTGTACCTTTTTAATAATGACCTTACATGGTCGGCAAAGTTAAATTAACTTCAGAAAATCAAATCTGTTGAGAAAAAACTAATACATGTTTAAAGATAGGAACTTGCCATCCCACTGAAGAACAGTCCGTAGAGATTTAAAGTTGTAGTTCAGTCCAACGTTTAATTTGGATTCATTTCGCCAACAGGCAACTATTTTCATAAAGAATATATATATTTTTCAAAGTCAACTTTATTGTCAATCTTACTCAGTTTCTGTTTATAGACAGAGAGATCAAAGACGTTTAAATAAGATTATACAATTTACAGATATGTATACAAATATATATATCCTATATACACCATCATGTATAATGATGGTGTATGATGTAGAAGGGAGTGTGGTAGATAACAAGTAAATATAGAGGTGCTTATTTTGAATGACGCATGCGTTGTGGCGCAAGCTACTTATAGGGGGTGATTTCCCCTGACGCTGACGTCAAGATCACCAGCCAATCAGGATTGGCGTAATGAGATTGATGCTTCTGTTTGCTCCGCGATGAGGCGCATCCCATAGTGAGACATCTCACTTCATGTTACTCTGAGTACTGGGGTTACGTAAGTAACCTATAGTTACTCTGCGAATCCAACCCACACACATTTCCCCTATACTAGTATATTTTGGATGGTTAGGCTAAGTTTTTAATTTAGGAGTGATATCAAAATTCTATTAACTGACTAAGCATTATATGGTCTTGCCCTATCAAATATCTTTATTTTTCCACATTATTTCAGCTGCAGAGCTGCATGGCCTGTTGCTGCTAGAAAATATTAAGCAGCAGGTCAACCAGTTAGCAGGAACTTTAAACATTTTGATGGCGAAAGTAGGATCAGGCCTGCATGACCCAACCTACGAGATGCCCGAAGAGTTCCAATTCCCCCTCGACAGCGATGGGGAATTGGAGCGTTTCGAAGAGTGGCTCCGCAACCCTCTAAGCCAGGGATGGGCAAATGGCGGCCCGCGGGCACCTCCTCTTTTTGCGGCCCTCAGATTAATTTATAAACAACGTAATTTATAAAAAAAATATTTAATTGTTTTACTTGTAGTACTGATACCGTCCACTAGACTCCTAGTTACGTCGCGAGCTGCGTAGATGATTTCAAATACCGCGAAATAATCTGTGACGCATTTGTGTGTATTGTGTTTGTTATGCCTGCTGTGACGTTAAGTTGCCTCTTGTAATTATGCCTTTACAAGCTTAAAAGTTGTTTTTATCATCTGAATTTGGCGAAACAAGTTTAATATTCTTAAAACCAAGACTTTGTTTATTTGAAATCAGATGAAAACAAACTGTCAAGGACCCTGCCGTGTTATCTATGATTACTACGCTTTTCATTCATAATTTCAGCGGGAGGAAGGGGGAGTGGTGCTGAGGAACAGCAGAGTGCGGGCTGACAGGTGTCTGTGTTGACATTCCCATTATTGTGGAATAAGGGGAATGCAGAGACTGGCTACAAGTGTTTTAGGTTCAAATTAGACAACTAATGTCTGGGTTAGTGTTCATGACTTCATGTGTATGTCATCTAATGGTTAATCTCAATACACACACATTTTCTGTGCTTTCCAATAGTTTAAAAATAGTTTTATTCCACTGTTTAATAACCTGTTCAATACAAACATGCCACTTGTAAAAATGAAATAAAATGTCTGTGAACTAATATTTGTTTAGTGAGCTTATTAGAGGATGTTCCCATTTATTGGAGATGTTCCCTTTGATTGTAAAATGTCAATGAAGATGTCAGACTTAGTATATTTGTTAATAATTACATACAACACATGGAATTGTTGTGTGTGTGTGTGTGTTCCAAGTGAATCTGCGGCCCCCTGGTGGCCAGTACATCAATGATGTGGCCCCCACCACCATCAAAGTTGCCCATCCCTGCTCTAAACGAAAGAATGAAGACAAATCTTGTAAGTATTTTTATGGGACATGTTTTCATATGCTCAATACAAAATGTTAGCCTTGTTTGTCTTTGAGTTTGTTGCAGTAATGTTGACATGTATATTCAGTTCAGTTTCCATTCTCCACCTAGGCGACTTCGCTCTCCTCTGTTGGAGGGGTGGACACTAAGAGGGTTGTGTGGAATATTCTGGCAAGAATGATTACCTGCACCGTGGCACGCAGGATCAATTGGAAGGGAGTAAACGGCAAAAGGGCCTTCAATAAAATGGCCATAAAAATCGTTCTTTTCCGTAAGTGTCTTTCCAAATGTGTATTTCATCATAATGGTGTAAAAAGAATTAGATTGGCCTAGTTGAATTAGATTGCATTCACTCAATTTCCATCTTCTCATTTAACAGACACTTCTATCCTACAGGTAAAGTTTAAGCAACAGTTTGTTCTCTTGGAACTGAATCTATTACCTTAATCTTGTAAGCACTTTGTTTCACAAGACTCCCTTAGCCTGTCAATCACTACCTTGTAAGTCTTTCACTTTCCATCTATGTGTTTGCATGTGCTGCAAAGTTTTTCTATTTGTTTTTACACTATGCCCATCATTGGCGAGCCAGGGGTTTTATGGTTAGGCCTTCAATGACGATTTATGTTTTATAGGACTAAAAAACAATTGTATCGTTTTAGCATTTAAACGCACACTTTTCAAGCATTTTGACACAACATTTAAAACTCGGTAGCCCTACCAAGTTTAATCAAACACAAACCAAGTTTTACATTTTGCAACATGTTGCATACGGAAGCCTGTTGCTGCCTAGCCAGAAAGAAACCCTGATCAGGATCACAATATTACATGAAAAGTGTATTATTATAACAATATGTTTATCATGTGATAACAATATATTTTTCACGTTATAAAGTTAAAATGTTAAAACGTGAAAAACATCACTTTGTATGTTATAACGTGATACTGATCTTTTTTTTTCCTGGCGTGGCAGCAATAAGCTTTAGTACAAATGCGCTGCTCGACAGAACGCTGCATGTATTCTTGTTTAATTTCGCCATCGGGTGTTACTCAAATGATTGGCAGGTGCTAATATGAATAATAATGTTGAATGTTCGTGTCGTAAATTATTTTGTAAGACATATCCTTTACCCATCCTGTAGCCTTCCTCCAGTTACGCTTCGATGCTAACTCTGCCTGCAGGCCTTGGCCGTATTCTCCATGTGTGCGTGACAGTATCAAGGTAGCCAAGCTTTCTGTTGTACAATTCGCGGTTGCTTGTGATTGACTGATTAACTGCTCGTGCCTTTTTGGCATCACATTAGATGATTAATTAATTTGTGCGTGTCATGTGTTGCAACGGTCAGCAATTGTCTGCTCTACTGCACTGACTGGGAAATGTTCTATCGCCCCAGAAGAGAGGGGATGAACAGGAAGCTAATTTCTTTCAATAACTATATGTTTATTTTAAAACTATTCATACATTTTTATTTATTTTTAAAACACTGATGGAAAGTGGGTTTTTTTTTAACAAACAAAGCGAGAAGGAAAACGAGGAAGGAAGGATAATGAGAAGGAAAACAGACATTTACAGTAAACTAACATATTATGTATGAATGCAATATTTGTCTTAATTTTGGCTTAGCAGGCCCCTGACTGTCCGCCACTGACGCCTACTCTGAATGCCACCTCTATGGTCTCTGTCCCCATTGCATGTGCAGCATGTCTTAACGTTACATTCACCCACTGGCTGTCACTGGTCTCTGTTGGCCATTGCTAAATCACCTTTCTTTGTAGATGGCACTACAGTCTAGCAGTATTAGAACGGTGTCAGAACTTATTTTGTGTGTTTGTTTTACAATAGGTGCAGTGCGCAAATGCGCTATAACGAGTGCAGCGATGGATGCAAACATATCCCAGCATACCATTCGCTGGTTTAACCTGGCAAGCGACAGGGAAAGGGGCCGACAGGAGAGGAGACATCAAAGCCAGGATACACTGCCCGTCCCCGATCGACAATATTAATTATTTTATCTTTTTGTTTTTAAGTTTACAGTTCATGTTTTAATAAAGTTTCCTGTCCACGTATACAGCAAACATCTCGACTTGTATATTGTTATTTTATGTTTCTGATACCTTGAGTAAAGTAACAGTGTCTGAAGTAAATACCACCACCATGATAGTTAGTTTGTTTGCTATGGTCACAGCACATTACCTAATGCCAAACATAATCTGAGGATGTACTTGGTAAATTGCAGACGTGTTAAACACCATCACATGTTATTCATCATTTACCCAGTTCCTCCTTAATTTCGCTTGCCTAGCTCTAAGCTATTGAAAAGTACTTAACGTTTATAAATGTACCTCCTTCATTTGACTGGTCCACTAACTTTAGATGAAAAGTGAAATGGCGACACTTCCATGAAGACTTAAATATAGCCAATATTAGCAAGGTTTAATGTGTTTAAATGCCGAAGATAAGGCAAAAATTGAAGTTGGCAGTAGTCTGGTAAACAGCCGTATCGCGTCTGGTAAGCGGATCCGTATCGCATCTGGAACGCGGGTCCGTACCGGATCTGAACGCAGAGAACCATATTGAAACGGAGCTGGACCAGTGCTGGCCCATATCTGCCGCAGATCCGTTTTGCGGATCCGATCCAGTTTCGGGCCGATGTGCGTTTGGACAACGGACCGAGTCCGTTTGGCGGATCCGGGCCAGATCGTCTGCTAGGTGCGGCCCAGAGTCTCTTTGTTATCTGGGTTCCCAGCATCAAAGTAGCACTCTATTGAATGCAGAATCAATAACTTATTTTTAATTTCATTGGCAAAACAATACTTATAATAATATTTTCTAAGTGGATAAAGTGCAAGGAAGTGGGCAGTTTTCTATGATTGTCCTATTCCTTTATTATATTTCTTGTTGAATTAGGCAGATGTTTGGCCTTACAGCGCTTTAGACTGTTTACTTACAGATGTTGTTAGTGTTTACTTGAATCTGTTGTTATATCTTTCTAGTTGTTAACTTAAAATATCTAAGCTCAGCTTAGATATTTTAAGTTAACAACCAGACAAATGACAAATGACTTTCATTTGTTTGAAAGTGATGTGGCCTTAAATAAAGTGTTACCTCGCAGTCAAACAGCCCTGAACAGCATTGCTCTGAGATCCTAAACAAGTTATCATGCAGTTATCTAAAGGTGTTAGATCATCTATCGATGTCCAGGGTTGGGTTGTAACGGAATACATGTAACGGCGTTACGTAATCAGAATACAAAAATCAAGTAACTGTATTCAGCTCGCGTTACATTTGAAAAACGAGTAATCTGATTACAGTTACTTTCGTAAACCTGAAGTGAATACATTTTGGATTATTTATTGGAATTATTGGTGGAAAGATTTCCTCTCAACATTTAATATTCATTACTAAAGGTACAGCGGAATCATCACAGCGCACAAAACCTATTACCGCAGCAGATGGGCCAAAAAAGCGTTTGAAAAAAAATCGCGGGTCCGCTCGCTCTGAAACAATAACAACGAAACATGGAGGAACAAAAGTCTGCGTTTAAATCGCGTGTGTGTGTATAGAGGTGTGTGTGGTTAAAACACATCAGCCTGCGGTCGCTCTTTAGCCTTACTAATGATTATTTCTGAAGGTAAACACAGTGAAGGCGGTGCGAAAGGCGGTGCGAGCTCGTCTTCTCAGAGGCTGAGGCTGCGGCCCCACGAGGACGAATTCGGTCGTTTGCGTTACTGTTTAGTGTCATATAGACCTTTCGGCCACACGAGGACAACCGAATACGGCACTAAACGACTGAGGAAACGACTGAGGAAACGACAACGGGTCCCAAGGTGGATAGAAATGCATACGCCACTCTCTGGGGGGTCAAACGGCTCCGTGTGTGCGCACTATACGGACATTTTCAGATCACTGATAGTGATTGCGCAATAGCCCCGCCTCTCCCCACCTCTTCTGCTCTCCTCCGCTTACCCCGTGCCATTGCTGAAGTGTTTCGCCACCAACAACAACAACAATGGCGGATCGCAGAGTTGCTATCGTGCTCCGGACGCTATTGACCATGCTACAGTTGTTTGTGCAACATCTACAGCAATAATGATGAGGCAATAGCCCCGCCTCTCCCCACCTCTGCTGCTCACCCCCACGTCAAAGTAAACTGCACCCTGAATTGAGATTATTTTTTCTTTCTCTCGCGAGTGAAGTCTAATCTGACAGGACGGAGACACGCAGCTCTGCTCACCTGCAGCTCCTCCCGCTGCAGCAAAACACACACTTCAAGTCAGATCATCACCCTTAGCTATTTTAATTACCTCTCAAACTCCCTAAACTAGTTATAAATATGTTTATTTTTACAGTCGGCCGGGTCACTGATTACTGGATGAGCTGCTGCATGAGACAGACACTGACGCTGTCCGAAGAGAGGGAGGAAAAAGAGAGGCTCCGTGTATTTTATCATTATATTATATAGAGTCGTTATTCATTTGTTTTAAAGCTCAATAAATAACAAAGAAGACCTTTGACCGGCACTTTTATCATTTTGTCCGGAAGATTTCAACTTTAATACACGCTGACTGGCGAAAAACTCTGCCCGGTTCCCTCGGCCCCCACCGCGGAGAATAAACAGAAGGGCAACCATGACAACCATGCTTCTTCGCTGCTTTTGTGGAGGAAGTTACAGCGCCACCTACAGGCTCCTGCATATGTACTGCAGCTTCTCCAGCGGTTGGAGCTAAACGGAGCGGTCTCGTGTGGGCAGACACTATCCGGATAACTATTGCATGTGGACGGAAGCCGTTTGCGATTGCGTTTGCGTTAATCCTATGCGTTTAGCCGTTTTCGTCCTCGTGGGGCCGCAGCCTGAGTTAACCCTCCCGCTGCCTCCTGGCGCTGCAGAGATGTCATGAAGTGAAGCAGGTTTTCCTTCTATAAAACAGCTGCAGGCAGCAGATACCGTGAGAGTCACAGACATGAATTCATAGATCAAGGCAGACTGGTGCACACACTCTCCTCTCCTGTTTTGCCAATCCGGTGCTTAAACAAATATAGCTCTACACCCCTGGCCAAAATGTCCTTAAAATGAAGTCCGAGTTCGACATTTTAATTCATGTCCTGCCAACACTGGCAGGACAGAAGGCGACACGCCCTTTCTAAGCCGTGTCCCTCACTCACTCCTCACATCCCAAGCTGCATCCCCAAAAAGTTCATTATGTTGTTAAATCGTTTCAGATGTGATGTTTCAGTTGTGCTCTTGATAAGCCATTAAAACAGTAAAAACACGTTCAGTTTCCTTTTGCTTTTTGTGTCTCCTGTTCACCAAAACATACCCATTTTAGATGGAAAAAGAAAGTAATCCAAAAGTAATCTAAAAGTAATCTGATTACGTTACTTTTTAAAGACACGTAACTGTAACTGTATTCGGATTACTTTCAGAGCCATGTAATCAGTAATCAGTAACTGATTACATTTACAAAGTAACCCTCCCAACCCTGTCGATGTCACATTAACAAGAGCTTCCACAGGCATTGTAGCTCTCCGTGATCTGTTTTAAATAGAGCCAAGAACACGACACACCTGATGCGAAATCAAGAAAAACTAAGGGTGAAGCTACGGTCAAACAAAAGGACATGTTGAGTAAAGGAAATCAATACATCAAAGGTGCAACCTTTAAAAGCACAAGTTACCATGTCTGCATTGCGGCCTGATTTGGTCTATGCAATTTAATTTGGTGCATTGGCAACATTTTAGCTTGAAATATTCATGCTAATCTGAAGGAGAAAGAGAGAGAGATAGAGAAAGACCATCCCTCCTTCAGAGAGCATCATTACACGTTCACATTACTCAATGCTGCCCTCTAGTGGCCAAGAAGAATCGATGCAGTCCTTGTTTTATTTCAATCACATGAATAATAAAGAACATTGGTATTATGAAAAAACACAATTTGAGGAATGTGTAGTCTACCCTACTGCTGTAAATATTTATAACATGTATGCAGTAGCATCAAATGCCCGTTTTTGCTGCTGAAAAAAAGCATTGTTGAATGAATGAACTGGTACTCTGGAATTAACAGGAAGTTAAACAGAGTGTTGTTAACTTATTGTGCTCGTACTTTTTTATCAATCAATAATGCTGCTTTCACGTTTACACACTAGGTATGTTAACTTCCATCCTGAGAAGAGTGTCCTTTTCTTAAAAATAATGTGTTGACTGTCCTTTATTGTTGACTACACAGGATGGCGGAAGGTCAGGTCAGGGTCAGGGTCCTTGAACACAACACGAGCCTAACGTGTCATCACGTGGTATATGTCTCGACTGACAGGGGTGCAGTTCTGACGGAGAGCACCAGAACGCCACTCCAGCACTTCAGAAATTGCAGTACCGATAAGTACATACACATGCCGCAGTTTCTGTGTGTCTGTGTCTCTAGCTGAAAGCCCAGTGGCGATCTGCTCATCTGTCATACTGATCAGACAGTCAATAACTGTGTTGTTATCATTAGCATCTGGTTAGCTAGCTATGCTAACGAATATAAGAAGCTTTTTCTACAACCAGTGAGGTAAAGGCACATCTTTATATGATCATTATAGTTATAAAAAAAATAAGAGAATAAAGTAAACAGGTATAAAATACTATATGACAGTTATTAATAAAGAAGAATACAGTTTGAAAGGGGAGTGATTTGTCAAATATCCATAAATTAAAAGAAAATCTGTTTACAGTTGTGTTTGGGTGTTGAGAGATGTGTCCATAGATCTCCTAATGTTGCTCTCAAAGTGCACCAGATTGATGCTTTTAACTTCAACATTTAAAAAAAAATCTTCCCAGGGGAGCACGCCACACCCTGCACGTGCATGCATACGCGAGTCATGGTGAGATATCTGGATTAAGAGGTTGTTTTTTCTTTGCACAGAATGAAATTAATGGGCTGTGATTTTAGTTTTTTTAAGCAGAGGTCAATAACTTGTACGGCCCTCTGAGGATATTGTAAACATTGAAATGGCCCTTGAGAGGAAAAAGGTTCCCCACCCCTGTGCTAGAGGCTGCTACTTCCTTATAGAGCCCCTCCTCCAACACACACGAACGTGCACATGACCAATGAGGGCACGAGATAAGTTTGTGCCCAGATGGAAGGCTGACAGGCAGGTAGGCCATCCAGTTACTTTAGCCGGGCTCATTACGCAGACGTGCGCGCCTCTGTTACTACCTCTGTTACTTAGGTTACAGGTTTATTGTTGACCACGTAACGTTAATATTACAGGTTTATCAGGTTACCACGACACTGGCTTTGAGTGAGAGGATAGAGGAATATGTTTATTAATAGTAGACTTAAAATATGTCATTAGAGACCCAGTGTATAATAACACAGTAAATGCTTTGAATTGCTTAGATATAGCTGTGCAGTATTCTTAACAGACGGATAGCAGCAGACAATAGAAGGCTTATTACAACCAGAAGAGACATGAGACTTTTATTTTTTTAGAGACTTGAGACTTGACTTGGACTCGTGACCAAAGACTTGAGACTTGATCAAGTCTCACCCCACAAAGACTTGAGACTTGACTTGGACTCGTGACCAAAGACTTGAGACTTGACTTGGACTTGCAAAAAAAGACTTGTGAACATCTCTGTTATCTGCGAACAATATGTTATTAAATGTATAAAGGCCAGGCACCAGGCAGCATCTTAGAGGGACGCTGATACCCTTTTTTCCCCGGCTTGTTTTTCCTCTTCCTCTTTGCTTCTCTTGTTCCAGAGTATTCTTTCTAAGTAAACAACAAATAAGGAAGGTGTTGTAAATTGTAACCATTAAAAGTCTCCCCTCCGATGGTCTTTAAGGTTAAGTTTCTGTCCCTCTCCTAGGTGAACTTAACATTCCTGTTCCCAAAATGCCAGTGCTAAATGCAGTTCATGGGAACCATAAGCTGAATTGTAAACATAATTCACAATGTATGGATCTGCCAGCTCACTGGTTGCCATGGTTTTCACCGAGCGCCTCATCGACTTTTACGACAGAAGGTCAAAGGAAAAATATGCTTTCAACTTTTTTTAAACGTGTGCTTAATACAAATTAATAGATTGCAAATGTTGCTTTTTTCAAATGTTTTGTAGCAGCAAAAAGTACAAATGTAAAATATATATTATGATTTTGTATGTAATTCAGATTTGATTTAATTACATTTTTTATTTCAGAACTGAAAAGTGAAAGCTTGCAGTGGAAAATATTTCAGTCTTTCTCAAGACAGGAGAAATAATTTGTGAGAGTTAGGGCTGAGGATATAAACAACTCTTTTGAAATGGAATATCTGCACAATCCTAAAGAGCATGTACGTCAGGCTGCACTTCAACACAACATGTGAACTGAGTAAAAGGGACCAAAATGGTGTTGGGTAAATAATGCTTAATGTAACACACGTGGTGTTTTAAGTGTGACGACCTGAAGGCTCTAACCTGCGTCACTTTCTTTACAAATTGGACTTTCTATGTGGTTGACTGACAAACACTCTAGTTTTACAGCCATTTCCACACACACACCAGGAAGCAGCGGTTGAACTTGCGACGGCCAGCGACGCAAACCAACTGGAAGATATTTCCATGCCAACATGTAGAAATTGGCTATGGAGGTCTGGCAAGTATTTTAAATAAACATTACTTTTATTTGAAAGAAGCACTTTCAAATCTTAAATATGACAGTAATATGAGATTTTTTATATTTATTTAGGTCAAGTCAAATCCAGTGATTGTCGTTGATCTTTATTTAAACATTAGACCAAATGTCCAAAATGAAGCTGCGATCTGATCCTCCTTCCAGGATAAAGTATTTGTTTTTCATCTCTCCAGTCAGACCTCCCTGGGTTTGTTCTGTTTTTGGTGTTCTCTATGCACTGCTAAAAATAATACCTATAAACATGTGGCCATAAATTTGAATATTTGTGTTTGTTTTGTTAAGAGTTCTCCCCGAAGTGGCAGCCATGTGTTCATTTCTTCAACCGAGAAGAAGTTCAAACAAACATCACCATGGCTGCAAACTGTGACAAAAGCTGTGAGCGATCAACAGGGTGTAAGAGAAGGTAAGAGGAACTGAAGAGTTTGGCCTGAGACCACTGGTACCAATAAGTATTTGAAGAATACTTCCCTTATTCTAACTTTGTTAAATGTTTCCACAGACGATACAGCACAATATCACGAGGTAACTGGGAGAAAGAAAGGAGAACTTTGATAATGATCATCGAGTATCATTATCATATCATTCAAAAAAAGTCTAACGCAACACCTTTGAATTGTATGAAGAAACTCATTTACAAATCTGCAATAAGAAAATATGACCCATATTATAATACGGGTATACCATTATTTTCCTTTTTTTAAACAGTTCATGACTAAATTGTCAAAAACTGTACTCTTCTTCCTACATAGATCAAAATATGCACAGATAAGTTGTTCATGCATAGTGAAAATAAAAAAGCAAGACATTTGAAATAAAGTACAAAAATAACCATCTTAACAGAGATAAAAATGCAATCACTGTACCCTATATACCAAGGCGGTTTTGCCATCACTTACTGTACGGAGGCTCAGTCACTGGTACTTTTTCATTTACAAAGCCACGTTGGATAAACTACCATCTTATATCTGCTCCCTGATCTCTCTGCGAATTGAAAGTACTTATTGCCTGAGATCGCATGCTGTGGTTTTATTAAATGTGCCAAGTGCTAGGACTGTCTTAGGGAAGAAAGCTTTTAGATGTGCAGCTCCACTAACATGGAACAGTCTGCAAAAAGAATGGAAAATTACCAAGCTAGTACCACTACATGTTTTTAAAGCTCGGTTGGATGCTACCAAAATCAGATGCTGTTGGTACCTGTACATGTGGTTAAATATGTAAATTGTAATCCCTGTACATTTTGCTGTATGATTTCCTTTTGTTGTTCTGTTGTTTATGTTTTTATGTCTTCTTGTGGAACCTACTGCTACAGGTCTCCCTTGAAAAAGAGATCATTGATCTCAATGGGATTTTACCTGGATAAATAAAGGTTTTGAATTGAATTTTGAATTGAATTGAAATCCAACAACACCACAAACTAATGATTCTCCAATAGTTCCCAAAGAAAGCCTGCTCTTCTAGACACGCACTTTCCATCAGATCTGTCTGTCTGTTCTAACAGAGCATAAAGCCATTGACATCCTCATAAAATGCAGATTTTCCATATTGCATAATCGACTGCCACCCACCACAAAACACATCTGCCGTCCCGGTGTCTGTCTCAGCTCATGTATCGTGGCATTCAGCAAATAAACCCTGAGTGAGAGATTTGCGGTGGCCTCCCAAGCTGTTAAACCCACTGCCTGACTGCAAGTTGAAAATAAGGGGAGCACTCAATTTCATCACTGAATATGTGGAGAATGTATTGTAAAATGATGATGTGAATGATAGAAATTAAGGTAAAGAGATGACTAGCAGGGAGAAATAGGAAGGACCAGCTCCTTTTTTCTAAATATCTAAACTCTCTCTGAACCCAACCACAGCCTGAAATAAACTCCCAGTGAAATACAAAATGTCTCCTTGCAGCTCCAACATCAGCAATGTCTCACTGATTGAATATCCCATTAACGTGACATTTCCATTTTGTGTCCAGCACAACCGGGTCAGATCAACAGTGATTACAATTCCTTTCAGTAGATATCATATGTTTTTAAGTAATGACTAGAAGCCAATGTGTAATGATCTGCAAAAAGATATTATTTTGAATAAAGGAAACGTTATTATAGCCATCTGGAATTATTCAAGCTATTTGTCTGCGTTTCCATTTAAAGCCCACAGATCAAATACACTCCAACTCCTGATGCTTAAACTGATTCACTTCACATGTGGTTCTGCAGAATTCACAGTGCAGAGGATGTGTCAGAATTTAGAACCAGATCTCCTATAGAAGTTAAGCCTTTTTGCCAAATGTGCACTATATTTCATAACTGTTAAGTTGCAAATATGACTTGTCGCAGATGCTTTCCTGTACTGAATGTTGCTGTTTTGCACTGCAGAATGTCAAAGCTGAGTGACTTCAGTAGTCTAACTTTTGTTTGAATACAATTGGATTGTCATCAGTTCAGTGATAAACTATACGAGAGATCTCAGACAGTGTTGCTTGACGGCCAAGAGTACCTGGCTGTTTTGAATCATAAAATGATAACTTAATAAATCATTAATATCAATATTTTACTTGATCTGAGTTCATTTGCTCCTGTGTGTTAGTGTGCTCGCAGGGATTGAATCATGAATGGATTCTCACGGTGCTGCTGGTATAAACCGGAAATTACTAACCAAGTTTTCTTTACTGTATTGAATTCATCAATAATGGCCCAAAATGTATTTGTTGTCTCAAAATATGTGTAAAAGATCAGAATATTGTCAACATAATGTCAGAAGAAGAAAACGTGCACCATCATGTCAACTTTTTTTTAAATAATTGTCTCTCAATAAATTCCTATGTGTCAAAAGAAGATGTCATAAAGCATCACACAGCCTGTAGGCCACATGTTACTGTATGATGTGTTGCTAAAACATTGCTGATGTTGGACTGTCAGTGTAAACTGAGCGGATCATGGTGAGCTCTCAGTGGTGGCGTTGAATGTGTGGCCTGCCCGCTTGGCAAAGATCTGGATGCCCTACAGCACAGTCAGACAACAGCTAGCTTTTGCTGTGTGAGCTGTCTTTGTTTAGAAAAGACGGTGTCCATCCTCAATTTAAAGTGGTACTGAAACGTTTCGTACCACTGGAGGATGAAGGGTATCTAGTGGGTAAACAAACTGCGAGTGGGATATTAACACCAGCTGGAACGTTTCGGTTTGTTCATCCTTCTATATCTGCCTCCTCCATCTTTCTGAGTTTGAGGCCAGCAGCCTGGTTTCCTCACTTTCCTCCATCTCTTTCCACCTGCTTGTTTACTTCCATATGTTCCTCTCAACAGTTGAAATATTTCACAGATACTATGAATGTGCGTATGCAGACTTCCCACGTCATTCTTAGAGGATGTCCCATTTTGCCACACTGTGCCAAGCTGTCATACAGTAAATAAGTCGATAGTGTTATGTTATCCAGGTAGTATTTATTGGAAACATTTAAGGCTGTTGGCAAATGTTTACAACAAATACAAAATAAAAACCAAGGTTGGAGTCTGCATACAGAACTATTCTTTTAAAATGTGATATTATTCAGCTTCTATTGGCAAACTGTTTGAAAATCACTTGGTTTGTGCCAAAATGTGGACATAAACAGTATACAACTGCCCACATCATGAAATATAAATATCTAAAGAGTACAGTACTTAGTAGTAAAAATGTAACCATTCATTCATAATGCTCCGAAGTCTAATCTTATACACAACTATAAGGTTAACACAGGAACCTTAAACAGTGTTTTATATGAAACACTTAAATCCAAAGATGTTTGACTTATTTGTCTAGTGCAGTAAATAAATACTGCATTGATTTTTGGTCATAACATGATGGAAAAAGTTCTCAAATAAAAACAGCAGCATTTTTTATTAGAATATTTATATAACATACAATATCCAGAAACTATTGAAAAATAAAGCTTTTTATAATCATAAATAAAAAATAATCCCCTTGTTTGAGTTTAATCAATGTATCATTAGTCATTTCTCATGCCAACATGCTAGAAAATGCTGTTTTTAGCTTCTGAAATGTGGAAATGTCCTATTTTCTCTTTAGTACTGAAAGAAAACACATTCGAATATATCACCTTGTGATTTGTTCATGTTTAGCTATTTTTATTTCACATTTACACTTTATAGATAAGATGTTACTAAAATGTTATTGGCAAGTTAATCAAAAAAGAAAATAACCATCAGTTGCATGTCTACACTCACTATACAGCTCACCCCAACTCTCTTGGGGTAAAATCTTACACACACACAGGTAGTTTCAGTTTCACCCCCAAGTCCAGCCGTGTTCCTCTGCTCTGAAGAAACCATAACATCTCAGACCAGATGTGTTGAGCGCAGTGTCAGCCCTCCCACTGATCCAAGCTACGGATGATCCAAAGTTTCCACTGTGTGGCTATTTTAGGAAGCCGTAACAATCGTACAGGGAATAAGATGGTTTTCCACTGTGACCTATGTAGGGTTCGGCAAGAGAGGTCAAAAGGTCACCACCCACTGTCAGTGGGACCAAAGTAAGAGAGCCTCAAAACCTTATTAAATGAACATCCTGGAGTGCAAAGGAAATCCCCAATAAGGTTACTTCAATCGTAAATGGTAAAGTGCGCATAGGAAAATGAGATCTACTGATTAACAAATGTACTTATACTTAATTTACAATGATAACGTAAACATGTAATAAGCCTACCATGTAAAGTATATATTACGTTTGTTTGTAGATTATTTGATTAACCTCGTTGTGTTTCCTCTCTGACAGGATCTCACAATAAAATGTGAGTCTCGCCGCCCTCCAGCACTCTGGGTGATCTCTATGACATTCCTTCCTGTTTGTTGTCATGGTGCCAGCAGGACAGTTCCTCTATATAAGACCCTCCTCTCCCAAGACTGAGCCAGAACGACAAAGAGATCACAACCTTCTGCTACAGCACAGCCAGAGAGGAGGGAAGATTCAACCCTGAACCAAAGGACTCAATCTTAAGACAACTTAATACTTATTAGACTGCAGATATTTTTGATCCTGCTCTACTCACCAAGAAGATGACCAATCTCTCAGAGAAAGCTCTTTTTGTCTTCTTTACGGCACAGGTAGGCATTGCAGCACTCACTGAGTGATTTTATATATATATATATATATATATATATATAGCGTTTTTATATTCTATCAGAAGATACTCTTGGTGTGAAGAGGTTTAAAATAATGAAAACATTTTTAAAACAAATAATTTTTTCTGTGTAGACTGGATTATTTTTCACACAAAAATCTCTTTAAGATATCAAGACAAAGTTACTTCTTTATTTTTAATTTTATATCATGATATCCTAATTTTTCCCGAGTGATGAATTGGAAAAAGGTTGTTTTAGCAACAGTTCAACTTAGTCACTGAGAAAGCAACTGACATTAAAGTTTGCTATAGTCATTATGTGCCTTTCTGCAAATGCCACCTTTTTTTCACAAGAGTAAAAAAAAAAAAATATCCCAACAAAAAATAGGATGGCAACACATTTTTGTATGTAATATTTAATCCCGATTGTCAAGAGCAAGTCATTTTGGTTGGACAAGAAAAAACAACATTCAACAACATGTAAAACCCTAATTAATTTTCTTTCCTATCAAGGTGTTCACACTGGTCTGGTCCCAGACGTGTCCTCGAAGGTGCCAGTGCCCTAAGGAGCCCCCCATGTGCCCCCCCGGAGTGCCTTTGATCCTGGACGACTGCGTCTGCTGCCTGGTGTGTGCCCGTCAGAGAGGGCAGGTCTGCTCTGACATGAATCCTTGTGACACACGCACAGGTCTGCAGTGTGACTACAGCACAGACGTCCACAAGAGAACCGGTACCTGTGCTGGTGAGTGAGCAATTACATTCTCTCACATTACACATTACATAATGTAAGTAAAAACGTGGTTACTGACTTTTGCCTATTGTGTCTCTTCCCTGCAGCTAATAAAGGAGAGGTCTGTGTTTTGGATGGTTCTGTCTATCAGAACGGCCAGACCTTCTTCCCCAGCTGTAAATACCAGTGTTTTTGCCGTGATGGGCAGATCGCCTGTGTGCCACGCTGCAATTTGGACGTGATGTTGCCTGGGCCGGACTGCCCAATGCCACGCAGGGTCCAGGTGCCCGGAGAGTGCTGCGAGAAGTGGGTGTGCGAGCCCCAGGCTGAAGCCAGTGCCCTGGGAGGCTTCGCCATGGCCGGTGAGTAAACTGTAGCGTGAGATGGGATGAGACTGAGCAAACAGACCGTATGTACAGATAGATCCATACAGTCCCCTATGCTTTTCTAGACGTTAGTGTCACTGCAGTGTGAGACAAAAGGTTTAAAGGTTATGTACATTTCTATGACCTGATCAGGGTAAGGGAGCAGGAACTAAGCAAGGAAGGAAAGAGAAAAATAAGTGAATGCTTAGAAAAGAGGCAGAAACACAGAGGAAAGAGAAAGTGTTGTTGCTTAAGTCTGGAATGTGAAGCAGAAATGTGATCCTCCTGCAACCAGTTGAATACAATCAAGGATCTTTAAGTGTTTCATATTTTTGAATTTGTTGCTGGTTGCTTTAAAGTTTTCAACCATACAAACTACTTCATGAATGTCCTATAACAGATGTATTTATCTAACTAACCGTCGACCTTGTGTGTGCTTCTCAGCCTTTCGTCAGGAGGACACAGTAAGCTTTGACGGTTTTGACCCCAGTCTGAACTGCATTGAGCAGACCACAGAGTGGGGGGCCTGCTCTCAAACCTGCAGCATGGGGGTGTCCACCAGGGTCACCAATAAGAACAGTCGGTGTGAGATGGTGAAACAGAGCCGGCTGTGTATGATCAGACCATGTGACGACCAGCAGGACCAGACCCAGCTGACACCTATTGCGCCAAAGGTATTTTTGGTTTGTTTTTTCATGCCATGACTTTATATTATATATTATATTAGACAGCAGTAGAAGGAGACATAAGCTTTTTGTTTGGACTCACCTCTTTCTTTTACCCCATGCAGAGAGGCAGTAAGTGTCAGAGGATGGTGAGGATCGACAAAGCCGTCCACCTCTACTATAAGAACTGCACCAGCGTCCAGGCCTACAAGCCTCGCTACTGTGGCACCTGCACAGACGCCCGCTGCTGCACCCCCCACAGAACCAAGACCGCCCTGGTGGAGTTCCAGTGTGCCAACCGTAAAACCAGCAGGAGACCGGTCATGGTGGTCCTGACCTGTGCCTGCCACAGCCACTGCCCCCGAGACAACGCTGTGTGGCAGCCTACAGAGCTGGGATACAGCGGCTATCGCTCATAAATGTCCCTCTTGAACAATATTCTGTTTAAAACATGAGTTGTGTTAACTCTAACATTTTAGGTTAAAACAAAACTTTCTGTGAAATATCCAGAAATTAAGATTTTATCTGCTTATTATGGTCATAAACATACTTCCTGTTTTGTGGTGAGAGCTCAAGATCTCCGTTCCTGGAGAAAGGATTTAGTTGTGTAGCATAAGTGTTATATTCACTATTATAAGCTAAAAGCAAAGCACTTAAAGCTTGTGATGAAATTATGCTCTCCATAGATCAGGGGGAGTACTACCACCATTGACAAAAGACTACGGTTGGATTTGAATAGTTTTCGGCACACTTACTTACTTAGAGGAGACAGCCTCTATTCGAGAGGTAAGATAGTATGACGTTGTTCAGTTACAGGGTAGTGCAGACGTTGGGAGTGTCCTGACTGTTTGACTGAGAGTCAGGTCGGCCAATCAGGAAACTTATTTTTTTGACAAAGAGCCTGAAACCACAGTGACACTTTGACACTTTAATCTAAAATATATCCATAGTATAATTACTGGTATCCCATTACTTTTACATAAGAAAAACAAGGAAGAAAGAGGAGAAAATAAATTATTTTAAAGTAAGCTGTTACCTTTTACCGGCACTGCCATCTTTCAACTATGGGACACATTTTTTAAATAACTTGACTGTGTGCTTTTACTTAGTCAACACCAAGGGTTCAACCTATGAAAGAGAGGTCACTGCCGTGACTTTGTGTCATTTTTAACATTTGCCTGAAATCTTACCCCATTGGTAAATATAAAATGGTTATGGTCTATGCTCAGTAAATGCAAAAGTATGTTATTTAGGTTAAAAATAGTTTTTGTTAAAAGTAGTGCACATGAACAACAGCTGTTTTTTTTTTATGACAAAGGTTTTGTAAATACTTGCTGTATAGCTTGTTTGACTGAGTGTGTATCAAATACACAGCTTTAATCAGTAACAATGTAAACATGAATTGTATATATTGGAACGTGGTATTGTTTTTTTTACTACTTGAACTATGCTTCGTACTGCTTGTTGCTGTATATGTCTGAATAATAATGATGAAAAACTCAACATTTGACAATAAAAGTGTATATTTTGTATCTATTTTTCATTATGTTTTTTATATTCAACAGTATAAACCATTCTTTCATGGATGCAATGAATTAGGCTAATGAAGTAGATAGGGATTTGTGTTTAAATAATAAGAATAAATTAGTTGGATAAGGTAAATAACTACTTAAGATTTTAAAAGGGTACGATTGAAGAAAGCAGGGAAACATGCATTATAAATGAATAGGACTCACATAAATAAATCAATGGGGATGTAGTATTTATGTATAAATGTTGAAATGGGATTTCTCCCACTACTTGCGTCTCATGTTGTTTGATTTTGTTGTTTATTATTGCGCTAAAAATACACACTGTTAGTTTATAAATGGTACCAAATGGTTATTTGGGGTTTCTTGTTAGTAAAATGTATGTGTCAACCAACACTAACAATATGGCAGCTCTACATTTATCAACACTGGAGGTTTACCCCCTCTTATAAAATTAAAACTATGAAGGCACACAGAGACCACAGCCCTTAAGGCCGATTCCATAAGTAAAAAAAAAAGAATGACTGTATTTGCCCAAGGATTCAGATACGCTCCAAATGTTATATGTTCTTCCTCGGCCTATACTTCAACCTTACACAAGTTGAATTACATTTTGGCCGGTAGTTTTCAAACAAACAAACCAAACTTAAAACATGAACTACATGATAGAGGTGATAACAAAACAGATCACCAATTCAAATATAGATTTCCCTTTTCACATATCCTATATTCAATTGCGGAGTCGCAGTCTTACACGCTTCTCTGCGCTCTCTCCTAGGCAGTCATCCATAGGAATCCCGAACCCAATAAAATACCCAATATTAACGGTGTGTGTGTCTGCCCAAGGACAATTTAAGGTAAAACCTAATAGAGGTGTTATACATAATAACCTAATAAAAGTAAATGTAACAACTACTACAGTACAACAAAACAGGAAGATTAAATGTGGTATCTTAAACATAAGATCTCTTGCATCTAAAGCAATATTGGTAAATGATTTAATATCAGATTATAATATTGATATATGCTGTCTCACTGAAACTTGGTTAAGACATGAAGAATATGTCAGCATAAATGAAGCCACTCCACCCAGTCATATCAATACTCATATTGCCCGAGGCACGGGCCGAGGAGGTGGAGTTGCAGCAATCTTTGACTCAAGTTTACTTATCAATACTAAACCAAAATTAAATTATACCTCCTTTGAAAGTCTCGTTTTTAGTCTTACACATCCGACCTGGAAAACTTTGCAGCCAATCTTATTTGTTACAGTGTACCGTGCACCAGGTCCTTATTCAGAATTCTTATTAGAGTTTTTATCAACTTTGGTTCTTAAAACAGATAAAGTAATTATCGTAGGTGACTTTAATATTCATGTTGACGATGATAAAAATAGCCTTACTGTTGCATTTAACTCTATATTAGATTCTGTTGGTTTTCGTCAGAGTGTAAATAAACCAACCCACTGCTATAATCATACTCTCGACCTTGTTCTGATTTATGGTATTGAAATTGAGCAACTATTAGTCGAACCGTATAATCCTGCTTTATCCGACCATTTCTTAGTAACTTTTGAAGTACTGTTACTAGACTCCAAAGCATTGGTCAAAAGCTCCTGCAGCAGAAACCTATCTGTTAGTGCTATAGCCAAATTTAAGGAAGAGATTCCACCAATACTTAACTAGATAGCATGTCTGCATGTAAGGGAGGAAACTTATAATAAATGTACACCACCCCAAATTGATCATGTTGTTGATAGTGCTACAGATGCGCTGCGAATAAAATTAGACTCTGTTGCTCCTTTGAAAAAGAAGAAAATAAAACAACATAGGCATAATGCCAAAACCCGCAAAATAAAGCAAAAGTCGAGACAACTTGAAAGGATATGGCGTTCCACTAAACTTGAAGAATCTCGTTTAATTTGGCATATTACTCTCAATGAATATAAGAACGCACTGCGTAAAGCGAGAGCAGCCTACTACTCTTCATTAATAGATGAGAATAAGAATAATGCAAGATTTCTTTTCAGCACTGTAGCCAGGCTGACAGAGAGCCATAGCTCGATTGAGCCTTCTATTCCCATAGCACTCAGTATTAATGATTTTATGTGCTTTTTTAACGATAAAATTGTTACTCTTAGAAACAAAATTAATGACCTCTTGCCTTTGACCAGTAGGCCTATAGTGTTATCAACAGCTCCCGGAAACGTAAGTTCTAATATTACACTAGATAGTAAACTAGAATGCTTTTCAGCCATAAACCTTGAACAATTAAATTCAATGATTCTCTCTTCTAAACCATCAACGTGCATGTTAGACCCAATTCCAACTAAGCTGTTGAAGGAAGTTTTTCCATTAATTAGCACTTCTTTATTAAATATTACGAATATGTCTTTATTATCAGGCTATGTTCCACAATCATTCAAAGTAGCAGTGATAAAACTGCTTCTTAAAAAGCACAACCTCGATCCAGAGGTTTTAGCCAACTATATTCTCTCAAAAATTCTTGAGAAAACAGCCGCAAAACAGCTGTGTGATTACTTAAAAAACAATAATTTATTTGAAGATTTTCAGTCTGGCTTTAGAACACATCATAGCACAGAGACAGCTCTGGTTAAAGTCACGAATGACATTCTAATAGCCTCAGACAAGGGACTTGTCTCTATTCTTGTTTTGCTCGATCTCAGTGCTGCATTTGATACTATCGACCATGATATCTTATTGCAAAGACTAGAGCATGTAGTTGGCATACAGGGAACTGCTTTAGACTGGTTTAGGTCCTATCTATCTGAACGCTCTCAGTTTGTACGTGTCAATGATGAATCTTCCACGCAAACCAAAGTTAGCCATGGTGTTCCACAGGGCTCAGTGCTCGGACCTATTTTGTTCACATTATATATGCTTCCGTTAGGCAATATTATAAGGAATCATTCTGTAAATGTTCATTGTTATGCGGATGATACTCAACTATATTTATCAATCAAGCCTGATGAAATTAATCATCTACATAAAATTCAAGACTGCCTCAAGGACTTAAAAACGTGGATGACCTTAAACGTTTTGATGTTAAACACGACCAAGAATCTACTAAACAAATTATCTAAAGATATACTAACTATGGATGGCATTAATTTGGCCTCCAGTGAGACTGTAAGGAATCTTGGTGTTATATTTGATCAGGATTTATCCTTTAACGCACATAATATCAATTTCAAGGACCGCCTACACCCATCTACATAACATTGCAAAAATCAGGCATATCTTGCCTCAAAACGATGCAGAGAAACTAGTCCATGCATTTGTTACTTCAAGGCTGGATTATTGCAACTCCTTATTATCAGGGTATACTAAGAAGTCAGTCAAGTCGCTTCAACTGATTCAAAATGCTGCAGTCCGTGTACTCAGTGGCACCAGCAGGGGGGGGGCAGGGGGGGCCATGGCCACCCTGATATATTTGTTGGCCCCCCCACCACACACACCACCTCGCCAGTCAGGTATGCGTAGTAGTTTATCTGATATTTAACAACAAATACACAGCCAGCGAGTCGCTTGATTTGAGCTTCCAACGCTCATACTGCAGCCCCTCCTTCTCCCTCTGATACCATGGTAACACTCTGATACTCGGCGCACCACTCTGATACTTGCGCGCACCACTCTGATACTCGCACAGACAGCAGCAGGTTGCAGCAAAACGTTTCTTTCTACTGACTGGACTGGAGTTGACAAAAATCCACCAGACTTCTAGAAGGTAAATCGTATAAGTTTGTTTCCTGTTAAGCCCCACAACACTTTAGGCTTTAGTGTGTTAGCTTTAGGTAGCAAAAAACGGAGATATGCTTACCTTTAGCTGTTATTCTGATCAAAATGTGTGTTCAATGGCATTAAAACGAGAAAAACGCTGGAAGACCTGGAAAACAGGCTCGGGGCTCAGTAAAGGCTGGCTTGACTTCAGGTATAATTCGTCTGTAAACACACTTTGGCGGCTATCCTAGTTAGCGTTAGTTTAGCTTGCTAAGCTAACGTTAGCTGATGTCGGTATGCTGGGCTGGTGTAATGCGTAGGCTACTATTAATCATTCACTGCTGTGTGTAATGTCAATTTGCAGAAAATAAAGAGAAAGTCAACAGACAACAGAGTAAAGGAGAGACAAAGCTGGCAGGGGAGCAGCAGCATAGGGCTAGTGAGGAGATGGCCATACATGCTAGAAAGTACATGTGGAACTCTGTTTTGTAAAAGTGAAACTAAAACCTAAGTACAGTTTTATTAATGTGATTGTGACCTTTGTAATCATTTAAGTCTTCTACACACTTTAGGTCTGCAGCTCCTTCAAAATGAAACGAGAATCTATGCAGTTTTTCCTCTTCTGTGTTCTGAGGTTATGAGCCGACCATTAGTCAAGTTTGTTTTCATAATGTTCTGTATGCTAATTTAAAAAAGGGTAACCAGTTTGTTTATAAAGTATAAATATACATTTTCAAAACAAATGGAATACAAGCTATATGTATTACTCTCACCACAGTGGACTAATCTAAAAAATATATAAATATGTCTCGTCACCTATTTTCTGTCTAATATTAGAAGGTGGTGTTTTGTATCATTTATAATGTTTTGAGTTTGCTATAAAGGTCAATAATAGATGGTGTTTTTGTGTTCTATCACAGTATGTTACCATTTTATACCCCTTGTGTTTTTGGGTCCTGTTGAAATAAAATAGTCATGTTTTAAAACTTGATTTAATAAAGTCATGTCAATCATCTTTGATCCCAGTGTGACACAAACAGCTTTGTTCAGTCTAAAACAATTTATAACCTAGAGACATAATATAACTGAAGAACATGTTGTGTTGCTGTTGTGTATTGTATGTGTTGAGAATGCTGAACATTGTGTGCTTTACAATAAAGGAACATATTTAAATTAAGCTGTATTTGTCTTTTTAAAAGGAAAGAACAACTAGCATATATAAAAAACAAAACAATAAATCACCAACACATGTATACATAACACAAAACAAGGTTCTTTTAAATGTTGTTTGAAGTAAAATGTTAACTATCCGTATTATATTCACTTCAGATGAATAGTATCAGAAAATGTAAAATAAGAAACCAAAGTATATCAGTAGGTGATTCTCTTTGCCATTGTTTTCATCTAGTCTATACTTTTACAACCATTAAATTCTTGGTTTTGGTGGGCCACCCCAAGATTTTCAGTGGCCCCATTTGGCCATGAAACATTTCTGGAGGCGCCACTGCGTGTACTAACCAGAGTTAGGAAAAGGGACCCTAGGGATCCATATCATTGACTTTTTTACGATACCGATACCACTGAACGATACCGATACTCAACCGATACATATCGTGATACTTTGAAAATGTATCATCCCACAATTACTCCCATGAAGCGCTTTACGATATAGTTAACATGTCAAATGAATATTAAATTCAATTGTGGGACTTCTTGGACCTTTTAGTACTGAACAAACAATGAAAAATACATAAAAAATATGAAGAAAACCGATTATGGAATATCTTTTGTAACACCCGCCATCAGGTGTGCCGCGTGAATAGCACATCTTGTCAATGCAAACAGACCGTTATAGCACCGTTATAATTAATGTTAAACCTGAGATTCGACTAGAGAACAAATACATAATAGAATAATGGTCATGAGATCTCGGCATTGCACAAACAAACAAATCTCATCTTTAAAATCAACATTTACCTTCACTGGTGAGAGAAAACAAATCCCATCACAGTTCATTTGTGGGACTTTTACCTTTCTAGTATTGAACAAACAATGAAAAATACATAAAATATGAAGAAAAACGATTATGCAATCTAATTTATAACACCCGCCATCACGGGCCACGGACTCACTTTTAAAATTAATTAAAAAAATATATATATATTTTTTTTTAAAGTATCGAAACCGGATCTGATTTCGGTACGGTATACCGTAGCCACCAGTAACCGGTATTTCGGTAATACCGGATACCGGTATGCATCCAAGAATGCAGGGTTGTTGGTTGTTCCTAGAGTCTCTAAAAGTACAATGGGAGCCAGAGCCTTTTCTTATCAAGCTCCACATTTGTGGAATCAGCTTCCAGTTTGTGTTCGGGCGGCAGACACCCTATCCGTTTTTAAGAGTGCGCTTAAGACCTTCCTTTTTGATAAAGCTTATAGTTAGGGCTGATTAGATTCAGCCCCTAGTTTTGCTGATATAGGCTTAGTTTGTCGGGGGACATCTCAATCAATCAATCAATGTTTATTTATATAGCCCAATATCAGAAATGTTACATTTGTCTCAGTGGTCTTCACAGTGTGTACAGAATATCTGTATGACAATACGACACCCTCTGTCCTTAGACCCTCACATCGTACAAGGAAAAACTTCCGAAGAAAACCCACAGTTTAAAGGGAAAAATGGGAGAAACCTCAGGGAGAGCAACAGAGGAGGGATCCCTCTCCCAGGACGGACAGACGTGCAATAAATGCCGTGTGTAAATTGAAAAGATAATACATTTGCAACATATGTAGTCCAAATGTTTGGAAATGCATGTGTGTGTATAATAGGAAGATGTATCCACGAGGATATCCATCCAGGACCGATGATCCAGGACCACAGCCACGACTCGCGATCCAGGGCTCGCGATCCAGGACACAGGACCGCAGGATCATCCATGACTCCGGATCCCGGCGACATCTTACTTCTTCCTTCTCTCTGTCTATACTGTACCTGTGTACTCTCATGTTCCGATTAACCCAGCTTCCCCAAATGTCTTTCTTTTTGGTGTCTATATACTCCGGGATCCGGAGTCATGGATGATCCTGTTGCTGCGGTCCTGTGTCCTGGATCGCGAGCCCTGGATCTTGAGTCGTGGCTGTGGTCCTGGATCATAAGTCCTGGATGGATATCCTCGTGGATTCATCTTCATATTATACACACATGCATTTCCAAACATTTAATAATAATAATTCCTTTCATTTATTATAGCGCTTTTCCAGATGCTCAAAGCGCTTTTTACAAATACACATTACACACATATTTTTTATACATGCAATGGTCACTGTGGACAATACCCACAGGAGCAAGTTCAGGTGAAGTGTCTTGCCCAAGGACACAACGGCTTTACAGACGCAGCAGCGGCGGGTTTCACCCCTTGATCTGATGATCATTGCACAGCGCACTGCACCACACCGTCCATCTTCACGCCTCGAAGTCATCGAGGCGCTTTTACAAGTACACATTAGTATCATACATGTACTGTGGACATTACCCACAGGAACAAATCCGGACTACCTATGTTGCAAATGTATTATCTTTTCAATTTACACACGGCATCTATTGCACGTCTGTCCGTCCTGGGAGAGGGATCCCTCCTCTGTTGCTCTCCCTGAGTTTTCTCCCATTTTTCCCTTTAAACTGAGGGTTTTCTCCGGAAGTTTTTCCTTGTACGATGTGAGGGTCTAAGGACAGAGGGTGTCGCATTGTCATACTGATATTCTGTACACACTGTGAAGACCACTGAGACATGTGTAACATTTGTGATATTGGGCTATATAAATAAACATTGATTGATTGATTGAATTGTTTTGGAAATACATTCCCATCTTGAAAGAGTTTCTATCTGCATCTGGTGTAATCCTCTTCCTCTGGATCGTCTTTTAACAATTCAGGATGTTCAAGTCATCACATGGGATCCAGAAGTTTCCAGACCCTGAGCCCCACTGACAGTGGGTGGTGACCCTTTGAAATCACTCCCTGAATCCCACCTGGAAGGTCACAGTGGAAATCCCTGTTATCCCCTGTGGGATTGCTACTGTTTCCTAAAATAGCTCCTCATTGGAAACTTTAGCTCAGCTTGAAACAGCGTGGGACTGACACTGTCGTCGCACATCTGGCTGGAGCTGAGTTTAATAGCCCTAAATTCCTGTCCTTTCTTAACATTCCAGGACTGCTCAGATTTTCCCTCTGTCTGGCTGAACCGTGTGATTACAACATCATGTCAGTGAGTGAATGGTCTAGTATGGATGTTGCCAGTCAAACTATATAACAGCTATTTATAACAACTACTGTGTTTCTGTAATTTTCTGTTGCTGCTATGAGACCTGCATTTCCATACGGGGGTCAATAAATGTCCATCTTAAAATCCATTCTCCTCGGATTAATTTATTTGACGGGGACCAAATATATCATTACATGGTGGAGCTACTCTATTAAAGTCTGCTGATAGTCTGTTTGTTGAACATTAAAGGGGACATATCATGCTATATTTGAACAATATATTGTAGGGCCATACCTATATAAAGTATATAAATATAGTTTTTTTTTCAAAATACCAAACAGATCCTGCATTTTAGCCATGCCTCATTTCGCTCTATTTGCTCTTTCCAGCGCTGTTTTTGCAGGGGGCTGATTCTGTGAGCTGCAGCTGACCACGCCCCCCCTGCAGGAGAGGGGAGCGTGCTTTGAGATCAGCTGCTGGGCTGTCAGAAGAGGGGGAGAAAAAGAGATCTCCGTCCCCCGTGTTTTATTAGAAACCCTTCTTTTTACGCAGCGGTCCAGACATAGATATCAAACGGTGACACATATTCAGTTGCCAGTTACTTTGGCATTAGGGCAGGGATATCTAGATACTTTCCAAGGTTTGACATAATGAATTGTGCTACTTTTAAAGCAAGCAACGATGTTTTCAAATCAAAACGCTCCTCAAAAACGCTATCGAAGCAGTTCCTGCTGTTGCTACGTTAAGGCCCTGACACACCAAGCAGTCACCAGAGAACTCGCCGATGCCGACTGTTGCGTCGGCGTGTTCTCCTGCGTCTTGGCCATGTGTCGCACTGGAACACACCGCAAAGACTTCAGCCGAGCACGTACAAACTGCGCATGCGTGAGTGGCAATAACTCTCCTTACCAGCAGGTGGCGGTAGTGTGTATTCATCATTCAAAAGAGGCAACAACCGGAAGACAGAGAAGAAGAACAGACTGCGTGATCTAAACAAACAACAAATAGCGTGTGCGTTCCATTTTCACTCTCGTCCATCGAAAAAAAAAAATTGTGCGGTACTGGAGCTATCTGCCATTGTGGAATGGACATGTGGAAGACATGTCCACATGTCCACATGTCCACGTTGCATGTGGAAGACATTCTCAAGCAACTGTTTCGCTTCTCATGCACTGATTCGCTAGCTGAACAGCCAATCAGAGTGATTTCTTTGTCC
Source organism: Pseudochaenichthys georgianus (assembly GCF_902827115.2). Lineage (NCBI taxonomy): Eukaryota > Metazoa > Chordata > Actinopteri > Perciformes > Channichthyidae > Pseudochaenichthys > Pseudochaenichthys georgianus. Next base: position 22,569,915 of record NC_047518.2, read on the forward strand.
GACTGCCTGTGGCCGACGCACATGCCGTGCGTCGCCCATGAAAGGCCAAATAAGGTGTGTCACGGCCGACGGTGCGGGACACACCAAATTGAGTTTGGGCGATAGGGCACGCTTCGTCGTCCGACTAACGAAAACGGCCGATTTCGGCCTGGTGTGTCAGGGTCTTTAGTTCAAACAGTAACAACGGACTATTTTTCTTAGCGGATGCATGTCAAGTTAAATAAAAACTATTTTTTAAATCAATAAAATCATTTTCTAAATCCATAAAAGCATTTAAATTAATATTGGGAGTCATATCGTTACTTTGTTGAGAATGTGGCCATGTAATAAGCGGGATAATGTGCCGCTTCGCGTCGGGCTCCTGATCAGCCTGTCGGTGTTCTTTTCATCCATCCATCCGCATGCTGAGCGGAAGGAGGAACCTATTGCGGTGAGCACGTTGCACGTTGTAACTTCCGGTTGTTGTTGTTGTCATCTCCGGGTATCCCGTGTGCCTGTTCTGTTGCTGATAGCTTATTAACTTAAACTTAATCGATCGTTTTAAAACTCTTGATCACGGCAACTGCCTGACGTTGTAATCACACGTTACTACAGCTTAAGCACTCACAACTCTCCTTCTCTTAGCGACTGTAACTCCACAGTTGCCTACACTCTTTTCGGGTTTGCTAACGGTAGCCACTTTAGCTTGATAGCTAGCCATGGCTCTTTCCCCACCTTCTGGTGCTATTTCCTGCTCTTCCTGTCTCATGTTTGGTTACTTCCCGGCCTCCCTTACTGGTAAGGATACATGTGTTAAATGTAGTATAGTTGTTAGGTTGGAGGCGGGAATCATAGCCATAGAAGCCCGGCTCCGCATCTTAGAAAGTAACTCAGCTAAAGTAAAGCCCATGTTAGCATGTGCGGACCGGCAAAAGGTAGCTCCTCTTAGCCGTCCCCCGGCAACTCCCGAGCAGCAGGGAGGCTGGGTGACTGTTCAGAAGGGGCATAACGCGAAACCCGCAGGTCCCCACCAACCCGTTCACGTATCTAACAGATATTCCCCACTCAGCGAGACACCCGCTGAGAAGCCAACTCTGGTTATTGGTAGCTCTATTATGAGACACGTGAATTTAGAGACCGAAGCCTCCACAGTCACATGCATTCCGGGGGCCAGAGCGGGCGACGTTGAGGCACATCTTAAACTGCTGGCTAAAGATAAACGTAAATACAGTAGGATTGTTATTCACGTCGGTGGTAATGATGTTCGTTTACGCCAATCAGAATGCACCAAACTTAATGTGGAGTCGGTGTGTAGTTATGCTAAAACAATGTCGGACACCGTAATCTTCTCTGGTCCCCTCCCCAATCTGATCAATGATGACATGTATAGCCGCATGTCATCATTTCAGCGCTGGTTGTCTTGGTGGTGCCCAGCAAACAATGTGGGCTTCGTAAATAATTGGACAGCCTTCTGGGGAAAACCTGGTCTGATTAAGAGAGACGGCATTCACCCTACTTTGAAAGGTGCAGATCTCATTTCGGCAAACATTTCAGGGCTTTGTGGACTTAATCCATGACAAACTGGAGTTGAGACCAGGAGGCAGAGTCGCAGTCTTACACGCTTCTCTGCGCTCTCTCCTAGGCAGTCACCCATAGGAATCCCGAACCCAATAAAATACCCAATATTAGCGGTGTGTGTGTCTGCCCAAGGACAATTTAAGGTAAAACCTAATAGAGGTGTCATACATAATAACCTAATAAAAGTAAATGTAACAACTACTACAGTGCAACAAAACAGGAAGATTAAATGTGGTCTCTTAAACATAAGATCTCTAGCATCTAAAGCAATATTGGTAAATGATTTAATATCAGATTATAATATTGATATATGCTGTCTCACTGAAACTTGGTTGAGACATGAAGAATATGTCAGCATAAATGAGGCCACTCCACCCAGCCATGTCAACACTCATATTGCTCGAGGCACGGGCCGAGGAGGTGGAGTTGCAGCAATCTTTGACTCAAGTTTACTTATCAATACTAAACCAAAATGTAATTATACCTCTTTTGAAAGCCTCGTTTTTAGTCTTACGCATCCGACCTGGAAAACTTTGCAGCCAATCTTATTTGTTACAGTGTATCGTGCACCAGGTCCTTATTCAGAATTCTTATCAGAATTCTCTGAGTTTTTATCAACTTTGGTTCTTAAAACAGACAAAGTAATTATCGTAGGTGACTTTAATATTCATGTTGACGATGATAAAAATAGCCTTACTGTTGCATTTAACTCTATATTAGATTCTGTTGGTTTCTGTCAGAGTGTAAATAAACCAACCCACTGTTATAATCACACTCTCGACCTTGTTCTGACTTATGGTATTGAAATTGAGCAACTATTAGTCGAACCGCATAATCCTGCTTTATCCGACCATTTCTTAGTAACTTTTGAAGTACTGTTACTAGACTACAAAGCATTAGTCAAAAGCTCTTGCAGCAGAAACCTATCTGTTAGTGCTATAGCCACATTTAAGGAAGAGATTCCACCAATACTTAACTCGATAGCATGTCTGCATGTAGGGGAGGAAACTTATACAAATGTACACCACCCCAAATTGATCATGTTGTTGATAGTGCTATAGATGCGCTGCGAATAAAATTAGACTCTGTTGCTCCTTTGAAAAAGAAGAAAATAAAACAACATAGATTAACTCCATGGCATAATGCCGAAACCCGCAAAATAAAGCAAAAGTCTAGACAACTTGAAAGGATATGGCGTTCCACTAAACTTGAAGAATCTCGTTTAATTTTGCATATTACTCTCAATGAATATAAGAAAGCACTGCGTAAAGCGAGAGCAGCCTACTACTCTTCATTAATAGATGAGAATAAGAATAATGCAAGATTTCTTTTCAGCACTGTAGCCAGGCTGACAGAGAGCCACAGCTCCATTGAGCCTTCTATTCCCATAGCACTCAGTAGTAATGATTTTATGTGCTTTTTTAACGATAAAATTGTTACTCTTAGAAACAAAATTAATGACCTCTTGCCTTCGACCAGTATAGTGTTATCAACAGCTCCCGGAATCGTAAGTTCTAATATTACACTAGATAGTAAACTAGAATGCTTTTCAGCCATTAACCTTGAACAATTACATTCAATGATTCTCTCTTCTAAACCATCAACGTGCATGTTAGACCCAATTCCAACTAAGCTGTTGAAGGAAGTTTTTCCATTAATTAGCACTTCTTTATTAAATATTATGAATATGTCTTTATTATCAGGCTATGTTCCACAATCATTCAAAGTAGCAGTGATAAAACCGCTTCTTAAAAAGCACAACCTCGATCCAGAGGTTTTAGCCAACTATAGACCTATTTCTAATCTTCCGTTCCTCTCAAAAATTCTTGAGAAAGCGGTCGCAAAACAGTTGTGTGATTACTTAAAAAACAATGATTTATTTGAAGATTTTCAGTCTGGCTTTAGAACACATCATAGCACAGAGACAGCTCTGGTTAAAGTCACAAATGATATTCTAATAGCCTCAGACAAGGGACTTGTCTCTATTCTTGTTTTGCTCGATCTCAGTGCTGCATTTGATACTATCGACCATGATATCCTATTGCAAAGACTAGAGCACTTAGTTGGCATACAGGGAACTGCTTTAGGCTGGTTTAGGTCCTATCTATCTGAACGCTCTCAGTTTGTACGTGTTAACGATGAATCTTCCACGCAAACCAAAGTTAGCCATGGAGTGCCACAGGGCTCAGTGCTCGGACCTATTTTGTTCACATTATATATGCTTCCGTTAGGCAATATTATAAGGAATCATTCTGTAAACTTTCATTGTTATGCGGATGATACTCAACTATATTTATCAATCAAGCCTGATGAAATTAATCATCTAAATAAAATTCAAGACTGCCTTAAGGACTTAAAAACGTGGATGACCTTAAACTTTTTGATGTTAAACACGACCAAAACTGAAGTTATTGTACTTGGCCCGAAGAATCTACGAAACAAATTATCTAAAGATATACTAACTATGGATGGCATTAATTTGGCCTCCAGTGAGACTGTAAGGAATCTTGGTGTTATATTTGATCAGGATTTATCCTTTAACGCCCACATAAAATCAATTTCAAGGACCGCCTACTTCCATCTACGTAACATTGCAAAAATCAGGCATATCTTGCCTCAAAACGATGCAGAGAAACTAGTCCATGCATTTGTTACTTCTAGGCTGGATTATTGTAACTCTTTATTATCAGGGAGTACCAAGAAGTCAGTCAAGTCGCTTCAGCTGATTCAAAATGCTGCGGCTCGTGTACTAACCAGAGTTAGGAAAAGGGACCACATTACTCCTGTTCTGGCTGCCTTACACTGGCTCCCTATAGAACACAGGATAGAATTTAAAATTCTTCTTCTCGCCTACAAAGCCCTTAATGGGCAGGCGCCATCTTACCTTAAAGAACTCATTATACCCTACTGTCCTACTAGGGCATTGCGTTCCAAGAATGCAGGGGTGTTGGTTGTTCCTAGAATCTCTAAAAGTACAATGGGAGCCAGAGCCTTTTCTTATCAAGCTCCACATTTGTGGAATCAGCTTCCAGTTTGTGTTCGGGCGGCAGACACCCTATCCGTTTTTAAGAGTGCGCTTAAGACCTTCCTTTTTGATAAAGCTTATAGTTACGGCTGATTAGATTCAGCCCCTAGTTTTGCTGATATAGGCTTAGTTTGTCGGGGGACATCTTACTTCTTCCTTCTCTCTGTCTATACCCGTGTACACTCATGTTCCGATTAACCCAGCTTCCCCAAATGTCTTTCTTTTTGGTGTCTATATACGCTGGGATCCGGAGTCATGGATGATCCTGCGGTCCTGTGTCCTGGATCGCGAGCGCTGGATCTTGAGTCGTGGCTGTGGTCCTGGATCATAGGTCCTGGATGGATATCCTCGTGGATTCATCTTCCTATTATACACACATGCATTTCCAAACATTTGGACTACCTATGTTGCAAATGTATTATCTTTTCAATTTACACACGGCATCTATTGCACGTCTGTCCGTCCTGGGAGAGGGATCCCTCCTCTGTTGCTCTCCCTGAGGTTTCTCCCATTTTTCCCTTCAAACTGGGTTTTCTTTGGAAGTTTTTCCTTGTACGATGTGAGGGTCTAAGGACAGAGGGTGTCGTATTGTCATACTGATATTCTGTACACACTGTGAAGACCACTGAGACAAATGTAACATTTGTGATATTGGGCTATATAAATAAACATTGATTGATTGATTGATTGATTGATTGATTGATTGATTGATTGATTGATTGATAATGACCGCATCGCTGCACATTATCCCGTAAGTTACATATGATTATATAGAGTCATTATTCATTTGTTTTAAAGCAGGAGTCGCAAACGCTTGCCTCAGGGAGGGAGAAAAAGAGCCACAGCGGAGAATAAACAGAAGGGCAACCATGCGCGGGAAGTCTTCTTCGCTGCTTTTTTTATGGCAGACTACAGCGCCACTTACAGGCCTGGCATATGTACTACAGCGTCTCCAGCGCTTTCGAGCGACAATGGCAGACCGTGGCCCAACCTCTCATTCCCCTGATAGGTGGAGAATTTACCACTAAGCGGAACACCCCTTTTATGATGTAGAAAATAATTCAAATCTGGATCAGTCTGTATCAGATCCATTACAGCCCCTTTTTTAGAGATTTGGGTATAGAGGAAAAGAGAGAGGGTTGTATCTTCTGACCCTTGGTGAGTTCCCTGACACACCAGGGACACATATTCATGTATAAAAGATGTATACGAGTGCATTTTGCATGATAGGTCCCCTTTAAGAGACTTAACAACACATGTTTGAAGCAGCAATTCTTGCAGTATCCAGTATTTCTCTCATGTGACCAAAAGTATAAATAAATACACAGTTGGTAAATTCATGGAGATATTTAAAGCCCCACTTTAAAATAATGTTGTTATTCCAACATGTATTACTTTGACAAGTCCTAGTGGTAATTTTAGCAATATTTAATAATAAATTCACAGTGTACCACACTTCCCTGCCCTGGATTTGACCTAAAATAAATGGTCTGAAAGCAATACATTCATTAATGTTCACCACTGATGTCTGATTTCACTGTGTAAAAACACATGACATAAGACTTATTTGAAACATTATCCTTTAAAGATACTGACATGCAAACACACGTTACACTTTGTTGGCTGACGTACAGTAATGTTTCTACAGCTACAAAGTAATAATATTACACAACATGTGCCCAAGTTTCATGTTAATGTTATCATTTTGAGCATGCAAGCAACTGCACAATGACAGTGTCAACTGATTTTCAAAGTATACAATCATCTTAATTTAGCCCAAAATGAAACTTGTTACCTGTCGGTCCTTAATGAAAAGTAAGAGGAACTCCTATAGTTATAAATGAGAGGGACGTGAGTGCTTGTAACAACATTGGCGTCATGGCAATACATCTAAGATAAAGCTTTTCTCCTATACGTATTGTTAAAATAATTTAAATCAAATTAAAAGTTTGTAATCCAATGTTATTATACAGTATGTCATTCTGTTGCAGCAATACATATATACATTAAGCATACAGACAGACCACTTTGTAATTATAGAGCAGTTTCCCTGTTTTGATTTTAGTCTCAAAATGATCTAACTATCTGAATAAGAAGCAATAAGATGTAAACACAAGAGTTCTTAAGAAAAGACAGAAAAACTAATAAGGACTTAAAATGTGGTGATCCAGAAAGAAAAAAAAATTCTGTTTAAATTGCCATGTTAGAAATGGGGTGAGTTTGTATGAAGAATAAGTCGATTGCTCCCTCTAGTGGTGCACTTGAACAAAGTCACCATCATCACTACACAACACTTCAGATAGAGTAAGCACTGATATTGAAAAGCTTTACATGCTCGTTTATTGTGTTGTTTTTTATTTCAAGTGATGATACCAGTCTATTTTATGGAGATGTAAACTTTAGGTTTTTAAAAACTGACAATTTAACACCAAATGCAGAAACAAGCATTACAAATATGTTTATGAAAATTTCATTTTCATTTAGAAAATCACTGAATACGAACCAAACATTTTCACCTTTGAATATGTGAAAGATGAGTTTGTCACTGGAGGGAAATGCTTGTTGTAACCCTTCATACCACTGTAGCAGGAACATATTTTGTATCCAATGTCATGATTTAAATATTGGTTTGCAATCCCACAGAATAAAATAAAAAAAATATTTAAAAAATACAACGAAAGCGGAAGTCGTTATCTGGATTTTGCGACCATCCTTTGAACCTCTCAACCTGCTGTTGCAGCCTCTGTACCCAGGTCTCACCTGATGTTGGACTGCAGAAAAGATACATCCTCTCGTGAAAATTGCAGAAGGGAAAAGTGCAGGTCAACATCCTAGTGTCTTCATCAAAGAAGTTCACCAATCATTGGTCATAGTCTACATACACCACAACTTTCCCATGTGTCGTTATCCAGAAGACTTGGACTGGCACTCGATGTAGAGTCGTAACGTTTTTCAGAGATCCCGCCCTTATGATCCAGTTTCCATCCTTGGGTTTAGCTATGAATACCTTTACCCCTTGCATCGACTCTCCCTCCACTGCTGGGGAGGACCCCGTTCAGAGCAACTCTGCCAAAACAGTCTTGAATCCCCCAAGTCGGAGGATTGTTCATGTTATGTATCACTGTATTGTTTTCCATAGCCTCAGCTTTGCCTTGACTCGTGTTCTTGTTCTTATGAGCTCTCTTTCCATGCTTATGCTTCATTTCCTGTACTTCGGCCTTTTTTTTTCTCCCTATCTGAGCCCTGTTGTCTACATAGGCTTCCTCCAAAGGGACTGTATCGTGAGTGCTGTGTTCTGTACACAGGACACAGACACATGTCTGGTCATTCCTGCAGAAGCGCTCAAGCATCCTGTTGTGTTTTTTGCATATTTGGTCCTCCAGGTTATGCACAGGATTAGTCAGTGTGTGCCTCTTTAAAGCTGCAACTCTTAGATGAGGCTCTATGTGTGTCTCACAGAAAGATGTTAAGCAAACCAAACAGGTTTTAGAGGCTTTGGACTGGTTGTCATCAGGGCAGCAGTCACATGGCACCTCTCCTGGCTTCACACAAGCATTGTCAGCTTTTGCATTAAGTTCCTTGACATTTTCCACAACCTCCCTGAATCCAGTGTTGACCCGAAGTTTGAGATCTTTGGGGAACTTCTCGTTGCACAGTGGACACTTACACAGATCTTTGCCTTCCCAGTGCCTGGTGAGACAGGCCTTGCAGGAGTTGTGTCCACATGGAATAGTGACAGGCTCGGTGAAAACTTCCAGACGGATGGAGCACTGGAACTGATCCTCAGTAAGCAATGTTTCCGGACCGTGGCCATATCTAATGGGGAGGAGAAAGTTACAAGTTAAGAAACTCCCTTTGTTTTGACTCCCAAGTTGAACTGGTGTGAGCCATTTAATGAGCAACAGGTGCAATGTTCACTGTTGATAGCAATGAATACTCAGAAAATTATTAGAAGAGCAGTTATACTTCACCTTGTTGCAAGCTCTGCTCTGCTGTCTGTCTTTGGATGAGTCGAACTGTGTTTACCAGTTGTTGAGTTTCTACTTCTCTATAAATTATGCATTGGAGCTCCTCCTCCTCTGACTCATACTCCACCTACACCAGGGGTGCCCAACCGGTCGATCCAACCGACCGGTTTTGGGTCGATCCCGGGGAGATTCCCAGTCGATCGCGAGATGTGTCTAAAAATAGAACAACAATATTCAGTTTTATCGTTAATGTCCTTTAACATAATCTTCCTCTGCCAGAATAATGCACTTGGCCGCATCAAAGCTTTGTGATTGGCGTGACCCCATGTGTCGGGGCGTGGCTGGTGGGCAGTGGGCACTAGTTTGCTGACGTTGTCCGTGGCAACAGGAGTGACAGTCTGCACACACACACAAGACCACAATTATGGCAGAAGCAAAAAAGCCCAAAATATATAATTTTCACTCCGAGTGGGAGGATGATTATTTTTGTATCTATTCCAATTCAAAGTCCATCTGTCTCATCTGCAAGGCGAGCGTGGCTTTACCGAAGAAGGGTAATTTAGGAGCGACATTTCAAAACAGTGCACAAACGGTACAAGACGGAATTCCCTCCTAATTCTGCCCTACGCTCCAAAAGGTGAGGGACCTGAAAGGACAGCTAAATGCACAGCAGTCCATTTTCACCAGGCCCAACAACAAGAGCAAGGCTGCTGCCATAGCATCTTATCGTGTCAGTCACGTTCTTGCGAAACACATGAAGTATTTCAAAGCCGGCGAAGTTGTGAAAGAAGCATTCCTGGAGGCTGCCGATAAATAAATTGATTACAGTCTATTATCAATTCAGGTTAAGAAACTAGTGTTGCTTGCATCCTATTTCTTTTTATACTCCACTAAAATGCAACAACAACAAAAAAGGGTTTGATTCTATTAATTGTGTCTTTTTTATTGCACTTTGGTAGCGGATTCCTGTGTAGCTTCAGATCTGAGTTGTCTTATTAGTAAGCCTAATTTATACTTTTGTAGCAACACTATTTTTAGATAGGTCTAATGGCAAAGAAAGGGTTCAGTGTCTTTTCTTTTTTTCCTGTGTCATATGTGGCAGCACTTTTCAATGTTTCTTCCGTTTGGCCCCCCAGAGCGTTCCGTTTGCAGATCTATCCACCTTGGGACCCGTTATCGTTTGCGGGGTCCGTTTCCATGTTTCCGTTATGGCCTCGTGTGAACGAACCGGCTATACGAAAGAGAAAAGTAGTGGATACACCCGTTTGCGTTCTCGTGTAAACAGCACATTACAGATGCAGGTTCAAAGGTGAATTAGGTTCAAAGATGAATTATTGCGTCATCGTTTGCATCATGACGTACCGTTTACGTGCCTTCTTATGACCCACACTGCGTTTTACATCGCTGATTTTCTCCGAAACACCGCTCACATCAACATCAATAGAGGACTGCGTCGGGTAGTTTTTAATCATACAAAGCCAGATTAAATTAAAGAACTACTTCTCCAACCTTATACCTTTCTCCAGAGTGCCGTGGTGCATTGTTTATTAACGCGGTTCAATCAGCGGCATTACCGACCGCTGCAGAGCTGCTCGTCCACCGGAGTTTATTTTACTGTCAACTCACGGCAGCAGCCGCTGTAAAGTATTCACTGTCCGACTGTCACACAAGCAGCTGATAAATATCCCCCATCCCCATCAGTGAATGTGTTTCAGTATGAATTGACGCTGTTGGCATCACAACGCTGTTGGCATCACAACGCTGTCACAACGGTGTGAAAAGAGCCGGAGCTACACCAAATAACCGGTTCTGAACCTGAAAAGCTCTAGCACGGAGCTTGAACCGGAGTTGCGTTGGTGTGAATGAGGTATAACTTGACTACTTGTTGCCATCATATTGTGGCATAAGCCGTTTTCTACACGCATATTTTACCGGCGTAGTTTTCGTTATGATTTTATTTGTGATGGTCACATGTAGCCCCATGTATTGATTCCATCCAATAGCTGCAATAATACAAAACAACAAGAAAACGTCTGCCTCTTCACAATGGTCAATAACAGTGAACGGATGGTCATTAAAGTAAGGTAAAATAAACAGAATCACACTAAGCCTGGTTAGTGTTGCCTGACTTTATACAAGTGTGTGGTCGCGTTCTAGTCACTTTGCTCAGCACCACTGCTTGTTACAACTAGTATTCGCTGTACTCGCCATGAACTGTTATTGCTCAGGTTAATCTCGACCCCCTCCAATGTAGGCGTGATGTATTTGGTTCTTAGATCTTGCCGGGTGGCCGAGTGGGGCCAGCTGAATAGACCAAACTCCAGCAAAGGTCAATTGTCTCTAGAGTGCGCCATCTAGCGGGATCAACTGAAATGCCAGGTATTGCGGTATTTACTATAATTTGGACAATTTTGTACCAATATTCGGCGGGCCAGATTAAAAAGCCCAACGGTCCGCCTACTTCCATCTACGTAACATTGCAAAGATCAGGCATGTCTTGCCTCAAAACGATGCAGAGAAACTAGTCCATGCATTTGTTACTTCTAGGCTGGATTATTGTAACTCTTTATTATCAGGGAGTACCAAGAAGTCAGTCAAGTCGTTTCAGCTGATTCAAAATGCTGCGGCTCGTGTACTAACCAGAGTTAGGAAAAGGGACCACATTACTCCTGTTCTGGCTGCCTTACACTGGCTCCCTATAGAACACAGGATAGAATTTAAAATTCTTCTTCTCGCCTACAAAGCCCTTAATGGGCAGGCGCCATTTTACCTTAAATAACTCATTATACCCTACTGTCCTACTAGGGCATTGCGTTCCAAGAATGCAGGGTTGTTGGTTGTTCCTAGAATCTCTAAAAGTACAATAGGAGCCAGAGCCTTTTCTTATCAAGCTCCACATTTGTGGAATCAGCTTCCAGTTTGTGTTCGGGCGGCAGACACCCTATCCGTTTTTAAGAGTGCGCTTAAGACCTTCCTTTTTGATAAAGCTTATAGTTAGGGCTGATTAGATTCAGCCCCTAGTTTTGCTGATATAGGCTTAGTTTGTCGGGGGACACCTTACTTCTTCCTTCTCTCTGTCTATACCCGTGTACACTCATGTTCCGATTAACCCAGCTTCCCCAAATTTCTTTCTTTTTGGTGTCTATATACGCCGGGATCCGGAGTCATGGATGATCCTGCGGTCCTGTGTCCTGGATCGCGAGTCGTGGCTGTGGTCCTGGATCATCGGTCCTGGATGGATATCCTCGTGGATTCATCTTCCTATTATACACACATGCATTTCCAAACATTTGGACTACCTATGTTGCAAATGTATTAGCTTTTCAATTTACACACGGCATCTATTGCACGTCTGTCCGTCCTGGGAGAGGGATCCCTCCTCTGTTGCTCTCCCTGAGGTTTCTCCCATTTTTCCCTTTAAACTGGGTTTTCTTCGGAAGTTTTTCCTTGTACGATGTGAGGGTCTAAGGACAGAGGGTGTCGTATTGTCATACTGATATTCTGTACACACTGTGAAGACCACTGAGACAAATGTAACATTTGTGATATTGGGCTATATAAATAAACATTGATTGCTTGATTGATTGCTTGATTGATTGATTGATTGATTGATTGATTGATTGATTGATTGATTGATTGATTGATATATGGCCTGCGGGCCTTAGTTTGCCCATGCCTGCTGTAGAGGCACAAAATACTAATAAGAAACTTAAAATGAGCCTCACAACTTACAAGTCCACACATCCAGTTGCAGCAAAACGTAAATCTTCTAAATCTGCACCAGAAATAGAGAACACACATTTAGGGTGCATTCACACCAGCCTTGTATAGTCCGGTTGAATCGAACCCTGGTGCGTTTAGCCGCTTGGTGCGGTTCATTTGGGTCGGTGTGAACACAATCCGAGACCGGTGGAAATTGCTGGGATTTGCGTGTTTACCCCCTTAATGTCTGACCAATGGTTGAACAGCATTTCCGTGCACATGACTTGTGTTTAAAGTTTATAGTCCCTTTGAGTTTTGCCCGTGTGAACGCAAACCGAACCTTCTGAAAAATGAAACAATGTAACAAACTGTGGTCTGGTGCGCACCAGAAAACTGACTATTAGGTGTGAACGCACCATAGTCCGGTTGAATCGAACCCTGGTGCGTTTAGCCGCTTGGTGCGGTTCATTTGGGTCGGTGTGAACACAGTCCAAGGCCTCTTTAGTGAACTAAACAACCGGACTCTGGTCCGCTAAAATAGGTGGTCTCGGAACGCTTGCTTGCGAACTCTGGAGCGGTTCATTGCTGGTGTGAATGCAGTCCGCACCAAAACATAGGAAGCGTAGTATTTACGTGTCACAAGAACGCGGATGTCTTCAAAAATCTTTAGCGAAAGAGTCTTTCAAGACATTCGCGGTTGTTTAATTAAAGAGTGAAGCACAGCACTTTACCCCTGCCTATATGCCGTGAAATGATTATCGAGCCTTCATTGTAACAGTCGCGGGTGTACTGTGTGTTTGCGTGTGGGGAGTGTTGCAGTAGAACATTCCACTGTAGCGCCCCTGGTGCTCGCGCTTTTGTGCGTGCTCTATAGTGCCCGTAATAGTGTTCACTGGAGTCTAGCACCTCAGCCAGGGTCGGCTCTAGAACAAATCGAATGGGGGGGGCAATCATTTACCAAGGGGGGGCACACACTACCGTCAACAACCAACACACAAACACCAACGCAACTTCAAAAAACATGCTGTAAAGTCTATTGTTTTTCACACACATTGCAGGGGTGTAGTGCTATTGTATAGCACACCTATGACTTGTGCATACATGCACGGTTGTGGCACAACCACCCAAACAGAAACATATGGACATAGGCCACCATACAAAAAAGTGTGCAAATGTATTTAGTATCCTATCCATGTGAACATCTTTTAGGTGGGGGTGGACCTAACCTCCTCTAGGAGGGTCTGGGGGCATGCTCCCCCGGGAAGATTATTTTTAAAATATTGAAGTTAAATGCATCAATCTGGTGCACTTTGAGAGCAAAATGAAGAGATCTATGGATCGCCTACATCTCTCAGCATCCATATGAACTGTACACAAATGTACTTTTTCTTTATGGATATTTTACTAATCACTCCCCTTTTAAACTGTATTCTTGTGTTACTGTCCTATAGTATTTCATACCCGTTTTTCATTTATTCTCTTATTCTTTAATAACTATAATGATCATATAAAGGTATTCCTCGCAAATACTTGTTTACATAAATGGTGACCAAACCGTTTGAGACCCACTGAGATAAGTTAACCTACACTAAAGTTAACTATCTAAACACTGAGAGAGTCCTTACCTCACTGAGCTGACGTTATAAGAGCCTCTCAGTCTGACAGGAGAGGACTCTCCTCCACCTTGGTGTAGAAACAGCTCTTTATATCCGTTAGCATAGCTAGCTAACCAGATGCTAACAACAACATTCCACGTTACCACTTGCGCACTCACAAAATGCGCTCGTGCCACACACACACAGAGCCGAGCTTGAATGAAACACGTCAGAGACCCAGAAGTAGGCTACTTGTACTGTACTGTATATCGTATTATTTTCGATGGCTTTACTGTATAATCAGTGTAACAGATTAACAGATCGCCACTGGGCTTTCATCTAAACACACAGCCACGTAATGATAACAAAACAATGGTCGGGGGTCATTGGTCAAGCAACACACCAATCAGAGAGCAGCAGTGAGCACACCTCAGGCTGTGTTTTATATTTGTATTCTTTATTTCTGATGTATTTCACACAAAACGTTTTCACTTATATGATTTAAAAAATAAAAGAAACGGCAAAGTGGCAAGGCTTGCCCACCCTGCGTTGGCACCCCCCATGACGCCGACCCTGAGAGCACCCCCACTCAAAATACCTTCCCGCGCCTCTGTGTATGGGATGTATTCATAATAATAACTTGGATTTATATAGCGCCTTTCATGACACCCAAGGTCGCTTTAAAAAGAAGAACAGGAGTAGAAACAAACATAACAAAAGGCAGCCAGTCAGACGAACAGTTGGGGCCAAAGGCCTTGGCAAACAGATGGGACTTGAGGGCCCTTTTGAAGGCGTCAAGCGTGGGGATGTTGCAGATCTCCGCAGGGAGAACATTCCAGAGAGTGGGGGCTGCCAATTGTGTTGATTTGATACAAGCAAGCCAGTGTTTCATTGTGTACTTTCAACTACAGTATATGGTCCGGCAAGTTCAGCATTCACTGTGATGTATATAAAATAAGACACTGATACCGTTTTCCTCAATGAACATTTATTGAACAGAACATCATGTGGAAAATCAGAGGGGCACCATTCAAGCTGGTCTGCTTCAAAAAACAAAAAATAACCTTTTAAATTGATCCCAACTGTAAAATCTTACATGATTTTAAATAAAAATGTAAGCAGCCAGGATTGACCTGCAGGAGGTTAAAGCCTATTTAAAAACTCCTCGGAATCCAAAGCTCTTCGGAATCTTTCACTGAAGTCCTTTGGTGCGCTTCCTCACTCTTCTTGGTGTTCTTGGTGAGGTCATGAGAACAAAGTTCCATCTCACTGATAAGACAAGATGGTATAAAGAAGTCATATATGTAATATTATACATTCACATGCATCAGGGGTTGTACACTTTAATGGAAATTGTATTAGCATTCTCCTCATGTTTCCAGCTTACCTCCAGTCATACTCGGGTCCACATTTATACGTTTCCTTGGCTCTTTCAAGGGCAACACACTCTCACTCCATAATCGTCCAATAGCGACGTTTGGTCAGTGTCCGTGGCGTCCAATTGTGACGCTCCTAGGCTCCTTCAACGTCATAAAGGGACGCAAATAGCTTTCAACTGATTGCAATGTATTCCCATCTGCGTCGGGATTTGACGCTCATGGAAGCACGGCATTCGTTTGTGTCGGCTGCCCTTAAAGGTAATGTGAGCGTCCATTCCCATTGGATAACGGAGAATTGTACACCCGGATGTAAGTATTCCTCTTACTGTCGATTGATTTTACAGTGATATCTGCACTACTCATCGACTAAAAAACACCAGATTATCCTTGTTAATTACACAACATTGATTGGCTTAAATTGTGTGCAATGCTTTTGTATTTTTCCCCTTCGATTCGGAGAAACACATATTTGTTCTGAGTAAAGGATGGCAGAAGACACTACACTACCCAGAATCCCCAGCTATCGTTTGGACTACACCATGCTCTGTTTGACAAACCCCGTGATAGTCCTCAAGCTCTGTGATTGGAGAGTGTGCTCCGAGGGTGAAGCCGATTCTCGAACAGCACTTGAAATGGGATGGAACCACGGCAGACTGTCAAAACTGGATTTGAACGGGTCCACCGCGTCCCCATCCCCCACCCCGTCCCCAGAACTACACATGCTGGCTATTCTGTTTCGCAACATGTTCTCTATGGCACGTCTCTACTGGGAGTTGTAGTTTTAAAAGACGTTTTCGTATTTCCCATAATAAGAAGTTGCCAGTATTAAACTGTGTACATCCCTGGAGGTTTAGGGGACAGGAAACACTCACATTTAAAACATATAATTAATAAATGGGTGAAAAGGGCCCTTTATGGGCAGTATTAATATATATACCCACACGCCAGCTAAGGTCAGAAGAGCTTTATTTAACAGCTGGTCTTATGTTTGTGACCCCTGTGATAACATTACATTACATTAATTGATAAGCCTGAAACATGCACTTGTCAAGGTTCAGAGGCACATTTTGCAAATACATGTATGGCAGTAGCCATCGATCATCTTAAAATAAGATATACTTTATTGATCCCAAGTTGGAACATTTGCGTTACATCAGCATGTGTAACAGTTAAATATGCAGTTGTTGTTTATTTGAAAATCATTTAGTATAATCACATACATTCTGTGTTTTATATTCAACAATTCTGTGTTCTTTATTTATTGATTGTTCAATACCTGACAAGGCCGGAGATGAAATATCTACATACATCTATAAGAGTATAATACATTATGTATAATATCAGTTAAAATAAGTGCTTCAACATAGTTAACATTGCTGGAGGTATGCACACATATTGATAGATGTCTTGTAATGCACTATTGAGGAACCTGCGACCCAAGTTTTTCATTCAATGCATAACTACACCACAGTTGTGTAGGCCTATGATATGTCAATAAACCTAAGAAAATCTTGAAATCTTGAAAGGGATGTGCAAAATAGTCATTATATACAGTCTTTACTTAACTATTAGTAGAGAATAACGAGTAATGAATATACTTTATAGGGATCGTATTAATATCTAATAATAAAAATAATTAAATTCAATAACATGCTTTAACCACCAGGTGTCCCTTTATATCAGCTGTGCACCTTTATGGTGTAAATACAGCCTATCTACCAATTGGATCAAATATAAAAGTGAGCCGAATTAGTGTTGATACTGCAAGGAGACGTATTGTGTGAAAAGAAATGTAAGATGTTGTTTAATGGCTGATATATTTATGATCCACGTCACGTTTTAAGTTCCTCATGTTTGTCTAGAGGTCTTCTCATCAGGGCTCTATAAATACAGAACTATGGCAGATATGTAATATTTAATGCAGCCGAACCGTGTATTACAATGCCGTTATGTGATGACTTTCAAAGAGAAAAGCAAGCACACTCGGAATAAAGTATTATTATTATTTTTTTTAAATGTTTTCGGTCTGTTTCCGGTATTTGTTAATGACGATGTGCTATGAGATGTGTGACTGGAATTGCACAGGGGAAAATAACGTAGGCTATCTTTAGATGCGGATTTTGTTAAACTAATATGTTTACGCTGTGGACCAACACTATACATTGACGGGGAAGGGGGCAGCAATAAAGATAACACCATTAAACAGTTACACAACATAACAGAAATAATATCGATAGCAGCGTCCCTAGCAACCACCTTGGTAACAATGAAAACGTCGCGATTTCCTGAAGCAATCTTCGTAATAACTAGCAAACTAAAGATCATGTACATCCACTGCACACATAATCTGAAATAACAACTCATATTTCTCGCATCAAATGACATCAAAACGCATTTTAATGGCCAAACTAACTTTAAAATAGGCATTTTCTACCGAGAATAAAACGAAGTTCGGCCATGTTTTCTTTTTCTGCAGGGAGAAATTTGAAGATCACATGACATAGACGCCAGCCATTGGAATGAATGGTGAAAAAAAACGGGGTTTGTCAAACAGAGCACATGGTGTAGTCCAAACGATAGCTGGGGATTCCGGGTAGTGTCGTGTCTTCTGCCATCCTTTACTCCGATAAAATATTTGTTTCTCCGAATCGAAGGGGAAAAATACAAAAGCATTGCACACAATTTAAACCAATCAATGTTGTGTAATTAACAAGGATAATCTGGTGTTTTTTAGTCGATGAGTAGTGCAGATATCACTGTAAAATCAATCGACAGTAAGAGGAATACTTACTTCCGGGTGTACAATTCTCCGTTATCCAATGGGAATGGACGCTCACATTGCCTTTAAGGGCAGCCGGCACAAACGAATGCCGTGCTTCCATGAGCGTCAAATTCCGCCGCAGATGTGAATACATTGCAATCAGTTGAAAGCTATTTGCGTCCCTTTATGACGCTGAAGGAGCCTAGGAGCGTCACAACTGGACGCCACGGACACTGACCAAACGTCGCTCCTGGACGCTTAGGGAGTGAGAGTGTGTTGCACACGCAGATACACAATTGCGCCATCTGGTGTCACAAACGTGTGCCTGCATTAGCTTTGTTACGGCAATGGATTGTGGGAGATTCTCATAGCACGTGAGGATCTCTTGAGGGTAAGGTGTCTGTATTATGTCGGTGGACAAAATGTATGTTTTTATTTTATTAGGACAATAACGTACTGTTGTGTTTGTTTAGTTTAATGTTAATTGTTTAATGCTCACAGTCACAGCAACATGTTTTTTGTGTGATTGGCTATTTGTTTTATTTGATTTATCAACGTGATCATCAATAGCTAATCTGAGCTAATAAGCTAATGTGAGCAGCATGGTGCTATTTCTCCAACAGAACCCAGCTCACGTGTCCTTTTATGCTGTCCATTGAAATGCAGGTATGTGAGTTTTGTACACCAGTTTATTTATGTTTAATGTTTCACATTGCTCCACATGATGCCTCGACTATAGTCTTCCATGTTTCTACGCTTCTTCCTCTGTGTCACAGTTTCGGGAATATCAAGAATTCAAGATCATGGCACAGGGCCTTGGTCTTGTCATAGACCTCATGTGCTTTCTCGTTACTTCGGTAACTTTTCAGTGTGTTCTCAACTGCTGTTTTGTAATCTACTGCCTGCACCAAGTCAATTGTTTCTTTCTGCAGGTATTTGTGCAGGCCCTGAGTGGTTGAGAGCAGTGTCTGGAACATGACAGCATGTAGATGGTACTGCATTTTCAAAGCTTGCTTTCCAGTCCCTTTGCTAGAGGGGCTGAAAGGCTCCCTAAAGTCTTGATCAAAGCAGGGAGGTTTTTGACATGCCCAGCGAACAAGTTGTTTGTGTCCTACCTGTTTCTGAAATGTTTGCAATCTCTGATGGTGGACAAGAGATGTGGAGAAGAAAGAGTAGAGACACTCCAGGAGATCAACGCAGGTATGTGAGTTTTGTACACCAGTTTGTATAAGTTTAATGTTTCACATTGCTTGTGAAAAATATACTACCACTATACGATCACTGATGTTTTGTTGTTGACTGGACACTTATTTTGTAAAAGAGATAGCATGAGAGGATCTCTTAAGCAATGCAGCTCACATGTCCTTTTTATATGCTGTCCATTGAAATGCAGGAAAGTAATCACCAGCTCTGAGTGATCTGTTGCCGAGGGGACACTACACCGGAGTTACATAAGCAGAGATAAAGTGCTATTTTGGGGGAAACTCACCTTCTATGGGGTCCCCCAGGAAGATTTTTTTTAAATATTGAAGTTAAAAGCATCAATCTTGTGCAGTTTGAGAGCAACATCAAGAGATATGGATACATCTCTCAACACCCATATGTAAAGAAAAAATCAAAGAATCAGAATCAGAAACGGGTTTATTATTTTAAAACACTTCATTTTCCAATTAAATCATAAACTATGTCAAATTATTAGAAGTTGTTAGTAATCAGATTAAACAGAAAAAAGGGATGGAAGGAGGAAATAATAATCCCTCATCACTTGCTGTTTGTGGTTGAAATGATCTCTGTTGCTGGCCAAACATGCTGGATGGAAAGCAGTGATGTCTCACTTGCCTTGGCCCTGTATCTGCAGTCCCTAAATCAGTCATGTTACCCATTGACTCTTGTCTGTTCTGGTGTTCCTGTTCATTGTTGTCTCCATTGTCGTTCTTGTCTGTTGTATCTCCTTCTTGTGTGTCCCTTTCTCCTGTTCTCCTTTCTTCATCCTCTACTCTGTTTGGCTCATCTGTGATGACTGTGTAGGTAAACACAAACAAGTATGTAAGTCAATCAGTTTCCAGCTCTGTCAAATAAATGAATTTCAAGATACACAAATGTGTCTTCATTAAAATGAGTGTCACCACACTGTCACAAAATGTAATACTAACCAATTGAAAATAGTTACATTTACATTGGAAACCTCTTGTAGATATCACTATTAAGAGTAGTTATTTGCCAATAGGACAGAATCATTCCTACAAATGCCGTTTGAGTAATTCACTTAATATATTCACTTTAATATAGTCATTTTCACTTAATACTCTAACGGAGCGTCCACACAGCAGCGTGCGTTGATGCTTGGCGTGTCTGAAGTTTGTGGATTTTTTGCGAGCAACGGGACCAACAACCAATCACATAAATCTCCCGCCCCCGACATACAAAGCAATAGCAATGTTAAAACGAAGTAAACTGGATATAAAATCCCCAAACAGGCGAAGACCTACCAGTTTCATCCACTGTCTCTGCCACCTCCCTCCATGCCTCGCTCCTCCGGTTTGTATCCCGGTAGATGAACAGAGACTGATCATACAGCACCGGCTGATTCACTACCGCTATAATGAATTTCCCTCCATTTTTTGGAATATGAGGAAATGACCTGCATAGTCTCTCCCAGCATACACGCGGTTTGATTGGCTAGCGCTTGTACTGGCAGATTTGCATAAACGGGATTTCATTGGCTGACGCCTCCGTCGAGGCGTCAAAAGTTGAACATTGCTCAACTTTTGAAGCCAGCAACGCCAGCAACGCTCCACGTCGCTTCCCAAATTGCAGTTTGGCTAAAAGTGACGTCACCCCATTCAAAGTGACGGCCCGTCCACACAGCGGCGTGCGCTGACGCTTGCCGGCGGGCGTGTCTGAAACTCGACCAACAACCAATCACATGAATCTCCCGCCCCTGACACACAAGCAGCGGTTTGATTGGCTCGAGCTTGTACTGGCATATGATTCGATTGGCTGACGCTTCTGCCGAGGCGTCAAAAGTTGAACATTGCTCAACTTTTGCAGCGAGCCACGCCAGCTACGCTCCGCGTCGCTTCCCAAGATGCATTTCGGCTAAAAGTGACGTCACCCTTCTTGACTCTTAATGAAAAGAAGACAGAGATTATAATATTTGGACAGTCTGAACTCCTGGATGGCTTTAATAGTGTACTCGGCCCCTTAGCCTCCTACAGCCGTCCCTCTGTCAGAAATCTTGGAGTCATCTTTGATAACTGTTTTAAATTTGACAAACAGATAAGCTCAGTTGTCAAGACAAGTTTCTTCCAGCTGCGGCTTCTGGGGAAGGTAAAAGCCTATCTTCCTAGTAAGGAATTTGAACAGCTAATCCACTTATTTATCACGTCTCGTTTAGACTACTGTAACTCCCTCTATATTGGTGTTGACAAGTGCTTGATCCGTCGCCTGCAGCTGGTCCAAAATGCGGCTGCACGCCTTCTTACTGGGAAGAGACGTTATGACCACATCACACCCGTTCTGGCAGACCTTCATTGGCTTCCTGTCAGTTACAGGATCCAGTTCAAGTACTTACTTGTTGTTTTTAAATCATTGCATGGACTGGCACCACATTACCTGTCTGAGTTGTTGCACCGCCATGCTCCTGCTAGAGCATTGCGCTCAGCTCAGCAGAATATGTTGGTGGTTCCTCGGAGCAGGAAAAAAACCAGAGGTGACAGGGCCTTCAGTGTTGCAGCTCCCAGACTGTGGAACAGCCTCCCAGCACATATCCGGACTGTTGAGTCTATTGAACTTTTTAAATCCCAGCTAAAAACTCACCTCTTTGCACTGGCTTTTAATACTAGTTGAGCATTACATTTTTATATTTGTATGTGTTTTTTATTTATTTATTTTTTATATGTTTCTAGTTATTGTGCTTTTTATTATGTTTTTAATTATTGTTTTTATTATCGTACTCCCATTGGGTTATTCACTATTGTAGTTACTGCCTGCCCTGTACAGCACTTTGGTCAACCGAAGGTTGTTTTAAATGTGCTATATAAATAAATAAAGATTGAGATTGAGATTGAGATTCAAAGTGAATGGTGAAGCGTCAACGCACGCCGCTGTGTGGACGTGCCGTGAATGGGCAGAAGCTTGGAAGCTTCAACGCACGCCGCTGTGTGGACGGGCCGTAATTAGAGATGTCCCGATCCGATCACGTGATTTTTAAAAGATCGGAATCGGGAGAAAAAGATCGGGGATCGGGAATCCTTAAAAAAATTATTTTATTTAATGTTACAAAACAAAAATGACCATGTTCACGTCTCAAAGTCATCCTGAGGCCTTAGTTTTGGTTTAAAATTACACAACATCATGTATGTGTTGCTTCTTTTGGGCTTGTTTTCATAGACCAGGGGGGTATACTGCGAAGCAGGATTTTCGCTTAGCCGGCTAAATTCAGGGAAAACTCCGGCTTTCCGGTCATCTGAAGCTGGTTCTCTTTTTAGCAAGCTAGGTCTCCATGGTAATATATGCTAAGCAGCTAACCTGGTCGGGACCAGGTTAGGTTGCAGGCTAAGAGCTCAACTCAGTGAAAGCACCGCCTGCTGACCAATCAGAGCTCAGTGTGCGGAGATTAAAGCGATCAAGTCATATTACAGGAGAAAGGAAATACAGAAAAACTGCCGTCGCAGGAAAGACGGCCGGCAAAAATCACCGACTGTGTGAACGTGAACATGAATAGAATATCACCTCCATCTTCAGAGCAATCTGACTATTATAACATTAGCGTTAAGAAAGCTTACTTAAATATCGGCCACAACATAAGTAACCGGATCAGAGTACATTAAGTACAGTCCGCGGCATATCACTTCATAATGTATCATATATCTCCTGATCTGAGTCAGCTGAGCCGTATCTGGCCGTGCAACACTCACAGTGTCACAGACTGGATGCAGAAGTATTATTTTAAGCAACACATAAGTTGACGAAACACTCGAGACAAATGTAATTGAAGTCAGATCGTGTTTTAGACGGGGCAGTGATATCATAAACCTGTTCATGTACGCATTCAAACACTTTTTCTGTTCCCAGCTGTATTCACCTTGCAGGTGCAGCTATGTGGCTTTTATCCTGGATAAAGTGTTTAAGTCATGGATGTTTAAAGTTTAACTTCTTCATTTTTGACTAGTATTAAAGTTCACTTTTCATTCAGGAAGTATGACGCTGTGCTGTCAGTACGCTTCTCCATGTTTGTGATTGGTCGAATGCTCCAAATACCACCGCTTTCATGTGAACGCGCACCTAACTAGATAGGACACGGCTGGCTTGAGCGATCCACTTGATAACCAGCGTCGTAGGACCGTTTAGCGAGAGCGCGTATGTTTTGGATTAGGCCAACCGGCTAACTCAAACATATCCAGGTTAGGTTGAACCAGGTTCGTAGTATAGGCCCCTGGTTGCTTATTTCTCTCAAATCTGGCAACAGAGTGGGCAGGGCGCAGTGTCTAATAGTAGCAGTAAACTAACGAGAGGCTACGTTCAGCTGGTGACTCGGGAGTCGGGACAGAGAAAATGTCAGGAGTTTGGAAAGTATTATAAAATTGAAAGCGAAAGCAGTGTAACAGCCAGATGCAATGTTTGCAAGAAGGAGGTTCCGCATGGTGGAAAGAACAGAGCTACGTTCAACACAACCAATCTAATACGATTGTTTGTTTTTTCATTTTTTTCTCCGTTTTCTTTTCAAATTGAATTTATTGAAATCTCCAATATCAACGTAAGAGCTTGTGCCTCTTCGGGGGGTGCTAACACTTAAACATAAACGTTATCGTTTACTTTCTCCGTCTTTATATGTAGATATTACTTTTCTCCGTTAATCTCCGTCACGTTGTTTCCAAAGCAACAACAACTTCCTGTCAACAGCGCTACCTCTCCTTCAAAATAAAAGCATGTCCACAAATAGGAAGCCAAGCCAAATTACACTTAAGACATATACAACTGCAACGAAAGTAACAAACACAATGCGATATCCTTTTCAATTTCAAAGAACACAAATTAGGTTACATTAACAAATAACTATAAAACAACAATACTGTAGGAAAACAAAATTAATGCCGTGAATACACTGAAACACATGTGTTGAAGTGGTTCGCTGCTGATTACTATTGAATTGTGTTACTCCAGTAACATGGAAATATAATACTTTGTTTATTCATGTTATGTTAAGCTGCTGTTGTTCATTGCATTATTACTAAACTAGGCTCTTAAGGCTAGAATTCCGCACTAAGCCACATTTTTATTTTATTTTATTATTTGTGACTGAATGTGAACTTGTGAAGCTAGTCAAGCTTTCCAGTAGAGTTATTTTTGTTTTGTTACTGCACTATCTGCACTCAATTTGTTTACATGGTTATTTTGTGGTGGACCACTGATAAGCTTTATTTTGTTTTGATCCAATGCTGCACAACTGAACTGATCCAATGCTGCTGTGAAAAAAGAAGCTATATCCATGTTGGATAGAATGGATAGTTGGGTACTGTCATTTAAATAAAAAAATAACCTTAAAGGACAACTTGAATGCTTTTTTCCTTTTTTTCTCTTAATGCATTGCATAAAGATCGGATCGGGAAAAATCAGTATCGGCAGATTGTCAAAATCAAATGATCGGAATCGGATTGGGAGCAAAAAAAGGTGATCGGGACATACCTAGCCGTAATATAGTCATCTTTCTGCATTCAACACTAAGGAAAGCTGTACAATTTGACATGATAATGAGGAAAAAAGGCCTCCGACAATGCAGATCATTTTTTGATCATAACATTTTTAAGATGGGAGTCAAGGCTTAATATTTGAGAGTGTCCCTTGCCCCCTTTCAGGAGCCCCACTGGATTGGCTTTGATCTGAAATATTTGTATAAAAAGCTTGTTAGCTGGCTGTCCATCTCATAATGTTCAAATAGAAACTAGCTGTCAATAGGAAATATCAATCAGAAGAATTATAATGGGCAACAGCCTCATCCGTGGCCGAGGCAAAGCAGCGGGTGTAGGAGAAGTTCGGAGAAGACATGGAGAAGGACTTTCGGGCGGCACCAAAGTTGTTCTGGAAAACTGTCCGACACCTCAGGAG
Source organism: Pseudochaenichthys georgianus (assembly GCF_902827115.2). Lineage (NCBI taxonomy): Eukaryota > Metazoa > Chordata > Actinopteri > Perciformes > Channichthyidae > Pseudochaenichthys > Pseudochaenichthys georgianus. The sequence goes on from NC_047518.2 coordinate 22,595,009, forward strand.
GGGGAAGCAGGGAACCATCCAAGCTGTGTACAGTAAGGATGGGACGTTGTTGACCTCAACTGATGGAGTGTTAGGGCGTTGGAAGGAACACTTTGAGGAACTCCTGAACCCGACAACTCCGCCCTCTATGTTAGAGGCAGAGCTGGAGTATGACGGGGGATCAACACCAATCTCCCGGGGGGAGGTCACTGAGGTCGTCAAACAACTCCACAGTGGCAAAGCCCCGGGGGTGGATGAGATCCGCCCAGAAATGCTGAAGGCTCTGGGTGTTGAGGGACTGTCATGGTTGACACGTCTCATCAACGTTGCGTGGAAGTCGGAAACAGTACCGAAGGAGTGGCAGACCGGGGTGGTGGTTCCCCTTTTTAAAAAGGGGGATCAGAGGGTGTGTGCCAATTACAGAGGCATCACACTACTCAGCCTCCCCGGGAAAGTTTACTCCAAGGTACTCGAAAGGAGGGTCAGGCCGATTGTCGAACCTCAGATTGAGGAGGAACAATGCGGATTCCGTCCTGAGAGTGGAACGACGGATCAGCTTTTTACTCTCGCAAGGATCCTGGAGGGGGCCTGGGAGTACGCTTATCCAGTCTACATGTGTTTTGTAGACTTGGAGAAGGCGTATGACCGGGTTCCCAGGGAGTTACTGTGGGAGGTGCTGCGGAAGTATGGGGTGAGGGGGTCTCTACTCAGGGCCATCCAATCTCTGTACTCCCAAAGCGAGAGCTGTGTCCGGCGCCTCAGCAGTAAGTCGGACCCATTTCCGGTGAGGGTTGGCCTCCGCCAGGGCTGCGCTTTGTCACCAATCTTGTTTGTAATATACATGGATCGGATTTCGATTTTCGTTGTCATGGGGGAGGGGGTCTGCAGTTCGGTGGACTAAGGATTGCACCACTGCTTTTTGCAGATGATGTGGTTCTAATGGCTTCATCGGTCTGCGACCTTCAGCATTCACTGGATCGGTTCGCAACCGAGTGTGAAGCGGCTGGGATGAGGATCAGCACCTCCAAATCTGAGGCCATGGTTCTCAGCAGGAAACCGATGGACTGTCCACTCCAAGTAGGGAATGAGTCCTTACCCCAAGTGAAGGAGTTCAAGTATCTCGGGGTCTTGTTCTCGAGTGAGGGAACAATGGAGCGTGAGATGGGCCGGAGAATCGGAGCAGCCGGAGCGGTACTGCAGTCTCTTTACCGCACCGTTGTGACGAAAAGGGAGCTGAGCCAGAAGGCAAAGCTCTCTGTCTAACGGGCCATTTTCGTTCCTACCCTCACCTATGGTCATGAAGGATGGGTCATGACCGAAAGAACGAGATTGCGGATACAAGCGGCCGAGATGGGTTTTCTCCGCAGGGTGGCTGGTGTCTCCCTTAGGGATAAGGTGAGAAGTTCGGTCATCAGGGAGGGACTCGGAGTTGAGCCGCTCCTCCTTCGCGTCGAAAGGAGCCAGTTGAGGTGGTTCGGGCACCTAGTTAGGATGCCACCTGGGCGCCTCCCTAGGGAGGTGTTCCAGGCACGTCCAGCTGGGAAGAGACCAAGGGGTAGACCTAGGACCAGGTGGAGGGATTATATCTCTTCGCTGGCCTGGGAGCGCCTTGGGATCCCCCAGTCAGAGCTGGTTGATGTCGCCAGGGAAAAGAAAGTTTGGGGCTCTCTGCTGGAACTGCTACCCCCGCGACCCGACCACGGATAAGCGGGAGAAGATGGATGGATGGATGATTACACAAATGATTTGTTTGCAACTTATAGTTTTATTTTTGAAATTAATTTTATTTTGCTTGACTTAGTTTTTTTTTCTTTTAAACTCATAGTTTTGCTTTATTCTGAGAAAGTGTTGCTTTATTTTTATGATACAAAACTAATCCCATATTAACCCTGTGACGTTTCACTCAGAGGTCAAGGAATAGGAGATTTTAATTTAGGAGCTGATTTTTGGATCATCGGAACGCAACCTGCCTCTTCCTTGAGACTTCCTTACAGAGCCCCTCCTCCAACACACACGAACGCGCACATGACCCATGAGGGCACGAGATAAATTTGTGCACAGATGGAAGGCTGACAGGCAGGTAGGCCATCCAGTTATTTTAGCCGGGCCGGCTAAAATGATTGGTCATGCTTTTTACAGCACTACGGCTTCCACAGATGACATTTTTTAATGTATTTATTGTCAAAGCATTTCATGTATTCATTGCTATCAGGATGTTAAAGGAATGGTCCACTCATTAGATAATTAATCAAAACTTCAGTATTTAGTGAAACGTTATGTTTAAACCATACCCTGAAGAAATCAGCGATATTCCCCGGTAAATAATGATTTTATAGCTCTTTTTTATCAAGACCTGTATATTCCGTCTGGCCGCCGCCATGTTTGCCATTTTCAGTAGTCACGTGATGGTCGTGACGTCATCCATGCGTTCACTTTGTCAACACACGGAAACATGGCTGAATATTTGAGTTCGGACTCGTCAGCAGAGGAACAAGTTTTGACCAATGTGAAGAGATTGGATGGGGGAATTCAGCCATACATATCAGTATGACAATACGACACCCTCTGTCCTAAGACCCTCACATCGTACAAGGAAAAACTTCCGAAGAAAACCCACAGTTTAAAGGGAACATGGGAGAAACCTCAGGGAGAGCAACAGAGGAGGGATCCCTCTCCCAGGACGGACAGACGTGCAATAGATGCCGTGTGTAAATTGAAAAGATAATACATTTGCAACATAGGTAGTCCAGATGTTTGGAAATGCATGTGTGTATAACAGGAAGATGATATAAGATACTATATGTATGCATGTAGTACCACCCTTGCTAGCGATTCCCTCTCTAGTTTAGCATACTCAGCTTCGTTGTCCCTGGCCATAGAATCACGATTTTATGGGGCCGGAAAAACTGGGGTAAAATACACACTAGCCGGTACTACGCTATATGGAAAGGCCACCAAAAACTGTCCTGGCCTGGACGTTAAAAAGGGGCTAGCCGCTGCAATGGAAATGCGCTATAACATACCTTATTCTTACTCCGAGCACTACTTCTGCTCCTCCGTCGCTTCACACTTGCAGAGGGCGATTTCTCAACTGGCCGAACTGGTGTCCTGGTCGGTGATGACACCAGAAAGACCGATGGTACTGCATCTCCATTAAGTAATGGTTGTTCCATAAATCCCATGTTATGTTTTATCATACTCTCAGAGTAGTCGTCCGGAAATGTGAAATGTTCGCTGCATACATGAGCCTGTGAATCTTTGGGTTCGGGCCGGCCACATTTCGCTAGCCATGCCTCCGAATGTACTTCTTACGCTTACCTTTTGGCAACAGATGGAACCGAGCATTCCGTGGATTGTTCCTATCAGAATTGTGGCAATATTTCGCGATACAGTGAGGCATATTTGAAGAGAGAAACTACAGTAAATAACATGGAGATCAACGTGTCTTCGAAAACCAAACGCATGGTTTACGTCACGTCCGGAAAATGGCGGCGCCCACAGTGTTGATGTTATTTCGGTATATAATCAGTTTAAAATCACTGATAATGTCATCGGATTAAAAAAAAAAAGAGAGAGACTGGCAGAGACTGGTCTGTTTTATCGGATGACAATTATTTAAAAATGAGTGTCATGAGCATACCATTCCTTTAAGAGCATTCCATGGAATATAACAAAAAGTGTTTCTGAAATAAATTACACCTTTAATTACACCTTTAATAACGATAACACGATAACAACTCAAAACCCAATGATCACTAATGGTAAACTCAAACACTAAAAAAATTGTTTTATCTAGATCAACTCAGTGAGAAATTGTTTGCAAAGATTCCACTCTTCAAGGGTTAACATGAGGAATTATAATTCCTGGGCACTGAATTCATATGAATAACAAATATTCTCTCTTCAGTGAAACTGCTGTTAACTTTCTGTTGCCTTTTTACTAGAGTGGACTCTCACTTCATACATCAACAACTTCATCTGATTACTTGTGTGCCTGTTACATTTATCAAAAAAAGTATATATTCTAAGATTATACTTGTTTTACTTTAACAGGAATATGTCATGTACGTTTTGTTGTTACAATGTGATAATGTAAAGTGTGAATCCATCATAGGATGTATGCAGCTTTCTGTATAAAGAGCATTCCCTGTCCCTGTGCCCGGATATTTTCTTCAAGGCCTGTTTTCACTTAATGTGCATACTGTCTCTAGACCTGTGTTACCAGCCGTCGGAAAAGCAGTGACCCAAGCCTTGTTATACTCATAGCTTTATCTCAGAAAAAGAAACTCATTTTCAGGACGTCTCACGATGCCAGCAACATGACCCAGTCGCTGCCAAACCTGCAGAGTCCGGAAGTCCTAGTATGGGGTTTCCTACTGTGAGACTCAAATCTACACATGGTTTACAGGAAGTGTGGGTCATTCCTCTTCCTGTCTAATGTAATGAATTGTGTTCTGTCTCATGTTGATTCCACCAAAACATTGTGTGTTGTCATTGGTGAATTGCTTTATTTACACTAACTTTAATAAAATAAAATAAACGCCTTGTTTTGATTGACATAATTCATCTTCGGTGTAATGGCTTGTGTATTTCAGGAATGTTGTTCAGCCAGTAAGGAATTGATAATGGAACTGCCTTTCATTCAAAGAGCTCTTTGATTCAAGGCTCAATATGCAAATATAAGAGTTGAGAATATATACTCAGATAGTGTACTTGAGTACAATTTCAATGTATATATAAAAGAGGGTGAGAGGAGAGAGGAAGGAATGAATGGAGTGCAACTGCAAACAAGTAAACATTGTGGTAAATAATGCAGAAATAATAAGCGTTGCAAGTAATCCTTATGAAGAAGGAAAGTCGCTCAATGATTCACACAAACATTTTCGGGAGAAACATTGAATGTAAACAGAATATTTTATGTTTACTAGATTTCTCTTCAGGGTACCTTTACATTTTAAACGATGTAATAATATGGAGGTGTAGACATAGAGAAATGTCACCTCATCTCTGAAAACTGACATCTCCTGTAGGTTGCAGTGCTATTGAGCAAATCACTCACCATTTTAATTGCTCCATAGCCGGTTCATAGACTGACAGTACAAACCCCATGTGTGATTCTGCGTTTGTGTGTAGGCATGAGTCTGCAGCTGCTCCCTGTTGTATTGAAAACATCGAGTGTAGTAGCACTGCCTGAGGAATAAAAAAAGATTCATTAACAATCCTTTAAATACCATCACCTTTAATCAGATTTTCATTCTTTGTTTGTTTGGTTGTTTGCTTAGAAGGTCATTACCACAACAAAGAATGTACATGTTATCCGATAGCTAATTTCCATATAAAAGTAAAAATCAATTGTAGTTTCTACACCTCATTAAGCCTGCGTATTGTTATGTTTCAGTCTCTCTCTCTCAAAATAAATCCTCTTTTTGGTGCAGCTCAGTAGTAATGATACATTGTAGTTTAAAGGGTGGGCAATAAAGAAGCTTATATAATGTGTACAGCATTCATGTAGACTGCTATATTCCAGTGATTATACAACTTGAATAATTGCACACACACATCCTCAACTAAAATGCTTTTAAATAACTTGGGCAGTTACGTAAAGACAGTCAGTTTTGTTAGTATCATTTTCAAATCTCAAGACATATGTGGTTATGGTTGAATAGTAAAATGCAAATAAAACAATACCCACAGCAAAATTAATCAAATAATAAAAGTGACAAAAAACTGATCCGCATCAATGTAGAACTATGTGCAAAAGTAAATAAATATCTCAGAGCATTTATATATTTTAATGCGGTTGGTTGTGATTATTCTAATTGGCACAAATGAGCCTTTTGTATCTTTGAGTTTACCAGTGGGGCTTCGTCTAAAAAAGTGTTACTGTTGTGTTTCACCCTCACAGACTGCCACCAGTAGGTGTCGTAGGTACATTGATAATAGCTCAAAGTGTCACGGTGGGTTACTTAAAGCATTCGATGATTCGAGTACCATGTTTTTATGCACCCGAAAGCTGTAACTATGCACTTGAAGCTTTCATTGAACCCCCCCCCCCAGCAGCATGATATGTAGCTTTTGTCTGCATCTCCTAAACCGGTAAGTCACTCCCAGATCTTGAACCGGGATCATCGTCACTCAGCGTCTGCAGGCTATTGTGGTGATAACCCTGGTTGCACTCTCAGGGTAGAGCCTTCAAGATTGACAGTGCACGCGGGTGTCCCTTTGTGTGGAAATAACTCTAATAAGTAGAGTTGGAAAGCAAATTCTCAGAAGGTGGTCTCTCCGTGACAGATCTTCCAAAACAAAATGCTCTTTTTCTATTTTTCTTTTAAACATCATAACTGGCACAGGCGCATTCCTGTACGCGCGTAACCGGTCTCACGCCTGCAACGTGAACGCGCTCAGCAAAGTGGGTCTCACTGGGAATTTGAAGACTGGATAGTTTATATTCATATTTCAGATCAGTTGATTTATTTAAAGAAATGGAAATGTCATCTTTCCTATTGCTTCTTCAGTTCCACGTGGCCAAATCACTCACCAGCCCTTGTAATTGTTTTATTCAAATATTGATTTCAAAGTCGGTATACAGGCTTACCCATAATGTATAACATCAGAGTTTACTGTATGTACTTGTTGGAAACCTGATACGAGTAAAATGAATTTTTTTTCGGTGAATTTGTAGTGTTTTTGTTCAACAACTGTCAAGTCTCAAATGTTGGGGGGAAATTACTAACACATTTTGTGCCTGCAGGATCTGGATCGGCTGACGGCGGGGGGAGCAAACTCCATCCCGCAGATAGGATCTCTGGCAGGCGGAGTGGCAGGCAGCTTTCTCCGAAAGGGCTCGGGCTGGTTGGTCGGCACTCCTAACAAGTCCCGCAGAAACTTCAGAGGGGCAAAGTCCACGCTGAGTGAGAGGGAGACAGGGGGAAGTTAATGTGTGAGAGCGTGCTGGGAACCAAATCACATCATTTTAAAGAAATGCTTCAAAGATGGCGGTGGTAATCGAGACGGGAGTTTCAGGTGCCTTCGGAGTGCAAAAAAGTGGATTTGTGGAGGTTTTGGTGCGGGAGCGGTGGCACAAAGTTTTGGTCAACTTAAACGAGGAAGCGCTTACGTTAAGCTGCGAGGAGGGCTGCGTAAACGACAACGGGGACGACAATGTCAACTCCAACGGGGTTACCAACGGATCCTACCTGGACAACAATAACACCAACTCCAACAACGGCCCCCAAACTGTGCGCACCGCGTTCACGGACCTGCCGGAGCGAGTGCCCGAGGCGATCGCCAACAGAAAGCGGTGCGTCAAGCTGAGCAAGCAGGAGATAGGGGGACTGGGGATCAGCATCAAGGGCGGGAAGGAGAATAAAATGCCCATTCTCATCAGTAAGATATTCAAAGGGCTCGCAGCGGATCAGACCCAGGCTCTGTACGTGGGGGACGCCATCCTGTCCGTGAACGGCATGAACCTGCGGGACGCGACCCATGACGAGGCTGTGCAGGCGCTGAAACGGGCCGGGAGAGAGGTGACACTGGAAGGTAGGCAAGCTGAGACTGTGTGGATGGCAAAAATCATTTTAGACAGAGATGTGAATCAGAGACTGTGCATTGGAATCCTAACTTTTTCATACCTCATGCCCCAATTCCTGTCGTGCATTGGACAAGATAAGGTCTTATTTTAGGAAGAACGATATGAGTGTGTGTACTGATATGTTTTAGTGAAGGAGTGTACAGCAAAAGAGATCAGTGTGTGCGTTTCAGCTTTTTCATAGGTTCTTTTGGAGACCCAATATAACATTACTCAAAGATCCCCAAGGACACACACACACACACACACACACACACACACACACACACACACACACACACACACACACACACACACACACACACACACACACACACACACACACACACACACACGTGCTTTCAACCTACCTAGTTGCAGAGAGGGGTCCTGTGAGATTTTAACATCCCTCTTGTTTTATTATTTCCTCTACTGGCGTTGGGCTGGTTTATGCATTATTCCTTTGCAGACCAGTCAGTGGTCCTCATGACACAACCTATTGCAAATATTTGAATTGTACCTGCCAGTTAATTGCATTCACTCAGTATCCCAGATGCAAATCACTCCCTAAGAGGAACAGAATGAAAAGCAGCAGGGCTCTGAGTGTTGAAGCCTGGGAATGAAAACCTCTGCTAGAATGTTATTTATTTTCTATCAAAGATATGAAGTGCTGACTGGTAGCAAGAGTAAAGGTAGCAGGTGGTTATGACACCAGCCTTATCCATATCTCATCTAATCACATTTGTTTACATTTTTCATTAACAGTGCCTCACTTTGTAGGCGCCAAACAATCTCCCACGATGGGAAACTGTCGTTAAGCTTTTCAAATGTATTTGATCATCAGCAGAAGAGGGGGAACTACTTTATACATTTTATACACAATTGGGTGGTAATCAAGTTTCTGAATGGCTGTCTTTTGCACAAAATAAGTTAAGATTCAGATCAGTATGTTAACACTTACTAACTATGCAACCAGAGGGGCCATGGGAAGATCATACAAGGTCAGCTTATATCGTCTCTTATCCTCTCACGCTTGAACAAATCAGCTCTCGAGTTCCTGAAGTGTCTCTCACTTATAGACAACACACACACACACACACACACACACACACACACACACACACACACACACACACACACACACACACACACACACACACACACACACTTTCAACTCACTCACACAAACTGTGCAGCCCAGTTAGTTTTGTGCAATTTTTAGCCAAAGTGAAGATAAAATCAGGATAATTGCAGTGAAGATAGAATCAGGATAATTGCAGGCACAATCCACCCTGAGGGAAGGACACTATTTCGTCCCCTGAAAACCCACACATACAAACACACATATACTCAAGTATTCAAGCAGAAATATAAAAAGCATTCACACACCGGAAAATGTAACACACAAGTGCCCAGCCCTAAGATTTTTATTCCTGTTCCTGTGACCCAAGATGGTAAGAACAAAGTGTCTCTTACTCTCGCACACACACATGCACACTTACACACAGACACACACGCAGACACACACACACACATGGTGATGATCCTTCCCAGGGGGACATAAGCGGCTACATTGCAGAGGAAAAAGCAGGTCCCAGCTGAAAACTTACCAAGATAAGACAGGAGGAGAGAGGGAAAGAAGCAGGCAAGAAGGAAGGAAGAGAGGGAGATGGGAGGGGAGTCGGAGCTAAAATGTGAATTTAATGGGCAAAGTGCTGTGAGGGAAAGAGATAGAAAGAGACTGAATGGAAGGGGAGCTAACAAGGGAGGCTAACAGTCTGATATTAAGATGACAGCCAGGGTTAACTTAAGGATAACAGGGAGAAAGAAGTGCAATTTAACACAGATAATTTGCGTTTGGCAAAGCAGTGAAGCATAGAGGAATAGTACAAATGACTTCAAAGTGTTTTCAAGGGGTTTCGTGGATCTTAATGCGTAAGCCATCATGTTAACTCTAATTCCAAATAAAAAAACAATTAAAATGGGAGATGTATTCGATTTTACGCCTGAGTATGAAGCATCTCTAAGACAGATTCTGAGAAAGAGTATGAGAAGGAAACATCTAATTCAACTGATGGTGCACGTCTCGAGAGGGTTCTGCAACTCTGTGTGTACAATACAGAGCATGTTTGTGCATTTTGTGACTGTGTACGTAAGAGAGCTTGTACGTGTGTGTTTGTGATTTCAACCATAGATTAGGCAAGCCCTACTGGAACCTTGTTTAAAGAAATGGAGAACACATTTAGCTAGAATAGGCAGCGACTTTTCACTCCTTCAGGCTATGTTAGAGCAGTAGATTGACCCAGTGGCCGAAAACTGAGAGGACCACAGTTCAAGCCCCACTGTCTGAGAGCATCTGCTGTGTTAAAGTGTCCCCTGAGACACTGGGTTTGTCCGGCTCTGTTCTGTTGCTCAGCATGCAGCTTGACATGTTGAAGTGAATTACCCTTTAGGGACCAATCAGGGTGCTTCTGCAGCTGTTCCACAAAGCGCCTATGGAACTGCAGCCAGTGCTATTATTGAGGTCCAGTGAAAATCTGTTGTTCACAAATAACGCCTTTGATTATATATCATAGGAAAACAATAAATAATACAGTCACAGGTTTGTACTTGCAATTTGAGAGTCACACTGGAGATCGCTAGGTTAGCTAACAAGGTCCATCTGAAGCACTGTCTAATCAGGGCACCTTATCTTAGTCACTTGTATTACAGGAGCCATCATTTATGCTATAAGTAACACCTGTGCCTTTATGCTACTATGACTAGTCAAAACGAATGGGGGAAAAGGCCTATGTTACTTGCTATTGGTAGGAGGTTGTGTTATAATTAGACATCACAGTCTGATCCTAAAGCAAAACAGCACCCGGCTGCCCACCATCCTCGAAAACAAAGTGCTTGCTGAACTGTAAAACAGTGTTTGAACCCCCTCTCCCCACGTGTTGCCATTGTTAGATTTATAGAGAGTTGCAGCCAATGTTTTAAGCATATTTTTGTTACAGACAATATGCAAAGCTTTTTGCCTTGTTCTTTCACAGCAGACGTTTAGACCTGTCGATAATAGAAAACTGTCATAAGTGAGATGTCCACTTGAAGGAGAGCAATAATGGAAAAAGCTTGAACTTCTCTCTCAAAAAGACATGCAAAAAAGACCCAATAGCTGCTTTCACACCAAGTACTTTGCCATACTTAGTTCCCAGCACTTAGTTCCCCCATGGAACGAAAGAGCAGATCGCGTTCACACCGGAATAAGTCCCTGAGGGAAGATTACGCAAAAGAATCCGCTGACGTCACTTCTTCTTCTTCTGCTTTGGGTTTACTGGCAGGCCGTAAACAACTTCACGGCGTATACTGCCACCCAAAGTCCCTGGCCGGAAGTCCCCGGAGTTGGGGACTGGCCTTCCGAGTAAATCGCCAGAACGCCGACACCTCCTCATCACTCCACCGCTCCCATGTTTTTTTTTGTGTTGCCATAAGTTAGTCTCTCTCCGTTGGTGCACTGGGCTAATGCTAATGCTAATAATGCTAATGCCAGCAAATACAATGGCGGCTTCACAAAACTTTTCTCAGTTTTACGGGGCGTGGTTTGCAATCCGCCCAGCCAATCATAAATTGGAACTTTTTTCTCCCCAGGAAAGTACCACCTCTCTAGCAGGGACTGAAAAGGGGGTAAAAGTTCTCATGAACTAAGTTCTCTTTTTGGTGTGAATGCAAAATCCCAGGAACTATCGGAACTAAAAGGGAAAAGTTTGGGGAAAAGTACTCCGGTGTGAAAGCGCCTATAGTTCAAGGTTCAAGGTTTTTTTTAGTCATACGAACATAACTACAGTGTAGTTATGCCGATGAAAATCTTGTGTCACAGGCTTCTCCAACAAAGCAACACAATAACACAGATAAACAGAAAAAATATAGTGCAAGTAAATAGTAATACAAAAAGAAAAATAGTTTTAAAATAGTGAAATAGTGCAATAAGAGTCTATATGCAAGTTATTGAAATAGGATATTTAGGTAAATAGATAAATAATTTAAAAATATTTTTTAAGTAGCAGCCAGATGAATATTAGGGATGTTGTTTCAACTGTTCAGGTGTTTTAACAGATTTTGCTTCAACAGTTTTAACAGTCTTATTGCCTGTGGGATGAAACTGTCCCTGAGTCTGGTGGTTTTAGTCCGGATGCTGCGGTAATGCCTGCCAGATGTCAACAGGTCCTGCCCATACACTGTAACTTTATTTCTCTCCCTAAATGAATGGCCAATTGACAACCTATGAGATGCCCTTGATGAAAACATCAGGAGCCATTTCCCCTTTACCTGCCGGTGGTAATAACTTCATGAATGGTGTCAGTAATGGATAACTACTCTTACAGCTCTCAATTCCCAGTTTGCACACCCTTGATTACTCTGCTCGCCTCGTGTTGTTTTTCATAATTGTTTTGTTATATATGCAATGCTGATTGAAAATGCAGTTGAATCATGGGGGTGTTAAGTGTATCTTTTCCCTCAGAACAAAGAACACTTTCATAGGATAAAAAAAGATGAGAACAATTCCTTTGGAGAATTGCGTAACTCAATTCACTTTTCTATAATTAAAACTGGATAATTTCATATGTAAAGCTCTTAACACGTTTTGATTACAGTCTATTTTAGAGCCAGAAGGAGATGTAGATGATGTCTACCCCACACAATGAGGGTCAGATTATTCATAGTATAACTGTATGATTGATGATTATACCTGTTTGATCATTCATTGAATTACGTGTAGGCTGAACAAAGACTTAATTCCCATGGTTGACTTGCTGTAACCTGACCACAAAGTAGTACAGGTTGACTATAGCTAGATTAATTGAGAATACTCATTATATTATTCCCATTAAAGGTGTGTCAAAAGTGTTCTGCAGTTTTCTTTAACAGTAGGCTGTAATAATACCTACTACTGTGAAGCCTATCAAGGCTATCTTATGCAAACGCTAGAGCTGATAGAATGCAACCTTACCATAAGATCTGCCCTGCTTTGTTCTAGCTGCCCCTGGCAAGATTTCCACTCTTGCAATTTATAGCTTTATTGATGGTGGGTTTACCATTTCATATGTAACAATGTGTACATTTTATTCCATCACAAACACACTGTTTAATACATTCCATATGCCCTTTCTGTTAAGTTTTGATTTCAGAAAGTAAAAAGACACAGTCGCCAAAACCTTTTAAATTCCATATTTTTCTCATACTCCCTACCCCTCTCACATCTATGGTAGAGAAATCAAAATGATGGTTGCTACACTAAGAGTACACAATATTGGGGTGAATGGTTCAGCCTACCGTCAACTAACTACTGGCCCCCATATATAAATAATTGAGACAGCTTTTTGTCAGAATGCATGAATACGAGTGGGTATAGTGGGAGAAAAAACAATCCAGGTTGAAACTGGTAGTAGTTTCACTTTGTAAGGAAAATCTATTTCAGTGTGGACACACAGCATCAGACTGTATCATTTGTAAGCATCATGTCCAAAAAGCTGTTATTTAAAAGCAGAAGAAATCAAGAAAAGAGTACAATTTAAGAACATCTGCTACACTTTGGCTGACAGGAAATGAGTCAGTGTCCTGTAAGCTCCCCTGTTGATCCTTTAACAAGCCCTACCTGTCATCACCTGATATCTGGATGAGTGTGTGTGCTGTTGTCAGCAGTGTGTGATGCAAAGTGTGTGGTTAGGAGCTTGTGACGGTTTATATGTAGTCTAGACTGATGCTACACTCAATACTGGTGTGTGTGTCCTGGTGTTAGCATTGTGTGACTTTTATGCCTAAAAAAGATTCAACAGGGTGATCAAAAGTGACAAATAAGAAGTCTGTTTTGCAGCTTCACTGATTGTTGAATCAGTTTTGGTGTAGATGATTACAAAGATTTACATGTTCTGTAAAGCATCTGTTCTCACTTTCTGTGTGTGTGTGTGTGTGTGAGTGAGTGAGTAAGTTAGTTTATGTAGTCATTTATTGCAATAATGAAACCTGCTCAATGAAACACACCGCTCACTGGTTTAAAGATTGATGATAATAACGTTTCCTGTCTTACAGCACAGCGCAGATTACAATGAAAACTGGCAGGTTAACCACTTGAAATTATTTTTGACTTTTAAACAATGTGTCCTGGTCTCAAACAGAAAGTGGGGAAATAGCTACACAGATGTGGCTGTGAACAAAACCTTCTACCCTACAAACATTTGTACTTATGCTATACTTTAATAAGAGCATCAACTATAAAGTTGAATGTAGCATAAGGTCATTCTTTACCGTACAAATAATACACTCAGTAAATAATGCACATAGTTAAGCCTCAGCACTATTTGAGAAAATGGGATTTTAGTTGTTTTTCTCAGCGCATTTAATCCTAGTAGGGAGATTATTTGTCCATTAATATCCATGGTATTGTTTACTGTAATGGAGATGTCACATATAATAGTCTTTCTGTAACGCAGTGTGGAGTAAACATCTACTGTATGTGTATTTTCATCTTTCTGTACAAATTTACATTTTTAAATTCCTACGTACAGCCAAAGTAATATGATTTGTATACAGAAGACCTACTGTATAGCTATTAAACTATAGGTTCCAAAACAGTGTGTCAGCTCACCTTTGCCATCTCTTTAACATTTTAGCAACAATTACCATCATCTTCTTTCTGATTTAAAATATATTCAACATCTCTTGTTAAAAGTTCAGTGCTGGCAGAGAGTTAGTAACTGTTTGACATCAAGTGCAGTGTCAGTGAGTTATTCTACCCACGCACATTTCAAATGTATTGGTCAAATTCCTCCTATAAAAAGGGCCTCCATCCAAGTCACTGTTCATTGTTCAGTTAAGGCGATATTTGAACTCTTTGATATGTTGGTCAAAATCTTACGAAAAGACGTCTTGAGGGTGGATTTGAAAAGGTATTTTGTGCTGCCACAGGGTCCAGCTACCTGCTCAGTGCCGACAGAGTAAAAGCCTTCATTCTGCGATCAGAGGAGTCTTTCCCCTTTTCCTGCCTCTTTGCCCCGCTCTGTTCTTATTCCAGCTTTACCAACGTCAAACCTTCTACTTTCTCTCCCACAGGCTCAATAAAAGGAGGTTTCTTTTTTTCATTGGTACACCTCCTCACCAAATAACAAATCCCCTTTATAAGCATATGGTATAACTTCCAGTGACTTCAGACACCATTAAATACTGTTAAGCGCCATTATGTAAAAGACACAATGAGAAGTGTGTGTGTGTGTGTGTGTGTGTGTGTGTGTGTGTGTGTGTGTGTGTGTGTGTGTGTGTGTGTGTGTGTGTGTGTGTGTGTGTGTGGTGTGTGTGTGTGTGTGTGTGTGTGTGTGTGTGTGTGTGTGTGTGTGTGTGTGTGTGTGTGTGTGTGTGTGTGTGTGTGTGTGTGTGTGTGTGTGTGTGTGTGTGTGTGTGTGTGTGTGTGTGTGTGTGTGTGTGTGTGTGTGTGTGTGTGTGTGTGTGTGTGTGTGTGTGTGTGTGTGTGTGTGTGTGTGTGTGTGTGAGACATCTGAACACCTCTGAAGAAAAAATAGCCTCATTTTGAAAATGTGTTCGAGTTGAGCACAGTTTAATAATCCGTGTTTTTTATTGAATGGTTTTCAAACTGCATAAATGAAGTAGCTTTTTTACTGGTTGGTTGAACAATTTTTCTCTGGTGATACATTGAGACATCTAAATCACAACTACTGAAACAGCAAGCTTCTGTTTCTACCCTCAGTGGAGACTAAGAGTCATACTGAAAAAGATTGAGTTGCATCTGTATGGGCATGATCTCACTTTTTTCTTAAGCACGAGACAGAAAAATGGAAACTAAAATCCGACAGATGGGTGATGGCAGCCTTTCATTTGGATCTTTTGGTTTTGATTTACGTAACTGCTGCTTTCAAACGGTATAAGGCCTATCCTCTCCGAGTTGTTATTGTGCTATTGAGGTTATTGTGCAGAGTTGGCCGTGTTGGTGCTGTAATGGAATAGAAACACGACCCATGGGAACGCACACACATTCACACACTTCCACTGTAATGATCACACCGACTCCATCCCATTTATTTTCCCCTCCGCTGGAAACAGCCAAGCTTTATTTCTGGGCGCAGTGAGGCTGCTGGTCCATGAGTGTACATTTGCTCCATTCAAAATGTCATTGTAAAGGTTAACCAAAGACAAATCAACCACTAAATATGTTTGCGTAATAGCTGCATTTGATTGATTGAGTGTTTTCAATTGAGTCAGGTAATAAAGTGGACTGTAAATCACAGAGACTAAGCTGTTTGGCCATTGGTGAACCTCTCATCTCATTCCTCATTAGCAATAGAAAGAATCGTTTTCATTATCAATTAATTGATTAATCATTTAAAATATGATAAAGGGTTTATTGCCAAGGGTGATAGTTGATGTCTTCAAACTGCCAGTTGATGTATTTAGCCGATAAGATTGTATCATGCATTAATTATATTCCCAACAGCCACTGTGTTTGTATTGTTTCATTCTCTTTTATAAAGCTTATCACATCTTTATATCAAATCTTTGAAGAAGCACATTCTTGTTCACTGACCATTTTGTTGTGTTGCTTCTGTTGGCCGCTATCTTACAATTAAATAGTACATTTGAAAACAGGAGTCTAAAAATATGCTTACTTGCTGAACATTTTTGTTTGTCAGATCCTTTCCAAAGTCTGTCAGAAGTGCTGGATTATCACTGGCACAGACAGTAGGGGTGTAACGGTTCACAAACATTTCGGTTCGGTACGTACCTCGGTCTTTAGGTCACGGTTCGGTTCGGTACATTTTCGGTACAGCAGAAAAAATTATCACAAAAAATAACATTTAATAACAATTATTATTAAACTGTGAATAATGTATTCACTTAAATAAATACAAAATATAATAAAATAAACATTAAGGTGCAGCATTTCGATGAACTGAAATAATCTGTATTTGAACTTTACTGTAGCCTACTAGTACTCACAAAACATAAACTATTAGTTTTGGGTTTTTAATTATTATTAAACTATGAATATTCACTCAAATAAATACAAAATATAATAAAATAAACATTAAGGTGCAGCTTTTCGATGAACTGAAATAATCTGTATTTGAACTGTACTAGTACCTAAGCAGCCAGTTTGACATTAGGACTTGCTTGTCATTGTATTTTCATGTTTTTTTAAAGAAAAATTAACTTGTCCACATTGCTTGCCGAAAGGGCATATCTACTGGCACTAGCAATGTCTCCTGCTGTGGAGAAAACCCTCTCGCTAGGGACAGAGGTAGCAGATACAGCCAGGTAGCGCTTTGCTAACATGGCAACATAAGAATATTTGGCGTTTGTAATAGCTTTGGCTCAGTCTGAACTTTTTGCGAGTGGTGGAGGCTTACATGCTAGTGGGAGTTGGGTTTGCACTTCAGTCTTTTTTCTCTTGGTACCGGTGATATTCACGTTCGGGTGATGCCTTTTCAAATGAGTGTGGAAGTTTGATGTATTGCCAGCCGCGTAACCAATTTTAGTTGAACAATGCCGACAAACAGCTTTGGTTCGGTCCACCTGTCTTTGTCCGTCATCCTGTACGTAACTGCGAAACCAAAATGTTCCCAAACCGGAGACTTCAATAATACTGGAGGATTTTCGAGCTCAACTTTATCTGCATTCGCCATTTCGACAGTTCCTCAAATTACTGACTACATTTGAACGCATCCCTGTGACCAGCTCTCATAGTATTCCTCTCGTCCAATGAAATGACTTGCTCGCTCTATGAACCCAATGTGAGCAAATTACTCTGAATGCTGCGACGCAGCACCTGAGATTACTTCCAAGAAGTTGTTCACGTTCTCAATTTTTTACGTTTAACGTTATATTCGTTCGGTACACTTCGGTACACACGTGCCGAACCGAAGGGCCCGTACCGAATAATTTCGGTACGTGTACCGTTACACCCCTAACAGACAGACATTTGGGGGATTTAATGTATGTGCTGTTCCTTTGCAGCTTCATCATGCTCTGCAGCACAGAAGATGAGGCAGACAGTGTGCGTGTCATCTTCGTACTTTGATAAATATATCTCAAATTTGAAAGCTTTGTTACACTTGCTGCCATTTGCCTCTTTTCTATATTAAATCCTAAATGTGCTTTTGTGTCACATAGAAGTATGGCTCCTTAGAAACATCACCAGACAAGGTTTTCATCATCTGCAGTAGAATTATTATTTTCAGTCCATTGAATTCAGTTGTATAGCACCTTTTATCAAATAGATTTTCCGCCCTTTAATCTGATTAGACTATGCGGGTTATTCTATGCTGCTGTTGTGCACCGACTGAAATGCTAGAGAGGTTCATGTTGTTTATGTTTGCTATCTCTCATTCCAGGCTTCTTGATTGTTTGCACCTGTCATCCATCCTGTGTCTCCTGTGCTCATCAGTGTCAGCCCCGCCCCTGATTGGTCCCACCTGTGTCTTGTCACCCTGTGCTTAAATTCCCCTGTCTCCCAGTGTTCTTTGTCAGTTCGTATTGTCTTATGCTATGGTCAGGTCGATGTTTCTTGTGCTCGTGAAAAGTTTCATTCCTCACTTCGTGAGCGCTTTCATTTTTTGTTCGCTATTTTTGTCATCTCGGCTAGAGATTGATAGTTACCCTTTTTGTTGTTCACTGCTGTATTGGAAAATAAAGTATCTTACAAATACTTTACCTCTGTCTCCCGGGTCGTGCAATTGAGTCCTACATCCTAAGTGTCTGTGTTCGTAACAGAACGAACTGACCATTATGGACCCAGCAGACCCAAGAACGCTTCACACCGCTCTGTCAGCACATGGCGCTGTTCATCACGAGGAACAGCTGGGCATAGTCAGCCAGGAAATGCAAGAGATGAGAGGACGCCAGGCCGGGATTCAGGAAGACTTATCAACACAGATGCAACAACTGGTTGCCCAAATGAATACTTTTTTCACTCACCAACAGACTGCTCCTCCGGTGACGTCATCCACAGCTGAGAGGTTGCCTGTCAATACTCCAGCTGACTACCCAAGTCAGGCTGTTTCTTCCCCTTTACAGCTGGCTCTTCCGGAGAGATTTTCCGGAGACTCCTCGAATTGCAGAGCATTTCATTTCATTTAATTTCAAACCTTTATTTATACAGATAAATCCCATTGAGATCATTGATCTCTTTTTCAAGGGAGACCTGTTCAAGTAGTTCCACATGAAACATAAAAACATAAACAGAACAACAAAAGGACATCATACAGCATCATTTACATAATTATCCACATAAGCAGGTACCAACAGCTTCCGATTGAGTAGCATCCAACTGAGCTTTAAAAACATTTAGAGGCACCAGATTGTTCAGTTTCCAATTAATTTGCAGACTATTCCAAGACAGAGGAGCTGTGCATCTAAAAGCTGTCTTCCCTAAGACAGTATTGGCAGTTGGCACATTTAATAAAACCACAGCATTCGATCTCAGGCAGTAGCCACTTACAATTCTCCGAGAGATCAGGGAGCAGATATAAGATGGAAGTTTCCCTAACATGGCTTTGTATATAAAAATGTACCAGTGACTGAGCCTCCGTACAGTTAGTGAAAGCAAACCAGCCCTTGCATACAGGGTACAGTGATGGGTTAATGCTTTACAGTTTGTCACAAATCTCAGTGCACTGTGATACGCAGCATCTAACTTGACCAGGAAATTGGCAGGTGCATTCATATACATCAGATCCCCATAGCCCAACACAGGTAAAAAGGCCACAGTGACTAGCCTTTTCCTGGCCTCAAGCGAGAAACAGAACTTGTTCCTGTAGAAGAAACCTAGCCTAACCCTCAGTTTTTTTAGCAGGTTATTGACATGAAGTTTAAAAGTGAGACAATCATCAAGCCAGATACCAAGGTATTTGTAACAGGCAACAACTTCAAGTTTTGTTCCTTGCGTAGTTACAATATCTAAAACAGGCTCTGGTGTCTTTTTGCTTTTGAAAAGAGCATTACCTTGGTTTTATCCACATTTAAAAGAAGCTTTAATTCAGAGAGCTGAGTCTGAATAGTGTTAAAAACAGCCTGTAATTTAACAACAGCCTCTTTAATGGGGGGACCTGCACAGTACATCACAGTATCATCCGCATACAAATGTAAAGTAGCTTCATCCACATTATCACCTACACTGTTAATATATATGGAGAATAAAAGTGGTCCTAAAACAGAACCTTGTGGTACACCATTAGAAATGTTTAACCACTCAGAAGACAGTCCATCAAAAATGAACACATTGGGACCTTTCAGAGAGGTAGTTCACAAACCACCCCACTGCAAGGCTGGATATGCCAATACTGAGTAGCCTCTGCTTTAAGATGCGATGATCAACGGTGTCAAGCGCTTTGGAAAGGTCAATAAACAGAGCTGCACAACTCTGCTTATTATCTAAAATACTAGTAATGTCATTTACCACTTTCATTGTTGCAGTGATGGTGCTGTGTTGCTTTCTGAAGCCTGACTGATGCTTAGACAGGATGTCATTTATACATAAAAACTCCTTTACTTGTTCACTCACAAGTCGTTCGAGCACCTTAGCCAGAACTGACAATTTAGAGATTGGCCTATAGTTATTTAAAATAGTTGCATCCCCTCTTTTCAGTAAAGGCAAGACATAAGCAGACTTCCATACTTTTGGAATTGTGTTTGTGCTGAGGGAGAGGTTAAAAAGAGAAGTAAGAGGTGGAGCAATAAAATCTGCAGCTATCTTTAAAAAGAAAGGTTCTAAGTTGTCCGGGCCAGCCGGTTTCCTAGGATCTAACTTGGATAATGCTTCATGAACAATACCAATAGTTAAAGGAGTAAAACTGAAAGGGTTTTCCAGACCACATTGTACAGAGTCAAGGATTGGAGCGTTCACAGAAGCAGAAGTACAGTCAGTGACAGAATCAAACAGAGAGCCACAGGACACAAAATGCTTATTAAAGCAATTTAGCATAGTAGCCCTGTATGATATAATGCCAGATGCGGTGGTGAGGCACGGAGGTAGCTCATTTGGGATATCACCAGTGGAAATCGATTTTATGGCTTTCCAAAATTTCCTAGGATTATTCAGGTTTTCTGTGGTAACTGACAAATAGTACTTTGATTTAGCACTTTTTATTTGAGATGTGAAGCTATTTCTTAGCTGCCTAAAACGTAGCCATTCTACCTCTGAGCCTGATTTCCTAGCCATAACCCAAGCATTATTTCTCTCATGAGGTAGACTGGACAGCTTAGCAGAAAACCAGGGATTGTTTCGTCCCTTCACTCTAAATTTACGCAGAGGTGCATGTCTATCTATAATTTTCATAAAACCAAGATAAAAATAAGACCATGCAGTTTCTACATCAGCACACAGATTGATTTTACCCCAATCAAAATCAAACAGATCATGTAAAAAACCCTGCTCCACAAAGTGTTTTTTGTCTCTCTTTGTGATGATACGTGGTTTAACCTTTTGGACCTTAGTGTCCCTAATTGTGGCTACAACACAGTGGTCACTCACATCATTAGCAAATACTCCCACAGATGAGTATTTATGTGGAACATTTGTTAAAATTAGATCAATTAAGGAGGATTTATTTGGGGACTTAATATTTGGGCAAGTAGGACTGTCTATAATCTGGGTAAAATTCAAAGAGGTACACAGGTTTTTAAAATCCTCTGACACAGAAGTTAACCAGTCCCAATTAAAATCACCAAGCAGCACTATTTCCTTGTAGGAAAGTTGTGATAACAGTTTTGCCAATGACGATAAAGAGTCCTTGACAGCCGAAG
Organism: Pseudochaenichthys georgianus; assembly: GCF_902827115.2. Classification (NCBI taxonomy): domain Eukaryota; kingdom Metazoa; phylum Chordata; class Actinopteri; order Perciformes; family Channichthyidae; genus Pseudochaenichthys; species Pseudochaenichthys georgianus. The sequence continues at coordinate 22,616,343 of NC_047518.2, forward strand.
GGGCCCTGTAGCAGCCCACCACCATGACCTGTTGACCCTTTGTTACCTCAATATTCACAGCTAAAAATTCTAGCTGTTTACTAACAGATTTGGAAACCATATTGGTTACACAAAACTTATTTTTCACATAAATGGCAACGCCACCACCTTTTTTAGGCCGGTCAGTACGATATACACTGTAACCATTTATGTAAATGTCAGAGGCCAAAATGGATTTATCTAGCCACGTTTCTGATAAGACAAAGACATCAGCATCAGTCGAACTCGCCCAAATACGGACAAAATCTAATTTAGGTAACAGACTACGCACATTTAAATGAATTAAACCTAGCCCAGATCTAGATATAAAATCAGCAGGAGTAGCTATTTGACTAATACTGCTAGGTGGACCTGGATTTGGCTGTACATTTCCTGATAGTAACAACAATAAAAATACCAAGCACCTTTTCCTCTTAATCAACACATTATATTGTTAGCTATTCTAGAGTCACCAGCAAACTTCGCGAAAGTGAGATTAGAGTTTAAAAAACAATTCTGAAGGACCATCGTGGCAGGCATGTGAGAAAGACAAACATTTTCCGAAATGAATGTCCGCGACAGTGCAACCAGCAATTGTTTGTGCAACACCTCCGAAACTGTACAAGGGATGTCCACAGCGGGCGGCAGAACATACCCGAATCCAGTAGATTGTTCAGGACGACTAGCGATCTTCTCCTTGTCCAGCACAGCCAAGAAAAGGCACAGCAGAAACACGACACGCGCCATTCTCCCAGTCCAGCACAACAGTATCCACGCTGTTCCCGGAGCAAGGTGGAACCAGGCCTCAGCTACAGCAGCACAGCAGAACAGAGCAGGTGGAACCAAGCCTCAGCTACAGCAGCACAACAGAGCAGAGCAGGTGGAACCAGGCCTCAGCTACAGCAGCACAACAGAGCAGAGCAGGTGGAACCAGGCCTCAGCTACAGCAGCACAACAGAGCAGAGCAGGTGGAACCAGGCCTCAGCTACAGCTGTGCCTTTCTGGTACAGTGCGATCTGCATTTTCAACACAACCCAGGAGCTTTTTCATCTGACCATGGTAAAGTGGCGTTTATTGTGTCACATTTAACGGCAAGAGCTGCAGCCTGGGCTACTGCAGAATGGTCTAGACTAGAGACACCGAACTATGTTACTCATTGGCCGATTTCATAGAGACTATGAGTCACATTTTTTACCACTCATCGCCTGCTACAGAGGCCAGCAGAAGACTGTTTCAAATACGTCAACCCGACCGTCAGGTGGTTGATTATGCCATCGAGTTTCGTACAGCAGCAGCGGACAGCGGATGGAATGTTCCGGCTCTTCGTGACGCCTTCATGACGGGACTTTCGGAACCGATAAAGGACCAGCTGGCTCTACTGGAGACACCCCGGGATCTGAAATCCCTCATCGCTGTGGCCATCCGGATCGATAACCGTCTTCGGGAAAGAGAGAGGGAGCGTCGACGCAACCGAGATGTTATTCCCAGCTTCCAGAATTCATCTCGGAGGGTCGCGCTGCCAGCTGAGGATTTCCAGCCCATGTTACCGGACCGTCAGAGGACTACACTTCCGAATGACTCTGGTGAACCCATGCAGCTGGGAAGAACCAGGCTTTCTCTGGAGGAGAGGCAGCGCCGTCTACGGGAGGGTTGTTGTTTCTACTGCGGCCAGCCGGATCATCAACTCGCTTCATGCCCGGGAAAAGATCGTGCTCACCAGTCAAACGGAGGGCGCTGGTGAGCAAGTTTCCCGCAGACTTCCCTCCCCGACATGTTACTCAGGTAAACATTTGTATTAACAATCAGACCATTGACCAGGGTGTGTTAATTGACTCAGGGGCTGACGAAAGCCTTATGGACTGGGGCGTAGTAAATCAGCTAGAAATAAAGACTGTTCCGCCATCTCATCCTATTAATGCCAGTGCCTTAGACGGCCGCTTGTTGTTCACAGTTACCCATTGTACTGAGCCCATTCAGATTACTGTGAATAAAGACCATACCGAGAGCATGCAATTTCATATTTTTGAGTCGGCTCAGCACCCGATTATTTTGGGGTTTCCATGGCTGAAGACCCACAATCCTCACATTGACTGGCGTTCAGGGAAAATTAAGGAATGGGGAGAGGATTGTTTGGGCAGGTGTAAACTTTCGCAACCTGTTAATGCACCAACAGACTCTAGTAGAATCATTATAGATCACCCCAGAGGTCGCGTTAACCGAATATTTTCCGTCAATGACCGATTTTTTCTAACAATGACGGAAAAATCTGAAAGCAGTCCGTCATTTTGACAGATTAGAACACAACTCGGAACAGCGCTAAAATGTCCACCAGCGGCCCACATTATATTACATCCTTAGTGGCCAGGTCGACTGAGGGCGATCTACTGTAGGCTACTGTAGTCTGTAACTATTATTTAGTCATTCACACCCCTGTCTAGTTGGTGGTGAGTGTGTGTATATTAAGTAGCTATTGTCTAGTCTTGTTTTTGACCTCGTTGATTACCTCGTTGTTTAACCGGCTTTAGCAATCGCAGCTGATCGTCCAAAGCTTTTTTAATAAACCCAGTAATTGTGATGGTGTGGATAAATGAGGTGAAAAAAGAGGGATTGATGCGGTGGAGGATGAAGGACAAGCCAGTAAGACTAAAACTGACAACGTTCAGCCAGCAGCAGAGGGGCAAGCAAGTGGCAAGGAGTTCAAGCGGGAGTACCGGGTTCAGTGGGAGCAAGAGTTTAAGTGGCTGAGGAGGGAAGATGGCAAAATGTTCTGCGACATCTGTAGAAAAGCTAAAATGAGTAACGGATTTGTCCGAGGGTGCACGACGATGCAGAAATCAGCGTTCAGGCTAGGCTACAGCAGGTCAATTGAGTTGTTCTTGTACATGTTTTGTTCATATTCTGATTGTAATTGTCTCATTTAAAACGATGGCATTGTTCATATTTGCCTGTTTAGGCACAATGGTCGCGGTGTTTTTAGCGGTCTCTGCCCCCCTCTGCTGTGCTATCAGTGCAGGAAAAAATAAATCATTCATGTTCGTGTTGACATGAAAAGTGACCACACGGTCGGTGTCTCTGTTCATCTTTTTGTTTCTCCATGCCCTTAAAAGTTCTGTACTGTATGAATCATTAAAAAAAAAATGTGATTTGCTGCTCAGTACCCAAACATAAATATTAAATATGTCTCATCTCATCATTAAAACATGAAAAATAAAATGACGGGTAATAATGGATTATGACGGAAATTTTACGATCCTGTCCGTCAAAATGACGGACAACGAAAAAGTCTAACGCAACCGATCACCCTGACTATCCTGATCTACAGAAGGTACCTCCCTGTTACCATGATTTAAAGGAAGCCTTTAACAAGTCGAAAGCCCTGTCGCTACCTCCTCACCGAGATTTTGACTTTCCCATTGATCTCTTACCGGGAGCCCCCATTCCCAAGGGGAGACTTTACTCGATTTCGAGACCTGAGAGAGCAGCAATGGACGAATACATCTCCTCTTCACTCAAATCAGGGATAATCCGTCCGTCATCTTCTCCAGCCGGAGCGGGATTTTTCTTTGTGGGAAAGAAAGACGGGTCTCTGAGACCTTGCATAGACTACAGTCCGCTAAATGACATTACGGTGAAGAACCGCTATCCTCTGCCACTCATGTCATCTGCTTTTGAACTGCTTCAAACTGCCAAGATATTCACCAAGTTAGATTTAAGAAATGCATATCACTTGGTTAGAATATATATATATATAGAAATTGTATTCACTGGGATAAACCCCTTGAGATGCACCATCTCGTTTTCAAGGGGGTCCCGACAATAGCAACAACTTACAGACATACATAAACAAAAAGACAAAATGCAAAACATGACACACAAGACAAACCACATACAGTCTGTTAATTGAAATTCAAGCAATGCACACAATCATTACAATTTGAGAAAGTCAAGCAAATCAGTTTCATCAATATCAGTTATAACAAGTACAGACCAGTTGAAAGTGAGATAACAATGCATGTTTAAACATACCCAATGATGCAAGAGATCTAATGGCAGCAGGTAAAATATTCCAGTCAGTTGGGGCTTTAAACATGAACGCTCTTCTGCCAATCAATTTTTTTGCATAGGGGACAGAGAAATAAATCTGAACAGAATGTCTAACTTGATGAATTGGTGAGTAGCGTACAAAATACTGCTTTAAATAAGGGGGATAGTTAAGATAAATGCATTTAAATATCAGCTGAGCCAATGCATGTGTCTTCTTACATTTAAAGAAGGCCATTTAAGTTGGTTATACATTGTGCAGTGATGTGTACGAAAAGGACAACCAAGAACAAATCTGCATAGTCTGTTGTAGGCTATGTTGAGTGGAGCAAGATCTGATTTATGTGCATTTTGGTAGACAACATCACAATAGTCCATAATCGGAAGAATAAGTTGAGAAGCAATTCTCTTTCGGACACTGAGCGTAAAACAATTGCGAGAGCGGTGTAAAACACTGATTCCGTAATTGACTTTTTGTATTACATGCTTTATATGTAGTTTAAATGAAAGTTCAGAGTCTAGCCATACACCAAGATATTTAAAGCTATCAACTTTATGCAGAGAAGTGCCATCCTTACATGTTATTACTACATTAGGTTTGGATTTGAGCTTCTGCCTGGTACCAAAGACCATGGTATAAGATTTTGTTTTGTTAAGCAGTAGTTTATTGTGTGATAGCCAGTCCTGTAAGATATTAAATTCCGATTGGAGAGAGATCTGAATTTGTGAAAAATCTGATTTGGATGTATATATGACAGTGTCATAAAGGTGAGTACAACAATTAATGAGACAAGAAGATAAATCATTTATGTAAATAGAGAACAGAAGTGGGCCCAGAGTTGATCCTTGGGGTACACCCTTTTGTTGGATCAACAGGTCAGACTGTTTTCCATTAACAACCACACATTGCTTTCTACTGTGAAGGTACGAGTTAAACCATAACACTGTATTATTAGAAAGGCCAATGCCGTGAAGTTTATCCAAGAGCAGATATCGATCAACGAAATCAAAGGCTTTTGTCAAGTCAATAAAAATGGCACCTGTGAGTTCACCATCATCTGCAGCAGAGTACAAGTCATTCGTAAATTAAGTAGGGCAGTTGTTGTGGAGTGATTAGGCCTGAAACCAGATTGAACCGGAGATAAAATATTATAAGTATTGAGATAATGTGACAGTTGATTATAAATTATTTTCTCCAAAACTTTGGAAATAGAACGAATTATAGAGATTGGTCTATAATTATTTGTATCAAGTAAATCACCACCTTTATGCAGTGGAATGATGCGTGCACATTTCCAAATAGTCGGCAACTCACAGGTGGACAAAGACAGGTTGAACAAATCAGCAAGTGGGTACATGAGAATATGGGACGCCAATTTTATGAACCTGTTTTCTATACCATCGAGTCCTGCACTGCCATCCACTTTTAATTCTGTGATAGCATTATGAACTTCGTGTGGTAGAATCTTCTTAAAAGAAAAAGGACTGTTGCAGTATGAGTTACTATTAGAAATACCAGTCGTCAAATAGGAGTCAGATAGTAGTGTGGAACATACATTAGCGAAATGCTGATTAAATATTTGGGCAATGGATAATGGGTCATGAATTATTGTATCAGCAGTTCTTATTTTATTAATAGAATGTTTACCTGATTTATTTAAAATAGATTTAATTTTAGTCCAAAATTGCTTGGGATTCTTAAAGTCCGATGTGAGAGATTCTTTATAGTAGTTCGATTTAGCATTTCGTGTTTTGGTTTTACTCAGATTTCGAGATGCCTGTATACTTCCCAATCGGCTATAGTTCTTGAATGACGATATATCGACCATGCTTTATCCCTTTCCCTAAAGAGACTGATGAGTTCAGAATTGATCCAAGGGAGATGTTGACCTTTGACCTTAACCGTTCTCACAGGTGCATGTTTGTTCATGACATCAGTGAGCTCTTTATGCAGAAAATCCCAAGCATCTTGTACAAAAGGTATTAGTTGAAATCTGTCCCAATTAAGGGCAACAACATCATTAATAAATAAATCAACATTCAATTTTTATATTGTCTGATTTTGACTAGTTTTGGAGGTAGTTTAATTAATTTGATTTTCCATACGCAATAAACAATTGAATGATCGCTGAAGCAATCCGACATGACACCAGCTTTTAAGATTCTGTCAGGGTGTGACACCAGTATCCAGTCAAGCAGAGATTGGGTTCTAAGAGTGATACGAGTTGGCTCATTAATTAGCTGTTTAACATTTAGACTACTGAAAAGTCTTTTCTCTCTATCAGATGATTTATCCAACCAATTTTTGTTGAAATCACCAAGCAAGATTATTTCATTTCCGCAGGAAATGGAGTTGATAGTGTCAATGATGTGGTTAAAAGACTCTGCAGGTGAAGAAGGTGGCCTATAGATGCTACCAATAGTTAAGCATTTATTTTCATGAAAAATAATTTTAAGAAAAATGCATTCAAAATCAAATCTTCTTTGAAGGTCCATCCAGGACACTCTCACATCCCCCCCGTCTCCTGCTCTTGTTTTGTGTCAGCCTGTCATCTCTCGTCTGCAGGTTGGCGTTAGGCTTGCTACACACAGTCTCACAGGGGTCTATAGTGCTTCTTCCAAGAATAGTTCACTTTTTGGATTACAAACGCCACCAGCCATATGCCAATTAAACACGGCTAGTACAGTAGGATATGCCAATTAAACATCCAGGGCATACCAAAGATCCAGAACATTTGGGACAAGGAAAGCATACCGCTTTATCTCTGCGTCTCTATTTCTGTCTTTCACTGAAACATGTGTCATGTCTTCCTCTCTTTTCTTCTACCCTTATAGACCTAAAAACACGATGAATTTCAAATCAAGCCCCCAGTGATTGAGCTTATTTATGTTTTGCTGACATCAAAATAGGCTTTCTGAGGTACTTGGCATAAGCTGTGATGGTTTTATCAGGAAATGTTGGAGGCTGTGGGGGTTAGATGGCTCAGTGTTTATGAGATGATAACTTTTTTTGATGCTGCCTGTCTGTAGCAACGGAGACGAGGTGTGAATCATCAGTGCAGTTAACAGCATGAATACATTACATCATGCCTAATATTAAGAAATTAACTAAAGCTAAGTCTGCTTTGAGTATACGCATTTTGACTTTGCTGTTGTTTAAAATTGACAGCAGAGAGCCAACTGGGCCAGTTTACGGGCATTAGAAGGTAATAATGTGATCAAGTGAGTTTTCCTGCTGTCAGTGCAACAAGCACGCATCATTTTATTTGCATACTTTTAAATGACAGAATAACTACATGTGCAAAATGTTATTTTAAAATCTAACTCGTGGACTACCCTAATGCAAACCTAATACAGCTATAAAAGTCTCATAGTCTAAAATAAAGTCATACAGTACCGACAATTCCCTAGGCATTTCCATGCTACACTTGCATATCTTTAATTAATGCATCAGTTATGCACTGAGATATTGCTGAGAGAACTCTGCCCCATGACTGTCTTTAATACTTGCCAAATGCCTCCGAGGTACCATCATTAAACAGTTTCTCTTTCTGTTGTTTACCTAAACATCCTCACATCCTCCCTTTGACATACACAAACTCTCTTCAAAGCAGTGAGCCTCGTAACAGCAGTTTGTCTGTTGCCTTTGATATAATAAAAGGGGTCGCATAAAAAGATGGCTTTTACAGTCACACATTCGGGATATTCTAATCGGATTTAAATAAACATCTGCGTTAACACAATTCATATGAAAAGAGACTAGAGTGTTCAGAGCAGTTGAGCAGTACAGCATCCACTTCAATGTAATGAGTGTTTTTGCACTGTGAAATTCGTAAGTAATCTGTGTCAACATTTTGCCAGTTAATGTGATAAAAATGAAGCCCCCATAGCACCTTGTTCACGATGTCTGACTGTATACTGGAAATCTCTTTCTTCCTTTTCTGCCCAGTGAAGTACATGCGTGAGGCCACGCCGTACGTCAAAAAGGGCTCCCCTGTGTCGGAGATCGGCTGGGAAACCCCCCCTCCTGAGTCTCCTCGCCTTGGCAGCCACTCCCTCACCTCCTGCTCCCCCTTCGACCCCCCAAGCTCTCCCACCCAGCCTTCACTGTCCCTGCAGGGCGACAGAAGGTGCATACCACTCAGGATGTGTTGTGTAACCCGAGCCATGACCACACCTGACCCAGAGAACAGGTAGGTGATCGACACACACACACACACACACACACACACACACACACACACACACACACACACACACACACACACACACACACACACACACACACACACACACACACCATAAAGATGCCTGTATCCTCATTCTTTTGCTGAAGGCAGGTCACTGGAGATACTGCATTTTTCAGACTCCTGAATATGATCTGCCTGCTGCTCTTCTGCTTTTAATTCACAGACTAACGACTAGTTCATCGATTAACTCACATAGTTCAGTCACGTGTAGGTGTAATCGTTTTTAAAGATTTACATCTTCAGGAGGCACAAATGGGCTTGGGGCGGCATGACATAAACAGGATTCTAATTTTTTGCTAAGTATTGACAGGGGGACAAACACAGATTGTTGCTGTTTGTATTGCATTTATGTATAATATTTAAAAAAAAAGAGAATATTGCTGGTCATGCTTTTTAAAAGAGCAATAGAAAACATTTTTGCTTTAACTTATTATTATGAAGTTTGTTGATTGATCAACGCAATGGGTTTATAATAATCACACATCTGCGTTTATATTCCCTAAAGCATTGCTTTACAGTGAAATTCTGTCTGCTAATTCTGGGTCTAAAACGTCCTCTTCCAATAGAAGCCCAAGACTATCACTGCATACTAGCCTTTGCTAAAGGGCAAATTAATAAAAAAAAGCAGCAGACCAACCATAGTAATGTAACTGGCCTTAACCTGGCTAAAGCCAAAATGATTAATCATATCAAGGGATAACCTTATCAATCTCCTATTTCACATGAAAATCAACAGAAGATATATCATCACTGTCTCTGTTTTGAAATTCCAGTGGAAACAACCACGTTTTTGGTAAAAAGTATAATCACCAAATATAAATTACATTTTATTTCCATTTTATGTTCACTACATTTATGAACAGGGTGCATTTGATACAGGCTGCTGCAGTGAGAAAAGTCATGTGACATGTCTTGTGTGTGTTGTGGTGAACCCAAACTGCCTAAACTATCCCAGAGAGTTTGTGTCCATACTGTCACTTGCTATAAAGTTCAACTCTGAAACAACCAGAAGATGACTCTGTGAATGAACCAAAGGTTAACCAACCCTCCTCTGCTCCTTGACTCTACAGTCTGACAGACAGACAATAGGAAAGTCTTCCTCTGCGTCTTCAGCCCGCTTCTTCTTCAGTTTTTAGACAGACCTTTGAAGTGGCACTCTGATTATTCTCGGTCAGCGGGGGGTGGTCTGTTAGGAGGTGTTGTCAAGTGAATTGGTTTGTAATATGACAATGGCCCAATCAAACAGCATGGGGGCAGAGAGAGATTTACTGTTTAAACATTGTTGGTGTCACACTGTATGAATGTGTGCTTTCTGTCCCAGATGTCTCTCTCTTACCGGGTTGTTTCCCTTCCCGTTTGTCTCAACATTGTCTCTCTTTCCCGTTTTATAACTCTTTCTCACTTGTTTGTGTTTTTCTGCCCCTTTTGTTGTCTCCCTTTTTGTTCTTTCATGATCCAGCTTCTGTGTTCCCAGCTTTTCTGCAATCTATTCTCTCCTTCTACCGCATCTCCATCCTCTTGTCATTACCGTCTTGATTTGTTTTCTGTTTCTCTCTTTGCGGTTCTCAGTTGTCTTTTCTGCATATGTATGATTTGAGAAGTATGAAATAGTTGAACCTCACTAAAGTTCAAAGCTTCAGACAACATCAAAGTCAAGTCATAAACGTGAATAGTGACTTCAAAGTCCCTCTGTCTGTGAAGACGTTGTTAGACAGCTCTACGCTGCATCTGTTAAATGTAAATGCTTATACACACACAAACAATCAGTTTATGAAAAAATAAGCACAGAATAAACAGACAAGGCAGATGGTTCTCTGCTGACTGGCTGTCCAGTATCATACAACTTTAATTTCCCTCAAAATAAAAAAACAAATCATAAGAAACGGACATTATTCATTATTCTGAAATGCAGGTGTCACTTTTTCTTGCTTGGAATGTGTCCACTGTTTGTAGAGTGAGTGACAGAGATTGTGTCCATGAGCCATTGCCAGTATGAGCCCCCCCCCCATGTCTCTTCAAAAATGCTCACACTGTGTAGATCACATTTGAGGAATCACATTTTGTCTTTGAAGCAACAGTAAAGTATAATCCAATAGGTTTGTTATTGTCAATTAGATAATACAAATCTGCATGCAACTAGAACTCGGAGGTGATGAGCCTAGCTTAGCATGAAGTACAAGAAGTGTAACTGTGTGAGTTAGTATATTTGAGATATTTATTTACCTATTAAACGGCGCATACAATGCAGGCCTTACCACCAATTACTTTTAAAGCCATTTAACTGCAGCAGACGAATATGCGATGTCATAATAATAATATTAATAATATAGTAAGAGTTTTGCTAGCCAAAGCAGTCTTTGGTCAGTCTTTTTCAACTGTTGTTCATCTTTAATATTATCATACTTTTTTTTGTTTTGTGAAAATGTGACTGAATCTTTGAGATATTACAGATTGTCTTTGGTTTTGAGAGGGCTCTAGTTTTCAAAGCATTCTGGTGTATGGTAGGCATTAGATAAATAAATGAAATACATAAAAACAGATTTTCCATTACAAAAAATGAAATGTAATCCTACATTTCAAAATGCCGGAGCCTGTTTGGTAAGCATTCTGCTCCGATCTTGGTTTAAATATTAGACTTTTCACGAGCACTGTTGGGTTGAACATTCACTATGTTGGCCATATGTGACTTTATTGGTCATCCAGTTACACACAGAACTGGGGTCAATAACTCTTCTAGTGTTTTTTACTGTTCACAGATAACAGTGTTTTAGTGGTTTGGTAAAGCTGGCCAGGTTTACCTTGACCAGCATGTTTTTTTATGAAGGTCCTTCCTTGTTTTTCACAGCCATGGAACATTCCACTTTAACTGAACCGTAAATATTTAGTGAATGTTTAGATGGGAGAAAACCTAATTTCAACCTAGCCTGTTATGCGTTATCCTTGAAACGCATATTTATACTAAAAGTTAAAAGTTGGAAGATTCTTAGTATCATGGTGTTTATAGATAATGTAAGTCAGATAAAGATTGTCGGGTTAGATTCAAACCGATTCTTTGTTTTTCTTATTTTGGGATTCGAGCTAAAATAGGTTTAGGGGGCTTTTTGTTAAGTTTTGCTTATCTTATTATACTAGACTCCCCTTGAGGGTTGCTCTTCTCATTTCAGCATGTTGTTTAAACTTTGTGTAAGCCTGAAAGGACAGGCAGGAGACAAAGATACAACGGAAGGCAGAGCACGTACAGTGATGAAACGAGATGATAAAAGACGAGGAAAATAAAAGTGAAACCGTATGGAGGAGAAAAGATAAGTGAAGATTTGATTGATTCATCTTTCTTTCTAGTTTATAATACTCTGAAGACATCTTCCTCACCTTACTGTAACATTTACATTTTATAGGCAAATAAAGTATGATTTCCTGGGACATTGATTAAATACAAAAAAAGAGGATTATACTCCTATCCTTTACAGTTTGGATTACAAATGTTAAGTGAAGGTGTGGAAACAGGGGACAAGAAAAAGAGAGGAGGGTGTGGGCAGGGAAAGGACAGACATTGAGAAAGAACAGAAAAGGCAAAGAAAAGGGAAAGGAAAGCTTGTGTGGCTTTGTAAGAGGAGGAAATGAATCCTGGCAGAAACAGCACAGTTCCCGGTTTGACAGTTGTCTACAGTACCTTTGTTTAACCTTAAAGGGATGAAAATATACACTCTTTTGGTGCATACTGTACCAGTGCAGGAACATTGGCATATACATACTTTCCTGGTACTACTGATCTCTTAAATTGTCTCCAGCATTATTGCTTCAAAGCTGATATCCTGTTTGTATTCCATATCTCATCTCAAATGTCCACTGAAGAGGAGGTCAAACTATTAGCCCTACCCATTTACAACCTTTCTTAACATCTCATCTGATTATTTTCATGCTGAAATGGCATTTTATATCTCAGCTGTTTGGCAAAATATCTTTAAGACTAAGCGAAAGAATGGAAGTGCAAAATCTGTGAAGGAGAACTATGCAGACGATTCAACAAGTGGCTTAGTCAAACATACAGACCTCCATTCTGAATCCGCAGCAGGGCCGAAGAGCTGCATTCAACAAAAGCATTGGATTGGAAAGACTCACTCAAGTGACAGCTAAATGTCCCAGGACAGTGCTGCCCAATCCTCAAACCACTAAAATAACTGGCCACATAGGGTGGTTCCCTTTACTGCAGCTTCACACTCTAATAACCCCGCGTCAGAGCTGTAGAGGCAGTCAAAAGCTTACATTCTGATCTGAGAGATCCACTGCAAACTTGCAATTTGTATATGAAAAATTGCCCTCAAGGACTTTACATTTTAGATATGATTTTCCAAGACTTAAAAACATCTCTACATGAAACCTACTGTATATGTGCTACAACTATTCCATTGTTAATTATTATTTCGCCAAAGAAATATGAACTGGATTTATTGTGAATTCAAACCTTGTTTTTTTGTTATTTGGGTCATCTGTGACACACATTTATTATCGTGATTCAAATAGGCTTGTATTTTGTATGTTCAGTATTTCAACAGTGTTCTAAAATGTGTAACTGCTTTAAATTGGATATTTCGCCATTAAATAATTTATTTAATGCAACTGTTGTGTTCATACAAAGTTCATCAATTCATAATTCAAATACAATGACTGCATGACTCGCATCTGTATGCTAGAAGTGACCTACCAAGCTGAATACATATTTGCTATATATATCATGCTAATCCTGGGAGAACAATTACCCTTTGATCAAGGGAGACGTTGATCTTTTTTCAGGCAGGACTTATATAATAGTTCATCTACTGGTCTGTGTGCTCTTCTCCCAGTTATTCCCCGTATTTAAACATTGTGTCATTCACCCAACAGATGGGTAATTCAGTCCAAAAGCTCCTCTACATTTGAACCATGGCAGATACAGCTTCTTCTAGGTCTAGCATAACTCACAGAAGTCAAGTTGTTGCTAAAACAAACACCTTCCTTAAAGAACCTCCTCTATCAAACGCACATCTGGCCCTGGAGTCTCCCCCCCCAACCCCCCCCCCCTCCGCCCTCTCTCACTCTCACTCTCTAGCCTGTTCTTAATCAACTTTCCTTTTACAGGCACATTTCTATTTTTAACCCCAGAGAAACACCTGGAGCTGCTCTGGGCGGTCTGTCCCACCTCTGAGAGTTTGATGGAAGAGCAGATTCATCACATTCACCGGGGCTTTTCCAGGTCCCCAGAGTGTGCTGTGTGAATAAGAAAAGCTGCTAAGACAGCATGTTTGCAGAGTTGAAACCACCCTGGTTTTGGAGTTTCTATTTTAAACCACCGGGAGCACCTGGACTGTGGAGTGAACAGAGAGGCTCGACTGTGAACTCACAGCCAAATCACAGCATGAGCCGCACGCCTAACAGTCACTTACCAGGTCTTGTTTTCTAACACTGTCCATATTACAAGCAACAAACAACAAAACTACTGAGTTTCAGGCACCTGGAACTGGCAATAATATGTTCTTTCTTAGATTTTTAATACAGGTGTAGAGAGAGAAGGAATCCTGAAATAGTGAAACAAAAACATATGATTGGTTAACGATTCACTGCTTGTAGATTCATGTTACCGGCTTTCTTTAAAAAAGACTTGATGCCTTTTGCGCCGCCCATTACTTTAACACAGCATTAGCGTATGACGCCCTACTATATTTGTCAAATGTAACTGTGATGTTATTTGCATCCTTTTTCATTTGTCCTCAAATAAGTCCTACTGACAGTTGAGCTTTGCTTCAGCATCACTGAGTATTTTTTACTGATGCTGTTACTCCTGAAGATGAGCAATAACTGTATTGATATTACAATCTTAAGCGCGCCATAATGGCTGAAACATGCACCTTTTTAAAATTCATAATCATTGACAACACAATCAAAGAGCCATTCAAGAGAATGGGAACCATCCTACAGACGCATTTCTCTCAAGGCCAGAAATACTCCCAATGATTTAAGAAGATTATCTATGGAAATGTAGTGTGAGACAGCACTGTGTCATATGGCCACAGAGGATGCATAAGCAATGCCTGTTTTCTGTTTTGAATTGACTTGAATAAAATGCAATGCATTTCATTTCATTGTTCTCACCGGATTCCCATTTGCATGTGGATGAGACAAACAAGCATCTGTTGAAGCTGAGAACCAAAAGGATCACATTTGGTTTCTATAACTATGGGTTGAGATTAAATTGAGTCCAATTGGGTCTGCCTGATAAGGCTAGCAATGGATTTTCCGAAATATATGAATGTATTCATTGCGGCATTAAAAGTCTTAGAACCTGTGGTAAGATAACACCGAGGTGGTGTTTTAACTTTTCTTATCTCCCCCTCCAGACAGCTGGAGCTGCACTCCCCTGACGCCCGGCACACCGTGGTGCTGCGCTGCCCCGACCAACCCTCGGCCCTGAGCTGGTTCTCCGCCATGCACTCTGTCACCTCCACTCTGTCACAGGTCTGTCTCTGATTTCATTGACTTTAAAGGTAATTCTCACCATTAGAATTACATATTTTAATTGGCCTCCCCGGTGCTGTTCTGAATCTAATGCGTCCTGAATGATCGTCCCTCCACAGCGGGCGCTGGCAGAAGTCATCCAGAACACAGCCAGGACCGGGGTGGCTGGAAGCCGAGAGATACGACACCTGGGCTGGCTGGCAGGGAAGGTGTGTGTGTGTGTGTGTGTGTGTGTGTGTGTGTGTGTGTGTGTGTGTGTGTGTGTGTGTGTGTGTGTGTGTGTGTGTGTGTGTGTGTGTGTGTGTGTGTGTGTGTGTGTGTGTGTGTGTGTGTGTGTGTGTGTGTGTGTGTGTGGGTGTGTGTGTGTGTGTGTGTGTGTGTGTGTGTGTGTGTGTGTGTGTGTGTGTGTGTGTGTGTGTGTGTGTGTGTGTGTGTGTGTGTGTGACATCCATGCTGCTACATGTTTTAATAGGGTAGCTTATCTCTTATTACCATGGTGTATAGCTGTGCATATTTTTGTGCATAGTTTTACTTTACACACACTTTCATTGTCAGGGCTGTTAAAGGGTCACACTTAATTTTGGGATATTTTTTTCTCTTCAACTGAGAAACATGATAAGATTAGAGAAATGTGATGTATGGGTTGTATTTCAACAGGATTTCTTGTTATGCATGTGTGCATGCATGCCTACCTGTGTTTTAATGCATACTTTATTTTTGCATTATGAATATCTATTGTCTATCTAACAAATACCCACATCTTTGAAATGCATACAAGCATGTGCACAGGTACAGGTTTATTCTCTCTTTAGATACACACACCTGTGTGCACACACAAACATATTCATACCTGTCTAATGTAGTCTCCATGAATTTTGAATTTGCCAATATTTGATCCTTTAAAGGCAGTACAATTCTGTCACTGTCAACATATTCTTATGTTAAAAAGCTGACCCTTGACCCTTTGATAAATCCTTTGATATGATTGGCTGAGGCAGCACTTGAAAGAGCAGCTTAGGATTCCACGGCTGGGCTGGAGATAAGCGCTCATAATGAGAATAGTTATGGAGCTGTGTGTGTGTGTGTGTGTGTGTGTGTGTGTGTGTGTGTGTGTGTGTGTGTGTGTGTGTGTGTGTGTGTGTGTGTGTGTGTGTGTGTGTGTGTGTGTGTGTGTGTGTGTGTGTGTGTGTGTGTGTGTGTGTGTGTGTGTGTGTGTGTGTGTGTGTGTGTGTGTGTGTGTGTGTGTGTGTGTGTGTGTGTGTGTGTGTGTGTGTGTTTAGAGATTAGCAGTCTGTTCTGAGGGAAAAAAGAGGGATAGGTGGGCAAGGGGACTCTGCAAAGAAAATATGTACAGTGGGGCAAACAAGTATTTAGTCAGCCACCAATTGTGCAAGTTCTCCCACTTAGAGCTGCTTACCTATTGCAGATTCAGTCTTCCCAGCCTGGTGCAGGTCTACCATTTTGTTTCTGGTGTCCTTTGACAGCTCTTTGGTCTTGGCCATAGTGGAGTTTGGAGTGTGACTGTTTGAGGTTGTGGACAGGTGTCTTTTATACTGATAACGAGTTCAAACAGGTGCCATTAATACAGTTAACAAGTGGAGGACAGAGGAGGCTCTTAACGAAGAAGTTACAGGTCTGTGAGAGCCAGACATCTTGTTTATTTGTAGGTGACCAAATACTTATTTTACCGAGGAATTTACCAATTAATTCATTAAAAATCCTACAATGTGATTCCCTGGATTCTTTCCCCCCATTCTGTCTCTCATAGTTGAAGTGTACCTAGGATGAAAATTACAGGCCTCTCATCTTTTTAAGTGGGAGAACTTGCACAATTGGTGGCTGACTAAATACTTGTTTGCCCCACTGTATAATGTGTACCTGCATCTGCAAACCAGATACATTCATTGTTTGGTTAATCCTCCTCTAGCTACACACAACAGTATAGTGATAGTTCTCATGTCTAGAGATGTCCCAGAACAGCATTGTGACATTTAGATCCGTTTTGGAGCATTTGGCAGGGACATAAGACAAAAAGACAGATAGAAAGAGTTAGGTTGAGAGATGAACACTAGTCTACTACCACTGCAGAGTCTTTTACAGATCAGACACACACACCATTCCTCTCTCTGATACACCATAAGTCCCAAAGAGCCAGCTCACTGGTAAACAACCAGTGATGAAATACCTGCTTTTGGAGACCTTTCAGCGTTTGTGACTAGGGGTTGTGCTTTATTCAAATATAATTCTGAATAAGCAGCCTTGTATGCTTGAATCAATTAATTTATATTTTTAAGCTCCACAAAGATCCCTTAACATTATGAAAAAAAGTACATTGAGAAATATATAAAGGGATATTTAAAAAATAGACCCTTTTGGGCTGCTGCTGAGCACACTCAGTACTCATTATAATTGATTACTTCAGGGTTGGCAATTTGACAAATTATTGAAGAAACTAGGTTTAAATGTCTTTATGTTTATGTAAATGTGTTTCTGCCCATGGCCCTGTATTAGATAAGTGGCTATAGAATATCAATAGATGTTTACAAACGTTCCTGTCTCATTGTTTGTGTTTTTGCTGCAGACGGAGAGCGAGAAGCAGAGCTGGAAGCCGGTGCTGGTGGTGGTGACAGAGAAAGACCTGCTGCTGTATGAGAGCTTACCGCGAGGCAAGGAGGCCTGGCAGAGCCCTGCTCACACCTACCCACTGTTAGCAACACGGTAGGTCCACTACCAGAGGTACAGATATCAGAAGAATCAGAGACTTTTGTGATTTAGAAAGCAATACTAAATTAGATATCAATAAAAAAAATACACTCTGCTACAATATCAATTTTATTAAAGCCACTTCTTGTGATTTTGTGCTGCTAATTTGTATATTGCAAAGGATTTTAACATGTTTTGCTAATAGGTTAACATCATGTGCTTAATACTACCAAGTTAGCATTATTATTGTGATCACGTAAGCATTACAACCGTAACAATACCAACCTCTACCATTTTTTATGTACTTCACAACGACTCCTCAGAATCATCAAAAGCAGCTTTGAACTTCAGCTTCTATCCATCGTCAAATTTGGTTTTGTTTATAATGATCAGCATCACAGAGCTGCTGTATGAATGTAGACCTTTAGGCTCTGTCTCAAATCTCTCCATTCACTGATTTCGGTATAATAAACCCTCTAGAGATGTCAGGCTTTTGCCTCACCACGGACAGGTGAAGTGTTGCACAACTGGGATTGTTGAATGTATCAAAGTCAACGTATTGGATTTTGAGGGTTTTCAAACAACAGTCCCCTGCCATGCTACATGCTCTTTCAGGCTGTACTTAGCCACAGCGGTGCTTTGACTGTAATGAAAATGTAGCAGTGTTGCAGATTGGTTATAGGCCAATTTCACCAAGATAAGCAAAAATATGAATTGGCGCCTGCTTCTTGGTAACAGTTTTGATCACAAGTGCTTTTGAAGCTTTGCAACGAAATGTTTTCTATGTGTGTGTTTCTCCAGTTTGGTCCACTCTGGTCCTGACCGGGGGTCGCCGCACTCTGGCACCGAGTTGTTCTTCGCCACTCGGACTGGCACACGGCTCGGTATCGAGACTCACCTGTTCCGGGCCGAGACCACCAAGGATCTGTCCCTGTGGACCAGACAAATAGTCAATGGATGTCACGCCTCAGCCGAGATGATCAAAGAGGTCACGACAAGTGAGTGGTACTGAATTTAGATGCCATAAGACATGTAGCTGTGGATTGAGATTGAGAGTTGTATAGGTCAATGCGCTGGATTATGTGATGCATCCTCAGACGTGTGGAGGCACGCTGTAGCAAAATACATGCTAAGAGACTTAAGAGTTTGCAAGGGTATGCACTGCAAGCACCACAAGTTAAGTGCAAGAAGCAAATCATATACATTCACCATACGCCCACTTATACGCTGAGAAGGTTTGTGATATAACTTGACAGCTATATGGACGATGTGGAGGGACAAAGCATTTAAAGCTATTTATAGAAAGGAATGCTATTTTAGTGTGTGTGTGTGGGGGGGGGGAGGTATTTGGCATTCAATTTCTGCCGTCCAGGGAATTCCAACAGAATATACTCTCTCCCCCCTCTCCCCCTCTCCCCCTCTCCCCCTCTCTCTCCCTCTCATACATAATGTCCTGGGAACTGCACTTCTCCCCTGGGCCCCCCTCCTCTCGTCTTCTGTGATAACACTGTGCCAAATAAAGTTCGACTTCAGACTACACTCATATATGAAATAGAGAGATTTCAGGAGCAAATCATACACACCCTCAACACTACATCCCGGTTGTCAGTGTTATTTACACATCACCAAGCTTTTGTTAAAACTTTCTGGAAGTGTGTCTTCACCCAATTATCCAGGTGTAAATGTTACACTGTGATTGGCATAGCAAGGCTACATTCATGCCTGGAGAGCTCAATTTGAATGTAACATCCCCAAGATGTTTGAAAATAATCACATTTTCTTTGTCAAGATCATTTGTGAGGAGATGTGAATGCTAAAAGGACATATTTTTTTTTAATCCCATGACAAAACGCTGTCTAGACTGAAACAACAGGATTAGTATTGACTCACTGTAAGATAAGGCAACAGATGAGGTAGAGGGCCCTGGCCTGCAGACCTGTGGTGCACCCACACTGGTGATTACACTTATTTTGGATAAGAGCTTCATAGGAGTGAATAGGATTTTGCTTACTGTTTTTAATGAACATTTTACATTTCCTTTATCATTCTTATTGGTAATTTGTGTCCTGTTACCGCATGCAATTTGCTGCCCTCATTTGGCTGCTAAATGTTGCACTAGCATTTGCCACTGACAGATGACAGGGTCCACTATGGCTGTGAGGGAGCGGGGTTTTCTATCAATTATGGTTTCGATCCCAGCAAGATACTTAAAGCAAAGGTACTCCCGATGGCATTGCCAATGTTGTGTAAGTGTCTGTGAATGTTAGTTTCCCAGAGCAGATTCCCTGAGATCTGTGTGAATGGTTGAATGCTGACTTGTGTATGAAAAAGCACTTTGAGGGCTTGTGTCATACAGCGCTATAAAAGCTACAGGTATGTAAGCTCCATATGAATGCAGTCCATTCACCATTTTCCATGAATGCTTGTTGACATGTTGTGTCACTTCTGGTTACAAAATACCAAGGAGGCCACCGCCAAAAAACAAAGATAGCGACGGACTAAATGCCAAATTCAAGGCCTTAAAACAGGAGTCCATAAGACAATGTGTGACAATGGAATAGTCCTAATGTTTACACTGTTCGCCATCTTAGTTTAGCACACAGAATCTCACTAATTAGCACTAAGTGGTGGCGCAAGAAGTCAGGGGTTCACCAAAATCATAACGATTTATCCTCTGGGGACGATGAATGTCAGTACAATATTTCAGAGCTTAATTGTGGTTTAGATGCTTCAGTTTGTCCAAAAGTGGCAGACCCACAGTCCAACATCACCATCCATAGAGCCATGGCACTACAATAGGTGGAAACATTTATTTTCTTTCATCTTGGAGTGTAATACAGATTTAGGATACAAAAAGATGAGGAAAAATGAAAATGGTTGTGAATCTTTATTGCTCATCATTGAATTTCTGTCTAAATTGGATCCTATAACTTTTCTGAAACAGGTTGATGTTAGCACCAAGCCCTTGATTTCGTGTTATGGAAGGAGAAAAAGTAATTTACACTTCCCCGAAAGCGAGTGGGATAATGCATGCCACCTGCAGTTGTGGTGCTGACCTTGTAATCTTTTCATATGTGTCACGTTCTGATAAATCATTGCGATGGTTTCTTCACTGTCGAGGCTTGTGATGAAGATGTTCTCTGAAGAGATTAACACTCAATCACTTGACGGGCAGCAGGCCATTCTTAGAGCGATGTTAAGAAGGAGAGAGATTTGTTAGACTCTCAAGTCAAATTTCACAGACACATGGCCCGGAGTCATTTCTATTATGTTTATGTCCAAGGTGACTTTTCTTAGGTTATATTGATATTTTTAGCAATTAGCAGGATAAGGCATCTGTCCATCATGTTCTGAAGTTAAAACCCTGCTTATGTTTACCGCATTTCTGCTCTTCCTAGTGTCCTCTAACGCTTTACTCACTTCACTGGAGTCTTAATCAACCTATCAGGAATCAATAATCTGTTTTATGCAGTATTTCATGTTGCAGAATATAAATAGATCTGAGGATGGATTTTACCGTCAGTTATTTTGCAGATTTTACTTGAGCACTTATGTTAATAGTTTGATATTTTGGGCACTTTAATTTGCTTTGTTGCAGAGAGATAGATAAGAGACTTGATACCAATCAAGTCTGTCATATAAAAACAAACCTACAACCAGCTGTCAGTTTCCTTACCTAAAGCTTTCCATTAAGAATGGAAACACAACACTTCTTTATGACCAGCTTCGGATGTATCTGTTTAGTCAGTAATCCCACTAGTCCCTCTTCTACACCCGCAGCCTTCTCATTAATGTTATTGTCAAAGGTGCCAGCTGTAAAATGGTCTTAGGGCTCGACTGGGTCTCCTTAATGAACAGGTAAACAGCTTAATGACTCGAAGCACACGAAGCACACGAAGCAATTTTACCTCGGTGGTTGTGGAGAATCATCACGGTAACCTGCTGTGACACGAGTTCAGCACAGGGGGAAGCAGTTTTAAAATGTGAAGTATTCCATTTAACAAGTTTAAAACTAATGACAGAGAAAACCGAGTTTCTGTCCCCTAATAACCTTTTCAGTGTTTGCACTTGTGGTAACAGAGTTGGTGTCCCTCTCCTCTCTCACTGTCTTCTTTCATTCAGTTCCTCTCTGTGTTATCACTCTCTGCCCCCCCCCCCCCCCGCTGTCTTTTCCACTCACCGTCAGACAGAAAGAGGGATTTTTGTTGAAACCTGAAAAGCGTGTGTGTGTGTGTGTGTGTGTGTGTGTGTGTGTGTGTGTGTGTGTGTGTGTGTGTGTGTGTGTGTGTGTGTGTGTGTGTGTGTGTGTGTGTGTGTGTGTGTGTGTGTGTGTGTGTGTGTGTGTGTGTGTGTGTGTGTGTGTGTGTGTGTGTGTGTGTGTGTGTGTGTGTGTGTGTGTGTGTGTGTGTGTGTGTGTGTGTGTGTGTGTGTGTGTGTGTGTGTGTGTGTGTGTGTGTGTGTGTGTGTGTGTGTGTGTGTGTGTGTGTGTGTTCTGGTGGGAGACCTTGCCTGCAGATCAAGCCTTTCAGGTGGAAGAGTAGGGTTTCAGGTCTAATTTTCATTACAAAGACCAGCACTCTTTGCCCTACTTAGAACTGTTATGCCATTAGGGAGACATTTGGCCTGCCAGATTGTTTATAAATCATTAGAATAATATTACACATTATGAGACTCATTTTTCATCATGAATGGGATGACTTCAGGGTTAGGGTATATTACACTGTGTATTTCACTCCGTGTGCAGCACATTTTTCTATGTGATGTTTTCTCCTTGTCAACATTACATTACCCTTGGAAGTTGTAATCAACACAAATCTGATGTGTTTAGTGTGTTTGAAAAGGCCATACTGTAGCCTACACTACTTCTCTGCTCCTGACACAAAATGTTGTCTAAAACCCAAAATGTGCACTTTCTACTGTACATTACTTCAGTGGTATTGCTATCCTGGAATATGCACGATACTATATATTACAATAGAAACAGATTTTAACCTTGTGTAGCTGTCTGGCTGTTGGCAAAGCTATACACATTTAAATGTTAGCGGTGGGTCAGCGTTTGATAATACCTAGTTTAGAACAAGTTCATCCCAGCTCTTATTCCCCCCTCAACAAGCACACACAAATATAGCTTGTTTTTGCACCTTGATAGTGAAACACAGTGTACACATACACATATTACACATAAGTAATAATAAAAAGGGACGGGTGGCGCAGTGGTCTGTGCGTTTGATCATCAGATCAAGGGGGCGTTGGGGAACTCCAGTTCGAAACCCGCTCCCGCCCCACTGCGTCAGGCCGTTGTGTCCTTGGGCAAGACACTTCACCCGAATTTGCTCCTGTGGGTATTGTCCACAGTAGATGACCATTACATGTATGATCTGTATGTGTAATGTGTATTTGTAAAGCGCTTTGAGAGTCTTTGATAAAGCGCTATAATAAATATAAGGATTATTATTATTACGGTAATAGAAGTCAAGCAGCTAATGACTTGAGTGCTCTGCCTGTACCTGAAGGCTGAATTAAACTCACTAGAACAATTTGCCTTTGACCAAGTCTGGTGTGTACATATTTGCCAACCTTCCGGTTTCATAATTGCCTTTAGGTAAAGAAGCGAACGTCAAAGGAATTAAGGTGTGTATAAGGTGATTAGGGTTGTTTGACTGGCAATGTGATTGAGTAGTCATAGAATCTCCGGTTGACTCTCTGACAAAAGAGACTGATGCAGGACACTGAGCGTACATATATGTAAACAGACATGCTATTCTAAAACATACAAAGAGAGAAGACGCACACTCGTACATGTATGCATCTTCATGATTGTTTCACATTACTGCAAGATAGAAAATACACCCTTTTACATAGCCTGCTTAGAGGCATTATACACACACTTTCACTTTCATATGTAAACTCTAGCAAACAGACACTCCCTACCTGTACATACAATACACACACACACACACACACACACACACACACACACACACACACACACACACACACACACACACACACACACACACACACTTCCTGCTCAGGCTGTCAGCAAACACTGGAAAGATAACAACTCTTTTCTTGCTCACCGTCTCTTTGTCACAAACACGGCGCTCAATTGATCAGATGTTGTCAAGAGAGTGAAGCCTATTCTGTAAATGAAGTTTTCAGCATGCAAAGGTGGAGGTGGGTGGGGGGGAGGGGCTGTAGCGAGGGAGCTCTGCTGTCAAGGCACTGAAAACATCAGACTAAATGCAGTGAGATTACACTGTGTGGAGATGCGACAGGTTTGTCATTAAAGCAGAGGAAAGTGATGTGTAAATTGGGAGAGTAGATGCTACACTCTGCTTTCAAGCGGACACATGCTGTGAGGAGCGAGGAGAAATTATGCAGAACAGATACATTGCAGACCATCGGTCTCCATGTGAAGAGAGAAGCCCGTCACTGAAGTGTGGCAAATTGTAATGTGTAAAATATACATGAGTTAGAACACAGTCTGCTTTAAAGATATGACAGAAATGTACTGTGTTTTAAAAAGAAGATCATACATATATGCTTTAAAACTAGCTGAAACTAAGGTTCAATGCAGTAAGAAGTGTCACTTATGTTTAGTCTTCCCTCATTAATATAAATCCGAATGACTTGAATAATACTCCAAATACTAAAATGCCGTACAATTCTGCGGCAGCAAGTCTCTAAAGATCGGATCAACACAGTAACATAAACAATCATCAATAACCTCAATGAAGAACATGTTTTTAAAGACTTCCACTGGAAATGTATCATACCATGTTATTGTTTTACCAAATGATGTAGTCAAATGTAAGGCTTTTGAGCAAATTGTATTGAAAACGTATATCTTTTTTTGTTTTACATGCGAGTACAGTGAATGACACATGAAAAAAAAGAGACTTTATCAATGTCATCCATTTTGTTATATATATATATCTAAGAAAACTAATTCACTTTGTACTAACATCCAACCTAGTAACATATCACATTAATCATACTGGATAGCCCTGCCCTGCCAATACAGGCCAACACTTATTACTTAAGTAATTCGACAATAGAAAAACTACATGTCCCTAAAAGAGAAAGTGTTCCAAGGACAAAGAAGATGCATTTGATTTGATTTTGCTAAATACAAGTCTGTGAGTCTAACGTTTACCTCTCAGTGTAATGACATATTACATATAGCATGTACCAGGTGAATCGAAGTGCGCCTGTCATCCACACATCAATAATGAGGAAATGTGTTTTTGAAAGGATTTTGATTTTGTTCATCTTCCAGGTTGTCTGTACCAGAGTCAGGAGTGCCGGCTGGTGATTCACTATGAGCAAGGCTTCTCTGTGCTGGCTGACCCCTCACTGGGGGAGGGGGGAGACGGGGAGGAGAGAGGAGCCCACACACCTACCAGGCCCCGGGTGCTCCTCTCCTACCCCTACGAGAAACTAAAAATGTCTTCAGATGATGGAGTTCGCTTGCTCTTTCTTGACTTTGGAGAAAAGGAGGGAGTGATAGTGAGTATTTCTTTTTTTTAAAGCACATTTTTGTTACACAATTTACACACATGACCAGAAATCATAAGAAGGATTGTGAGTAGTACTCTCTAAAAACCCATCAAAGATGAGGCAGCCTTTTTCTCCTCAGTATCAGCTGCAATAGAATATAGAATAGTCTTTCAAATGAAATTTGAACAAATCTGGACTAACATGTAACTTGTTTGTATTATTTTTTTAACCCATGAGGCTTAATCCTAAACTACAATGTTTTTATACAACATAGTTTTTTATGTAATTTCCAAAATGTTCCCACACATTATTTTCTTAGATGGGGTATTGTCTGTTCAGCATAGCACGCTAGTTTTCTCCATTTTGCTTTAGCAAACAGGACATACCACTCATTGATGATAACAGTGGTGCAAGATAATTGCACTTAATCATTTTAAGGTAGGATGAGTGCAAATGTAAGCCTTAATATTAATAACTCTGCTTCCTAGTTTTTCCAATCACACTGATTGGAAAAACACATATAAAATCAAGTATGTTTTTGTAGATGTGTACAACCCCGTACAATAGAAAGAACGAGCTCATATTCACTCTCAGGTGAGTTTAGGAGGCCTTCTGGGAAATGAAGCCAAACACAAATTGGAGAGGTTGAAGTGCACAAGACAGGCAGAGGGAAAGTGGTACAGCAGGAACTGAATTACAGCACTTCATCACAAAATAAAGAACTTCACATATACCAGGTAAGAGCAGTGGAGAGTGGACTTTTCTTTATAAATAGCCTGCCACTTACTGTAAGAGATTTCATCTGTTTACCACTCAGCAGCTCGAGAGGGTCCAGGTGGCCGGGCTCAAGCCCACCCTCAAAGTTATCGACTTGTATAGCTAAAAACAATCAACAAAACTCTCCCTTCCCAATGTCTTTATTTCATATGCTGTAAAAATGTAGTTTTTCGCCTCTTGGAGGGTTAGTGAAAATCCCTGATGTGAATATTAATCATGGTGTTAGGAGGATCACATCTCTAAACTCATCTATTACCCTCTCTTGACACTTACCCAGAAAAACATTTACGTTTTATCATACATAAAGCCATTATACTGATTCACCATGTGCTGGAAATTAAAGTTACAGTAAAATCTAAAATATTAACTGTCTAGGCATATGGCATTTGAAAATTGGAAACATTTTATTACATTTCTTTGAGTAGTCCACATACAGCTCCATATAAAACTCCTGTCAGATACACTTGTTTCCCAGCTCAGACTCTGCTGAAGGCAAATAAGCAGAGACTTTGGAGCTTTGATTCAGAACCCTCTGTTGGCTACCTTAGCAGAACTGTCTGTAGCCTTTCTGAATCACAACACAGTCATAGACGAGGCTTTATAAAAATCCCAAGACACCTTGCGGATGTGGCTGAGGGCTCATTAGCCAACATTTGAAAGCGGAATCAGCTGGGCTTTTTTCTCAAAGTGTTGACTATACTGTCATTAGTTGGCAGGGACTGTGTATATCTAATTTTGTCACAGCAATTCAAAGATACAGAAAATGGTTTATAAAATAACAAGGACGCTAGTAGCTCCTAAACACAGAAGTGCGTTGTGCTACACTGCGAGTCAGCAATTCTAACAAACTCTCAATGTCATCGCTAACATACCAATGTTAGGCAGATACAATATTTACTTTTTTATTACCTTCCAGTTTAGCCTGTTTGCATCCTAATATATGCTTATTTGCACTAAACACAATTTACAACTGAGGCTGAACATAATTCCTTCTTTTTTTTTTTAGATATTCAGTCATAGACGAGGGTGTTGAACAAATTGACATTTTGACTTGAGGATAGTACTAGATGAGAAGTAGAATTCACAATCCACCTAGTTGTGGTTGATCAGTTGAAAAAATGTTAGCCAATATACACAAATTGCTGGCGGTTTTAGTTGAAAAGGTAGGGGATAACGAAAGTCATTTAGAATCTTTGCCCCTCATGGTTATCTGTATAAAAATCCATAGCAAACCATCACAGTGGAAATATCTTCCACTGGACTAAACCACTACTCATAATCAATCATTCAATGTTTTATTCCAGGAGGTAATTAGGTTTTGTGACAGTTATTAGTATACAAAATATATATTTGAAAACACAAGTTGAAGTATAAATGTGCATTAAAAGTATGTTTAGCCTCTGGGACACATCGTCTCAGGCACAGTAACGAGGCAGAGCATCCTCCACAGCTGTCACGATTCTTGTGTTGTGTCACGTTTTTAGTTTTGTGTGTCTGGTAGTGGGTGTTTTGCTTGTCTCCTTGTCATGTTTTCCTCCCTGTGTATTGTCTGGGGCCTTATTTATAAAGGGATATACGCTCAAACAATGGTGTACGCTAGTTTCTACGCAATGTTTGCGTAAAATACTAACTTGACGGGAAAACATGCGGTCCTCCACGCAAACTCTAACCCATGCCTACGCACTAAGCACAAAAACGGGAGAGACGAGAAACTGCGACACCGTTGGCAGAAGGAAGAATGGAGAGAAATATGTGGAAATAATACCATAAATAAAATGTTACCTCTCATTTATCATATATGAAGAATTCATTTTCAAACATTGATTAAAGCCAATCTTAAAATGATTAAACAAACGCCTGTTTGAGACTCCTCAGTGCAAACACAAAAACATAACTTGGAGAAATAAATAAATACGGATATGTTATTTAAAACCACCTCGAATATGTTGTGTTAATGTTATGAAATGTTTTCTCATAAATGATGCGGTTTTGCATTTCTATAGGTTGTACGAGCATGGTTTTATATACTACCATGTTTAATCATGTGTTATGCCGTTTGCTAAGACTTGATAAGTCGCTCATAGAACACAGGAGGTATGGAAACTAAGAACACCATATGTGGTAAATTGTACAGCTAATATAACACAACACATTAGTTGTATTTCCTCTAACTGGTGGATATAGAGTTGCTGCGGGGAGGGGGGGGGGTTGAGATGCACAGGCTGCAGTGGAGACGCTACGCACAGCTGATCGACAGCTGGGACACAAACCACCAAATACGAAAACATAATTCAGATCCAGTTGTCATGACTCCACTCCGGAGGGATTCCCCGATCATTTCTTACAGTTTCTCATCAAGGGGGGGTCTCCTGTCCCCGGTACAAACACACTGCCTGAGGAAGGCTATGTGTATTTTTTTTGCCATGAACCTTTTTCGGACCACTTATTTATTTATTTTGGTGACGATCCGACCTCCATGCTGCTACTCTGGTTCAAACTGCATCCACCAAACAATATGATTTATCTCGATTTTATAACCAAAATCTGACACGGTGTGAGATGTCTTTTTTAGCTGTTCTGTCGTCATTTCCTGCGATCTTCTTCATAAAGTCAGTCAGAATGAATGAATGAATGGGCGTTTCTTTGACTATTTATAGGCAAATATGGGCGTTACGTGAAGCCCGCAAAAGCTGCACCGCATTTCGAGTCGATTGTGATTTATAAAGGGAAACCGGCGTAGGAAGTGCTGTACGCATTTTCCTCGCCGGTAAGCAATGTTTGGTGAATCGGAAAATTTCTGTACCTATTTTTTGGATTTCTACTACGTAAGCAACCTTCCCACGTGAATCCTATGCACGGCGTTATAAATGAGGCCCCTGGTATATTCCCCTGTGTTTTCATGTCTGTCGTTTCCCTGGTGTGTCTAATTTCCTGATTGTTTTCACCTGTCACCCCTTCTGTGTCTCCTGTGCTCATCAGTGTCAGCCCCGCCCCTGATTGTTCCCACCTGTGTCTTGTTACCCTGTGTTTAAATTCCCCTGTCTCCCAGTGTTCATTGTCAGTTCGTTTTTTTCTATGGTCATGGTCAGGTCTATGCTCCTTGTCTTTTGCCTTGGTCAGGTCTATGCTCTTTTGTGCTCTTGAAAAGTTTTGTTCCTCACCACGTGAGCGATTATCATTTTGTTCTCAATTTTTGTCATCTCATCCTGAGATTAGTTATTGACCATTTGTTGCTGTATTTTGTAAAATAAAGTATCCTACCAATACTTTACCTCTGTCTCCCGAGTCGTGCAATTGGGTCCTACCTCCTAAGTGCCTGAGTTCTAACAGAACGAACTGACCATTATGGACCCAGCCGACCCAAGAACGCTTCATGCCGCCCTGTCAGCACGAGGCGAGGAGATTTATCGCCACGGGGAACAGCTGGGCATAGCCGCCCAGGGAATAAAAGAGCTGGTAAGACACCAGGCAGAGTTTCAGGAAAACTTTTCTACACAGATGCAACAACTGGCTGTACAGATGAATCGTGTGATCACTCACCGACGGACTGCTCCAGTTCCGGCCCCAGCAGCCATGGTTCCGGCTTCACTACCGGCCCCAGTAGCCATGGTCCCGACTCCAGTTTCGGCTCCAGTACTGGCTCTTCGGCCGATGCCAGCTTCCTGTGTCCTGTCGGCTTACCGACCGTCTCAAGTCTCCTATCGAGTCCCCTGTCAAGGTCCTTTTCAAGTTGCCTCTAAAGTCACCTCTCAAGTCCCCTCTCGAGCCTCCTCTCGAGTCCCCTGTCAAGGTCCTTTTCAAGTTCCCTCTCCAGTTCCCTTTCAAGTCATCTCTCAAGTCACCTCTCAGTTTCCCCCTCGAGTCCCTACTCAAGTGCCATTGGAGGTTCCACTGGGGGTCCTGCCAACTCCATTTCCTGTCCCGTTGGGGGTCCCGCAGACTACTCTTCTGCCGGGGATCCTGCCAACCCGATGTCCTGTGCCGTTGGAGGTTCTGCTGGGGTTTCTGCCAACTCCATGTCCTGTCCCGTTGGAGATCCCGCCGACTGCTCTCCTGCCGGGGGTTCTACCAACTCCATGTCCTGTCCCGTTAGGGGTCCCGCTGACTACTCTTCTGCCAGGGGTCCTTCCAACCCTGTGTCCTGTGCCGTTGGAGGCCCCGCCGACTACTCTTCTGCCGGGGGTCCTGCCAACCCTGTGTCCTGTGCCGTTGGAGGTCCCGCCGACTGCTCTCCTGCCGGGGGTCCTGCCAACCCTATGTCCTGTGCCGTTGGAGGTCCCGCCGACTGCTCTCCTGCCGGGGGTCCTGCCAACCCTATGTCCTGTGCCGTTGGAGGTCCAGCCGACACTTGTTTCGTCTGGGGTCCTGCCGGCTCCATGTCCTGTTCCGTTGGGGGTCCCTCCGAGACCTGCTCCGCCAAGTTTCCTGCCAACACCGTGTCCTGTCTCGGGTCCCATCGACACCAACCCTTGCTCAGTCGTGGGTCCCACTGACACCAGCCCAGGTTCCGTCCAGGGTCTCGTCTACGCCTGACCCGCCAGGGGTTCCACCAGCTCCTGCCCGTCCTTGTGCCCGGCCTCCTGAGTTCCCAGCGGCTTTCGCCCTAGAGCCCGGCCTCCTGAGTTCCCAGCGGCTTTCGCCCTAGAGCCCGTGCCCCCGGACGTTCCGCCCAAGGACTCAACCATGAACTCTGCCTTGCCCCCGGGCCGTCCACTCGAGAACTCCATCATGAGCTCTGTCTTGCCCCCGGGCCGTCCCCCCGAGGACTCTATTATGAACTCTGCCTTGCCCCTGGGTCGTCCGCCCGAGACACCCATCATGGACTCTGCCTTGCCCCTGGGTCGTCCGCCCGAGACACCCATTATGGACTCTGCCTTGCCACTGGGTAGTCCACCCGAGACACCCATCATGGACTGTGCTTTGCCTCTGGATTGTCGTCCCGGACCCCCTCCACCCACCCTTTTTTTTTTTTTTTTTGTACGTCTGGAATCCGTCCCTTGAGGGGGGGTTCTGTCACGATTCTTGTGTTGTGTCACGTTTTTTGTTTTGTGTGTCTGGTAGTGGGTGTTTTGCTTGTCTCCTTGTCATGTTTTCCTCCCTGTGTTTTCATGTCTGTCGTTTCCCTGGTTTGTCTAATTTCCTGATTGTTTTCACCTGTCACCCCTTCTGTGTCTCCTGTGCTCATCAGTGTCAGCCCCGCCCCTGGTTGTTCCCACCTGTGTCTTGTTACCCTGTGTTTAAATTCCCCTGTCTCCCAGTGTTCATTGTCAGTTCGTTTTTTCCTATGGTCATGGTCAGGTCTATGCTCTTTTGTGCTCTAGAAAAGTTTTGTTCCTCACCACGTGAGCGATTATCATTTTGTTCTCAATTTTTCATCTCATCCTGAGATTAGTTATTGACCATTTTTTTGCTGTATTTTGGAAAATAAAGTATCCTACCAATACTTTACCTCTGTCTCCCGGGTCGTACAATTGGGTCCTACCTCCTAAGTGCCTGAGTTCTAACAACAGCACAGGGACCCTCTGAATACTCAGGCTGGTTTACAATAATTCATTGCCCTGGGTTTCCTGGGGATAAGGTATCTGCTAAAATGTACACCGTGTTAAATATGACCAACTAAACAGTAGTCTTAGTGTAAATGTACAGGTTCAATTTTCCTAAAGGTGAACAGGAAATGAGTCACACTGCTGTTGATTCAGGCTATGAACAGAGCGTTGTTCACAGTGATGTTAGTGTGTGTGAAGTGCTGAGCTCAAGCTAGGTCTGTCTAATCCTTGCCTCATGGGGACCTGTTTCCTGTGAAGCTAATCTTTAGCATACTTTTATGATTGTATGTGCCTAACAATCACTCTTTCTCTTTTATTTCCCTCCCCTGTGTCTTCCCCTCTGTGTCATCCCTTCTGCTCTAAAACATTCTCACATCTTTCAGTCATATTCTTTCTTTGACTTCTCACAAGTGCAGTGCTTTATTCTGTCTAGATCTACTACGTAGTAAATTCTGTTATTTTCCGCTTCTCCTCCAGCAGCTGGATCTCCACTCATGTCCGAAGCCGATGGTCTTCATCCTCCACTCCTTCCTCTCTGCTAAGATCTCCCGCCTGGGTCTGGTGGCCTGACCCCTCTGAAGGGACATCTCCTTGGAAATCTACCTGGTTTCTCCACCTCTCTGCAGCCTGCATGCAGTTGATCACCACATCAAACTCCTTCAGTCGGGGACCCAAGCTGAATGAATGTAACTTCTATCTGGAAATGTAACTTTATTTTGGAGTCCATGTCAATGAAACACTGGAGAAACCAATCGAGGATTTTTGGAGGGAATTGGACAGATTTATTTTGGGGGGAAACCCTTTCCTTTAAGGGCTGCATGGATTGAAGTGATGACTGAAGAACCACAGAAGAAGACATGGACTGAACTAGAATCAAAGGGATGATATATACAGACATTGGGCATTACTGTCATGTGCATCATTGGAAGGGCTGAACACGTGCAACATGGTTGAGATTAATTCAATCAAAATGTAATATCAAACTGGCTTATATTAACCAATTATATAATGTATTCACCATTAGCTCTGAAAGCACATTATGAATTTCATTCGGTCATTTTTCTTCACCAAACATTTGACACACTGGAAAAACGTCATGCATTTGTCTTTATTAGTGTCCCCTGAAATGTCTTGTCTGTGTCAGCATTCATCATTGGAACTGGCGGGCACAGTCTCCCACAATGTGACAGCTGACTCAAATTCAAAATGTCACATTATTCTGTTAACAGGTTGCAGGAGGTCATATAGTTTGATCTGACGGTGGTCTGAAGTCAGTTCTAATGTATTCAATTAATAAAAAGGAAGATAATTTGCTATAGTTAAGATTAAATATAATATATGCAAGCATTGAGATAATTGGCTATAGTTAAGATTAAATATAATATATGCAAGCATTGAGATCTTTGGCAAACACATTTAAAACCGACAATTTAAAGCAATACTTTGATCTTTTAGGGAAATACACAGATGAGCTACAGCCAGTAGCCGATTAGCTTTGATTGAAGGCACAGGATTGAGAGGATGAGTAGGATTTGTCATTTGCGGTTTGTAAACATTCAAATTGGCATTCCTGCCAGGCTCAAAGGGATGTTGCTACTAACAACCCCAGATTCTCTCTTGTTTTAGAACTAGCTTTGTCAGCTTGGCATTTCACCAACAAAACAAAATAAGAAATAGAAGCAGAGGGCAAAGTCATGGCGACACCAACACCACCAAACAGTTTTAGTAGGTCATAATCGATGATTGAGAGGGATTATTTGTGTATTAATCTATATATTGTTTTTAAGTAAAACTATTCTCAATATGCCTTGAGTGGTAACAGAGGAAAACAGAGAGCTGGGTAATTAGTGAGCTTTAGAGGTGCTGGGGTGGTTATGTTACCTTTGGATACTAGGTTAACTTGTAACCTTATATATAACGGACACATTTGAAAGTAGTTTGTTCTCATCTAACTCTGCAAATAAATATATTTCCCAAAATGCTGAACTGTTCCTCATAGGGTCTGCCGTCTGATCAGACACGATAATGCTGTTCACTCCTTCCTCCCTCATTTTAGAGTGATATATTTATGATTGTTAACTTGAGTTACCAACTGATATCTTCTAATTGTCTACGCAGAGCTGATCTTATTTGCCTGTTATCTGAGAAACTGCAGTCATGTGCTTCCCCCAAGCAAACGTCTGCCATCATACTTCTAATATTCCTATTTAAAAAATTGATACTCAATCAAACTGTGCCGCTTATCAGATCATCAAGTGTTATTTGTCTTTTTGTAGCAAGGTGGCCATGATAGGAATCTCAATAATTGTTTTAGTCCTGTAGCAGCCAGTGTAGGGTTTTCTTTTTGTTTTCTTGTTTTGGGATGTTATGAAATTTGCACACTGCACTGTCTGTGACATGGCTGACTGCCGGGACATTCCTCGTGCCTTCAGATGACTGAAAATGAGACATTTTAATTTTGAAAGAAATTCATTATAGAGATCACAGGATTGAGCAACAATGTGACTTCTATTGTGGCTACTTTTGTTATTCTGTACTTTTCTGTTTCTCTACTTTATATCAGCATATTTTCAATAATCATTTACCCACAAACTGAACAATGATTTACATATTGTAATCCCACCAGTCTGTAGAAGAATAACCATCTGTTTTGTTGCTATTAAAAGATAGGAAAAGGCATTGTAACACTTTAGTTCAGCCACGAATCCAGCACTTACTTATAACCTCAAGTGGAGAGAAGCTCCTTGAGTAAAGGCTGCTTTGACATGTAGACTACTCTGATGCCTTCGGCAGCTACTGTACTGTCACTCAGAATGATAACGCCTAGTTTTTAATCTCAAAACGGTGCACATAAATCATGTATTTAACAAAAGTGACATGAGTTTTTGTCTTCACTTGTTTGTTATAAATTGCTCAGCAGCAGATACAAATCAACAGAAAAAGCCTGGGTTTTAATTTAAGTCATTTAAATGTAAATTACATTTACATTGTTTGTTAATAACACTGGTTCCTAGTAATACAATATTATTCTCTTCTTGTACTTTCAGATTTCAAATGCTGTAGACACACATATTACTATATATTTTATAAGGGGCGGCTAAGTTGAAATGTGGTGTACTAGTCTACTGTATATTAGTGACAATTTACCATCATTTGGGAAGTTTTATTATTGAGCTCAGCAGGAAGAATTCACACATCTTTAGCCAAATAACTTTAGAGTTATTGAATTGTAGGCAGCGTTTTACACAGTCGTAACTCTGACATTGTTTACTTGGCTCCTAGGTAATGAGCTGGCAACTCTCCTCTCCTCTCAAACAAACAAACACACACACACACAAACAAACAAACACACACACAATAATGGATGGACACATTCCTGTAATTGAGGGTGAAGAGTTTCGACTTCAAACACATTCATAACTCTTGACATTGTTTACTATAGTTTACTAGCATTTGTTCCCACCTCTTTGTGTTCATCACTGTTTCCCTTCTGTTCAGATTGCTATTGAACCTGTCTCAGTGGGACACTAAATGTCTGCACGTAGCAATTGTTGCATCATGAAAGAAAAACACAAACCACTCAAGGTCATGGTTTACCACTGGGGCGGACAGGAAGCTGCATTTGTGCCAATTGTAAGACCGTAAACACAAAAAATGACATGTTATACTAATGAAATTTCGACACACAACCGCATGAACATGCACGCTCACTAATAACCATCTTTTTCATTGAGAGAGTAAGGGAGGGCCGTATTGACTTGGAGTGTTAGCTTTTCATTTTGAGGGGCCTGGACAAGAGCCAAATCAATTAGCAATCAGAGAAAACTGTGTGTGTGTGTGTGTGTGTGTGTGTGTGTGTGTGTGTGTGTGTGTGTGTGTGTGTGTGTGTGTGTGTGTGTGTGTGTGTGTGTGTGTGTGTGTGTGTGTGTGTGTGTGTGTGTGTGTGTGTGTGTGTGTGTGTGTGTGTGTGTGTGTGTGTGAGAGAGAGAGAGAGAGAGAGAGAGAAAAAGAGAGATGCGTGTGCTTGAAATGAAGCTTAGCGCAAGTTCAATAAGGAAGACCTAACACGAGCCACTTACACGTCACTCGATGGCTCCCTTCCCCCCTCATTAAATATGAGGGCGTCACCCCTCAGCAGCCAATAGCTGCACATGCTAAATTCCTTAAATGCCTGCTCTTCCTCCCTGTCAGTTGTCATTTGCAGATGACCGCAACCCGCCTCCACCCCTCTCGCCTCCAGTCTCCTCCAGGACAAAGCTAAACCTTCCTTCTTCAGACCGGTCTCACCTACTCAGCACCACCACCAGTGTCTAGACCCCGGGGATTTCATCAGAGCGGTGCTTTCCCTCCTGCATGATTATCCTGCAAACCGGGGCCTAATCGCCAAACACCATTACATTCTCCTGTTGTATTATCATGGCAATCATTTTATTCATATGACGTGTAAACAATAAATATGTAATTCTTACATCACGTCTCTCCGGTTTGAACTACTTTATGGGGGTTTATATCTAAATTGTGTAGGTAATGGTGGAGGGTGAGAACATATTGGGCAAAGGGACTGAACATGCATTTTAAGATCATTTATTGGGAACTGAAAGTGTGTATTCTCCATAAGGGAAGCGAGGTCAGCCATGATCAGTATTTCTGAAAGTAAAACTGGCATCAATTTGGTCTTTTTTTATTTTGCTGATATAAACTAAAGAAGTAAAGATGATTCCAAAAGCTCCAAAGTTCCAATTTCAGTAGTCTTGGGATGGATGGGACTCTGGTGGGTAAAAATGCAAAGGTGTTGATCCCTTTAGCCAACTCTACAACAAAATAATGAATAGAAGTGTGTTATTAATTCCGAACTGTTTATTTGACCATTAATCCATCTGGAATTAGTCTGCTGTTGGGTTCTACTGGCATGCAAGCTAAATGTTAGGACACATGTTTGTTCATTTGTATTATTGACTTCACAAATAATTCATGTTTAAGTACATTTTGTATCTAGTCTTAATACATGCTCAACCTTGATATATAGTCTGATATATTTACCTTGCTTTTAAAAGGCCTTCTTAATATGTTACGTGTTGTACTAGTAAGACTCATATGACAGAAAGAGGAGATAATGGAAGCCTGCTTTAATGCAGGAGGGAGATGGAGAGAGGACTGATCACTGGAAATAAAGATTCAAACCCTATAGAGAAGAAGAAATAGAGTAGTGCTTTTAGTGTGAAATTACCAGTCACATGCAGAAAAACAGGTTGGACCCCTGTATGTTTGAAGTGTCTTCCAATCCCTCAGACGTGTTCCTTTGAAAAGCTTTTAAAAATATAAAATATATGACACATTTCAAAACCCATGCTCTGCTTAACTGAACAGACTGGCACTGCTGTTCAGTTCAGCCCAGAGTTTCTCAGGGACTGATTGTGTCATGAACTCATGATCAATAATTTAATATTGGGAGATATAATTAATGCATAGACAAGTTATCTACAAACATCATTATTAAATGTTAAAGCATCTGAGTAACATCCAGCAACTCTACATAGACCAAACCAGTGTTTTTGCATGTTGCACTCACCCACCCTACACCCTCATTTCATGAAAAGAAGTCATGATGTAGTTAGGTAACGTACCTTTAGAATGGTTTTCAACTTTTGAAAGATTTAAAACGTATAACTGGATTAATGGATCAATGGATCAATCCACATGTAAAGCAATCTGAAGAACCACACTTTGAACTGAACTGTGTAAGGTAGCATAACAAAACCTCCTTCCTTCTATCCATCCATTATTTCTCTTTTCCACATTTCAATTCCAGCAGTCTGTGAGACAATAAATACATCCATGGACAGCTCAACTTCATCTTCCCCCACCAACCTCGCACTAAATACCTGCTCCCTATCCCTAGAAGTTTGAGGAACTCATAACTTCTGGGCAAGGGTGGTTTTGAAAAAGTGGTCAAATGTATGCAACAAGCCACTGAGCTGAGAGACCATAAATATTGCAAAAAAACGATGATGTTCAGACAGGAGGTGGGACACACTGTGGGTTTTGTTGCCACAATTGCAACTACACATTTGGAAAATGGGGTTGGTTGGGATGATTACAAATTGACATGGTAGTAACACAGGACTGTTTGCTACGCTATATATTACATATCTACACCAAAGAAGAAATCAATAC
This sequence comes from Pseudochaenichthys georgianus, assembly GCF_902827115.2. Taxonomy (NCBI): domain Eukaryota; kingdom Metazoa; phylum Chordata; class Actinopteri; order Perciformes; family Channichthyidae; genus Pseudochaenichthys; species Pseudochaenichthys georgianus. The sequence continues at coordinate 22,653,844 of NC_047518.2, forward strand.
CATGATGTTTACAGTATACTGTCCAACAACGTCAATGGGCACCACAGAAAGTGAACTCGACATGATATTTACTTCTTCTTCTCACTGAGTTTAATAAATGTATAGGTTTGTCAAGATATTAGTGCAAGTTATAATTACAAAGCAAGGAAACTGAGGCAAAAATAGGAAGCAAAACTAAATAGATCAATATCTCAATGCAGTTACATGTAGTGTCCTGTGATCAAATGCATGTTTCTTCACATAGTGAATTTGATAGCTAAACTAATAACTCAGCAGACACAAACTGGTCTCTGATGCATGAGTGAGGACATTCAAAACTATTTGGGCACTAAAAAGCTTGGGTCTCCGTGTGTATCTGCCCCGTGATTTTGACCCACTTGAACATTCCATGGGTTATTTCTTAATCCAGGCTATACCCTTCCACCAAGATTCATAAAAACTTAGCCATAGATTTTTTTCCTTATCCTGTTGAAAAACAATCCCAACTGAAAATATAACTTCCTTGGTGGAGTTGATGAATCTCGGTAAACAAAAGCACACTGCAAGAGAAAGAAATTGGGTCATCTCTTCACTCTGTCCCTGTTGTTATCTGTTGATGTACAAGAAAAAGGATAAGTGACCTTCTTGGCAACATACACAAAATGGACACAATCACATGACAGGACCCTCCGTCTTACATCAGAGGATGAGGACGTGTTTGAGAGGGGATGTCGCTGCCTTGACCCTCCCACTTAACACGCGCCATACCTCAAGCTCTGTTAATCTAAAAAACAACCGCCCACATGCAACCAATATATATGAGGCCTCGAATCATGAAACTATGTACTCACACATGGACATACAAAGTACCGGTCTGTGGGAACCTGATGATAAAGGAATGTGTGTGTGTATGAGAGAGAAAGAGAGAAGGGAATGTTTTGCGATGCCACTGCCAAGTCCACTCCTGAATGCACACCCATCTCTTTTTCACACACACACACACACACACACACACACACACACACACACACACACACACACACACACACACACACACACACACACACACACACACAGGGTGTTCTTTATATTCTCCTCTGTCATGTGAACCTATGATAGATTTATAGACTGTGTGTCAATGGGTGTGGCAAGCTGTCATGAAAATAGTACCAGTGGACGTTTGAAGAGTTGACATTTAACCCTTCAAACACCACGGGAACATCCTGTCATTACAATCAGAAGAGCAGGAATGCAACTGCTTCTGCAGAGGATACCTTCCTACTGACAAGCAGGGACCAGGACCATGCAAAAAATCCAGGGTTGAATTGCGCTCCATTTTGATCTTTCACGATCAGTATCATATTTAAAATGTGTATGCAAACGATAAGTGGGAGGGAGGCAGACATCACAGGAGACAAAAAAAACTCAGGGAGACGATATCTGAGCTGACTCAAGCAGAGAGAGAACACGTTCCCATGCAGGAGGATCAGGCGATGAGATTACAAACTGAATCATGACACTGTGACAATGACAGGATGTACTGCAGTAATATTTTTTAAAGGAGCGTTGGGTGTCTTGGCTGCGTCCCATCTCTCCTAATGTTTTTATTGTTTTCCCCGCTCCTTTTATGTTCCATGATGCCAGTGTGTCTCTTACTCTCTCTCTCTGTTTGTCTTCTGAGCTTCAGGACCCCAGCCAGCCTGTCTGCGTCCCTGCCAGCTAACTCATGTTTCCTCGCAACACCTTCAACCACTCTGCCTCGACATCTCTATCCTTCCTGCCGTCTCCAGCTATCTCATGACCTCTGAAGTACATTACAATAAATCTGTTTAACTTCCTCTCAGTCTGTGTTCCAAAACAGAGCTTATGGTAAAACATTAAGTAAACACATTTCTGTCAATGTTTTAAAGTACACATGATTGAATTAATACATTTGAAGGAATGTTGTCTGAATGTCTGTGTAGTAATCCATTTTTAATTATTATGTTGTCTTACCCTACCCCACCTTTGAGCATGGTCATTTGGAACAGTTCAAACTACTTTTGCCCTAAGGCTTTGTACTACAACAGCATACTGATTTGTTTTTATAATATGGTTTACCTTTAGTAGAAAGCATCTCCATACCTTCCATGTTGCATTAAGAGCCGTCGCTCCTCTTTATCCAGGATCGGCAAATTAGAATACCCCGATTACTGCCCTATGTCTAAAAGAAGGTTACAAATATGTATGGTACATTTATATCTTTAAATGTTTGTGATTTACTGTAAATGCAGAAAGCTATCATTCTGCGCTTTATCTTTAGCATCCATTGATCTGAACCTGTCTTTTTTTTAAATACAGCTTTGATTAACAACCAGCAGTAATACCTTATTCAGCTCAAGGAGGTCAATGAGGTGTTGCAGCTGGAGACAAAACACAGCATCGTATTAACAGGTTCAGCTTGTTCACTAGCAAACATTACTTTAATTAAATCCAGTTAATAAATATGCGAACCAAGGCTGGATTATAAAGATGCAGTAATAATTTGGAATGGTAAGCAAACAGAGATCTAGTAATTGTACATTTCTCACTAGAATCGGTCAATTCTCCCTGGTCAAAGCACAAGGCCAAACACCATGATGGAAACGACAAAGAAGCCCTGAATGTGAAAGAGAAGAATTCAATGAAAGTTAATTTACAGCAAAGTACATTAACAATCAGCTCTGTCTGAACGTCTGTTGTAAAACCATTCGACTTTTACAAATATTTTTGTATAAAAATCACATTTATCTTGGTCATCACGGAGTGTATGGGTGTTAGCAAGCAGATTGTATTGCTTTGTACAGAGGCATAGGGGTTTGCAATAGTTTCTGTCTTGAGGCAAAGCTAAGCTAAACATCTTTCTTTCTTTCAGTCTTTATTTCGAACAGATTAAATGTGAAAAACAGAATACCATATTGTTATAATACAGTATTTATCCACATTCATGGTAATATTTGTATATTCAACAAAAAAAAGTCTTCATATTAATAATAATAATAATAAATCATATGTGTCCGAAAGGGAGTAGGAGGAAGCAAATGCTTATTAATTCCCACCCCTTACTTGATCAATGATTGTCCTTTAAATCATTATGCAAGTTATTCCTATATACATTTACATTTATACATACATATACAATAATTTCTCATCTTCAATCACCTCTCTTCATTCTCATATTTTTCCAAAAAAGTGTTTCTGTACATCCTTTTAAACTGAATTATGCTTGTGCTTTGTTTTAACTCCTGCTCCAAAGCATTCCATAAAATCACCCCACAGATTGTTAAACTCATACTTCTCAGAGTTGTTCTGACCTTGAGTTGTTTAAAATGTAGATTTCCTCTCAAATTATACCCACCCTCTCTGTCTACAAACAATGTTTTTAATTTCCTAGGAAGTAGATTATGTCTGGCTCTGTACATGATTTGTGCCGTTTTAAATTTAACCAGATCAATGAACTTCAATATGTGTGACTTCAAAAATAATACATTAGTGTGTTCAAGATATCCAACATTATTGATAACTCTTATAGCCCTTTTTTGTAATGTGCATAACGGCTGTAGGTTGGTTTTGTACGTGTTTCCCCAAATCTCCATACAGTAAATCAGATATGGCAATATTAGTGTGTTATATAGAGTATGCAATGAGTTGTAGTCCAGAATGTATCTGGCTTTTCCCAATATTGCGATAGTTTTAGCCAGTTTTGCTTTTACATGAGTGAGAGGTTTCCAGCTGATTTTGTGGTCTAAAACCACACCAAGGAACTTAATTTCATATACTCTTTCTATGTGTATGTTATCTAGTATTAATTGTATCTGTGGATTTGTTATATGTTTTTCAGATAACATAATCTTTGTTTTGCTTATATTTAATGATAATTTGTTTGTGTCAAACCAATGTTTTACTTTAATCATTTCTGCTGTTATCACTTTCTCACTTTGCTCTTTCAAATTGTCACCGGAACAACAAATATTAGTGTCATCTGCAAATAAAATAAATGTCAATATATTTGATACTCTGCAAATGTCATTGCTGTATATTATGAACAGCTTTGGACCCAACACGGACCCCTGAGGTACTCCACAAGTTATGTTCATGTATTCTGATTTATGTTCACCAATTTCAACAAATTGTTGTCTGTTGCTTAAATAATCTCTCACCCAGTTTAATCCCACCCACTGGAATGGTATGATGCCATACAATAATTTGTATGGAACGGTATGATGCCATACCGTTCCAGTTTTATCAGTAAAATATTGTGATCTATGGTGTCAAATGCTTTTTGTAAATCTATAAATATTCCCACTGCTTGTTTTTTATTGTCCATGCAGTTTGCTATTTCCTCACTTAATTCCATTAGTGCCATAGATGTTGATCTATCTTTTCTGAATCCATATTGACTGTCGTCCAAAAGCTGATGCGTTTCCATGAAACTGTCAAGTCTTTTTGTAAAAAGCTTTTCAAGGATCTTGGAAAACTGAGAGAGCAATGAAACAGGTCTGTAATTTGTGTAATGGTGTTTATCCCCAGTTTTATATAATGGTATAACTTTTGCTATTTTTATTTTATTTGGGAATTTACCAGATTGGAAAGACAAGTTAAAGAGATGAGTCAATGGTTCTGCAATTTTTTCAATAATGTTTTTTACTATAATCATATCAATATTATTCCAATCGGTCGAGGATTTGCTTTTACATTTTCGCACAGTATCAATGATTTCTTTTTCTTCGACTGGTGTGAGGAAGAAAGAGCTATTGTTTTCATTCCAAAGGTCCGTATCTTCCCCTTTAGTTGTTTCTATGTGGGGCCAGATCTGGCCCCACATTTACAAAGAATTCATTAAAACCATTAACCACATCTTCTGTATTATTAATAACATTATTTGTGTCCACAAAAAACTCAGGGTAACCAGAGCTTTTTGCTCCATTTCTAATGACACTATTTAATACTTTCCATAAACCTTTCATATTATTCTTATTATTCTCTAATATTTTATTATAGTATTCTTTTTTACATATCCTCAGAATATGGGTTAATTTATTCTTATATCTTTTATATTTATGTTCTGCTTCTGAAGTTCTATATTTTATGAATTGTCTATATAATGTATTTTTCTTTTTGCAGGCATTTTTTAGGCCATTAGTGATCCATGCACTGTGAGTTTGTTTGTGTCTCTCTCTGCATTGTTTCACAGGACAGTTTTTGTCATAAAGTGCTTTAAAGATGTTTAGAAATTCATCATAGTCCTCATCAATATCGTCTCCCTCATATACTACCCTCCAATTCTGCTTTAGTAAATCATTCTTAAATGCAATTATGTTATCTTCAGTTCTCAATCTTTTGTATTTGAAATGGCTGGCGACTTTCGGTTTCTTAGAACTGCAGTGAAAGACAATAAAAACAGGTAAATTATCACTTATGTCACTATATAATAGTCCGCCTACTGTATTGTTTTCCATAATGTTTGTGAATATGTTATCTGTCTATTAATGTAGCAGAATGAGAAGTGATTCTACTAGGTCTGGTAATTTTACGATACAAACCCATACTGTACAATGTATTGATGAAGTGTTCTGTCATTTTATGCTTATTTGGATTCAACAGGTCAATATTGTAATCCCCACAGATAAACATAATTTGTTGTAATGATTTAGTAAACATGTTTTCTACCCTATCTGTAAATGTGTCAATACAGGTTCCAGGAGCTCTGTATATACAACTCACAATAACATTTTTAGACTTTTCCATACACATTTCTACTGTAACACATTCAAACAAATCGTCAACAGCTGTTGTCATGCTCTCCACAACCTTATAGTTCATTCCTTTATCCACATAGATTGCCACACCCCCTCCACTCTTATTCCTTCTGTTTGTATAATTCAGTTCGTAGCCATCCATCTCAAAGTCCACACCTTTCTCTGTACTGATCCAGGTCTCTGATATTGCTATGATGTTGAATGGGTTCTTAAACTGACTTAGATATTCTTTAATGTTGAGGAAGTTGGCATATAGGCTTCTGCTATTGAAGTGGATAATTGATATGTTCTCTTCTGATTGACACGTTACATTGAATTGCTCTTCTGTGAAATAGTTGCAGCTGTTGTTGATATTGTTCAGTAAGTTGTTTACCGGATTGTTGCGTGAGACATTATATTCAGCAGAAGTCTCCACGTTTGCAGTCAACCAAAGTAGCTTGTAAGTATGCTAACGGACAGAAGAAACACACGACCACATCGCTCAGAGTTTGGCCTGGAGTACTGCCGTTTATTGTAACTGCGCATGCTCATTAGCATCACCACGTTTCAGGCACATTCTGATGATGTCATACACATGAACTCAAACATGACTTTGTTATTATACAAATATGCTCAACACTCCCACTCAAAGACATGTTGATAACTCTCTACAGTGGTACACAGAATCCAAATAAACAAAACAAAAGCTTCTCTAGCAGTGTTCAATTTGTATACCTGCAATTTACATTACTCTCCAAACAAATACCCTTTGAACTTGTCAAATTGTGCCTTTGTCAACGGCTTGGTTAGGACATCAGCTACCATATCTGCAGTAGGACAATATGTAATAGATATCTTCCCCTCAGCATGTGCAGATCGTACAAAATGGTATTTGATGTCTACATGCTTGCTTCTCTGTCTGGATACAGGGTTTTTGGATAGAGCTATTGCTCCCTGGTTGTCCTCATATATCTTCACTGGTACATGTGGGCTATTACGGTCTACCCCTTTTAATAGCTGTACAAGGTACATGCTCTCTTGAGTAGTAGCCGCTAATGCCATGTACTCGGCCTCACAGGTCGATAGCGCCACTGTTGGCTGCTTCCTGCTTTTCCAGGATATAACTGGACCATTTTCAGTTAAGCTGAAACAATATCCAGTTGTGCTTCTCCTATCATTTTGATCGGCTGCCCAATCAGCATCACTGTATCCCTCAAGCTTTAGGCTTTCCTCACTTTTCTTGTAATGTAGCTCTTGGTCTATTGTACCCTTTAGATACCTCAACAGTTGTTTTGCTGCAGCCCAATGTTGTTGTTTTGGTTCTGCTAAGTGTTCCCCTGTTTTGGATTCTGCCTCAAAACCTTCGGGCTGTTCCATATATAACTCGCAGTCTATTGGTGCATGGAGATAAGCTGTCTTCACATCCATTTGGTGTAGGATAAGATCCTCCTGTATAGCCACCTGCATCAATGTACGTACAGAAGTCATATTTGCTGTCGGTGAAAAAGTTTCCTTGTAATCAATTCCCTCTACTTGACTATAGCCTTTAGCTACATATCTGGCTTTAAAAATCTCAGATCCATCTGGGCTTTCCTTTACTGCATATACCCAACGACCTCCCACTGCTTGCTTTCCCTTTGGCAGTGTGGTCAGACTGAAGGTCTCATTCTCTGTTAAAGAGTTTATCTCCTCTTTCATTGCATCAGCCCACATTTTTGATTTCCTAGAGCCTACAGCCTGCATGTATGTTTTGGGTACGTCACAAGCAACCCTGTAGAAATAATCTACATTTTCACCTTCATCTTTACAATCAGCCTTACACTGATACTCCATTAAATATTCTGGAGCGTTTCTTTGTCTAGTGGGATAGCGTCGTGCACTCTCTCCCTGTTCTCTTTGAGTACCATCTGTCTGGATCTGACTAGCCTCAATATTCTCCTCACTATAGGACTGTACACCCACATTAGGCTCTCTCTGATTCTGGTTCACCATTTTTGTCCCTGCTGGTGTTGTGGGAATAGTTTCTCCATAAGGGTAAAAATCCATATTATGATTTGTCTGAGTCTGACTATCTGCACTACTCTTTGTAGCCTATGTTTCAGGACTTTCCCTGTCTCAGGATAAAATACTTGGAATGCTGGGCTATATTTGTCGTATCCTACAAAAATACCCTTTGCACATCTAGAATCTAGCTTCTTCTTATCCTGTTTATACACGTAGCATTCTGAGCCAAATATTTTCATGTTGGACAAGTTGGGTGTTTTGCCAGTAAAAACACGGTATGGTGTCTGCTCTAGACGCTTACAGTAACACCTGTTACGTATCTGTGCTGCTGTCTGTACAGCATATGTCCATAACTGCTTTGGGAGTTTGCTCTCCAATAGCATGCATCGTGACATCTCAAATAAGGTCCTCCAACCTCTCTCAGCAGTACCGTTCTGGTGAGGTGAGTATGGGGCACTTGTCTCGTGCCTTATCCCTTTCGTCCTAAGTAAAGTTTGAAACTCATGCCCAGTGAATTCAGTACCGTTGTCAGATCTTATGCACTTAATGTGTCCATATGGAGCAGTATCCGCTATGAATTTTTCAGTAGCTTTTGCTGTATCACTCTTTGCTTTGATAAAGTAGGGAAAAATCATCCCACTATAATCATCAGTAAATGCTATTGCATATCTGTACCCGTCTTTATCTGCTGGTTCTATTGGACCGCATAGGTCTGTATGTACTAGCTCTAGTGCCGTCTTAGCTTTTGCATCTGCCTGCCTGTTTCTGCTTTGAGTAAATTTTCCCTGCGTACATGTTTCACAGTTATGGTTAGAAATGTCATGTTTCCCTTTGATCGACATACCTTTAACCACTTTCTCAAGTTTAGACACATCCTCAAAATTACAATGACCAAGTATTCTATGCCATGTCTGGATGTCATGACAACCATTACAAACATCATCAGTATTTTCATCCTCTACTGTGCTAAGGTAATATAGCCTACCATACACATCCATTTTAAACTTAGTACCATTTTGATGAATCAGCCAATCATCACCGTCTTTGAAGCGGACCTCAGCTCCGCTGGCTGTCGCTGCTTTCACGGAGAAAATGTCTTGTGGAAAAGATGGGATGTAAAGCGCTCGTTTGAGCCTCGTTTTCACTTGCCGTCCCTCGCTGTCGAGCAGAACAACTTCGGCTTCTCCTCTCATCTTCGCCATCCCGGTCGTTTTCGTTCCATCTGCCAGCTCTATCACATGTTCCTCGGGTCTAAAACTCTTATCGATTGTCTTAAACTTTGCCGGGTCATTAATCATGTGTGTCGTGGCACCACAGTCGACCATAAGACCTCTCTTATTTCCTACTTGATTTTGACAGTCACTTATTTTGAAAAAGAATGATGCACCGGTATCATCCTCCGTGTCTCCGTCTGCCTTCTTCACCTGATCACGGCCCAGCCCTCTGCCTCGGCCCCTTCCTCGGTGTGGCGTGTCCCACCGTCGCTCCTCTCGCCTCGCTTGGATCTCGTTAGGGCATGTCCTAGCCATATGCCCCATTTTCCGCATGTGTAGCATTCAGTGTCGGCTAAGTCCATCTTCTTCCCTCTTCCACGTCCTCGTGTCCTCGCCCCGCTAGTCCTCATAACGCCGTCCTCGTCCGTTTTCATGTCACTCGTCCTATATTTGTCAGTGCTCTCATAGCTCCGCAGTTTAGTTTTGAACTCACCGAACGTTAGACGGTCGTTGGTTTGAGTGACGTGCACGACAAACGGGTTGAATGAGTCCGGTAACCCCTTCACTACCATGGCAATCTGCAACCCGTCACTGATATTTTCTTCGGCCCTTCTCAAAGACGTGAATATAGTCTCCGCTCGAATAATATAATCAGTAACAGTCTCGTTGCTTGCTTTGTGGAGAGAAGAGAGTTCACAGTACAGGCTCACGACTCGTGGTTTGTCCTTTCCCGCGTAGTGCTCTCGGAGTATTGCCAACGCTTTTCTTCCATCTCGTTTCGCGTCTCTCATTATGAGTGATAAACTCTTATTATCTAGACACTGCACTAATTCAGCATATGCCTCTGCATTCTTTGTTGCGTCTTCTTCAAGTGCTTGTTCGTCGTTGTAGTCTATCGCTGGCTCTTCCAGGATAACTTCACTGAGGCCGCGCAGTTCCATGTGCGCCAAAAACCTCGTCTCCCATAACTCAAAGTTTTTCTCGTCACTGTCGAATAACAACTTAAACCACCTTTGGCCTCCTTGACTGGGCCCATAACCTGTTTCGTGAGACATTATATTCAGCAGAAGTCTCCACGTTTGCAGTCAACCAAAGTAGCTTGTAAGTATGCTAACGGACAGAAGAAACACACGACCACATCGCTCAGAGTTTGGCCTGGAGTACTGCCGTTTATTGTAACTGCGCATGCTCATTAGCATCACCACGTTTCAGGCACATTCTGATGATGTCATACACATGAACTCAAACATGACTTTGTTATTATACAAATATGCTCAACACGGATCAATGTCATTTTCCATGTCCTGTGCTTTATGCTCTGTATATGCAAATGTTTCAAGTCTTGATGGAGATATGTGTATATTATCTGGAATTGTCAAGGTAGTGTTTTATTTTCGTTACCTTGTCTGATTTGTTTCATTGGTATTTTTCCAGTTCCTCCAGGTCCCTGATGATTAACACTTTGGCTTGTTCTGGTGATCCGTTAAGCTTGATGAAGATGTTGCAGTTTGCAGTCCATGTTGATTGTATTTGTTGCTGTTTTCTCAGGAATCGGGCCTTTCTGGCGATCTCAACATTTCTTTTAGTGAGGTGTTCATTCATACATCCGAGCCCTTAAGACGTCTTCCCTGTTTCAGAAGTTCCGTTTTATGTTTTCTGTTGGCAAACCTTATTATTATTGCCAGTTTATCAGTTGTATTTCTCCGTGGTAGCGGGTGACAGGCCTCGATGTTGTCGCTGTCAATCTCTATTCCCTTGGTGTTGAGGAAGGCCGTCACCTGTAGCTCCACAGATGTAGCATTCTCCTCGCTTGTGTCCCCTCCGATCATCCTCGTCGCTGCCCGAGCGTATGAGCGGGGTTTCGTCTCCAGTCCAGTGATTATGATGTTGTTAATTCGGGTGTATTGTTCCAGCTCATCCACCCGATTTTCCAGCGAGAATATCCTCTTTTCTTTTTCGGAGTTTTCTAGCCTCAGGGCTTTAACTTCCTCCACCAGGCTCATAATTGCTATCTGTTGCTGTCTTACAACAGATACCTCCTCCGTCAACATGTCTAACGATCGTTTAATGTCGTCAACCTCCTCAGCATGCGGAGGAATCTTTTTTGGTGGCATTGCGTGTTGCTTATTTCGAGCTACTTTCCAAAAAAGGTTAGTTCTGTTATTGCAGCCGTGGTTGAAGAGGTTCTTCTCTCTGGCCTTCTAGTCAGAGCTGAGTCTCTCCACGCTATGGCTATTTAACACAATTAAAAACAAATTCTTTAAGTGTAATTTAACATCAAAATAAAGCTTTTAAAAACAGGAAAAAGTAAAGAAAGAGTGAAAAGAGTATAAATACAATGTGTGTCAGAAGTTGGTGACTTGATGTCTGGTCACGTTCAGGCCGGTCCTCCATCATCACAGATGGTGTCTGGCAGTGCAAGCCAGATAGCAATCATGATTGTAATTCAATCTTAATGGCTCCCCATTCTCATCAGCTCTTATCAAACTTTGTTGATGTGTTCAACTGTCTTTATTACCAAAATGAGCGATGTCACACGCTGATACACCTTTACAAAATCTGCTATCTAATTCACACATCACACACTAGCTGTCGAGTCTGTATAGTCCACAGTCTGTGTTCAGAACTGTTCAACAACCGAAACTATGGCTGTGAGAGCATAATTCAGCCTCATTCATTGTATTGTACACCTGTGCTGTTGCTACTGTGACAAGTCTTAATGTCTTCTGTGCAAAAGGCCTATTCGAGTATTTTCCTCTGTAGTGTTTGTGAGAATTTGGGGGATTTAATGACTTAAGAACTAATTAAAAAGCCATTTAAAATAGGATTGTTTTTAGGCTAAATGGAAATTGTAATCGGATAAAAGTATTTAGCACAGTAGAGATAAAATGTACAGAGGACACGTTTTTCTAAACTTGCAAAGGTTCACTTTGTCTGTGTTATAATTATACAGTGTCATTATTTGAAAAAAACAACTCTTGCTTTGCTTAAAGGCCACACAACAAGGAGGATGACAACGCAATATCCTACTGGATGAATAAACTCCTCAGTACACAATACTCATCTGAGGAACTGCACTTGTTAACTGCATTTTTTTGTATTTGTCCAAAGAAACAGATTAAAAATAAGAATAATGGTTTCCATCTGCTTCCTCCTCCACCCTCTTCAGTTGCATAAATCTGCTCCAGAACATTGTCCCCATCGTTCTTCTTTGTTTTTTCTTTTCTCATCCATCGGTCAAAAGACAAATCCAGAGAACAAGAACCTCCCACGGCCATTAATAACATTTATTTTACATGTTGCAAAAAGCAGCAGCGACAACAGATGGCCCGCTCATTTATTTGTTGCTGTATTCATTTAATGGCCCCACAGAACATATCTGTAAATCATTTAGGGTCCTGGAATTAAAACCAAGACTACTGCGACAACATGATGCAATACATGCTGTAAAATTAAGGTTGTGAATTTCTTGTCAGTTTTCAGTCTTTTATTAACACAGTAAAGAAAACATTTTGATTCTCCATACTAGGTTATTCTTATCTCTCCATACCAATAGAGTGATAAGTGGCACCATTTATTGTCGTATCCCCTGCACACATACTTATTTTCCTTTTCTGGTCAATTTCTACCAAAGAGTCGTGAGTGACGTAGATGCACGAGGTACAATGTAAACTGTATTATCTCTGCTGTTGGTCCACTGCGATACAAAAAGCACATGCAGATAATATAACTTGTATTATCTCCACTCCCCCTGACATTCAGCGGTGCTCCCACACGCTGATGGATACCACACTCAGTCCATTCCCACAAAATTAAAATGTCAGGTTATGCAGTTTACATGCCCTTTAAGACCCTCAGATGGAGACTGTCTGCTAGGGAAAACAGACACTATATTTGGAGTCTATAGCTCTCCAATCAGCTGCCTTGAAAGTAGCAATAGTTGTTCAACAAAGTGCAGCTTGTTTTATATGTATTTTCAAAGGGGGTTCATTGAGCTAATACCAGTGCCTATCCTGAAACTAAATATACTAATTTCAACTGTGATACCGACCTCATACTCGTTTTGTGAACCCTGTTAAGCCCCAAGCCTGTTGTTCAGGTTTCAGGCTCGAAAATGACATTCCCAGAACAAATGACCATATCTTCCCTTCTAAAAGAGTTAAATTAATAATCTTTTTTCTCAAAGTAATGATAAACCTGTGAGTTGGATGTAGAAAAGTCAGAATCTATATATATATGTTTTTTAAATTAAATTATAGTGTCTGTCCAAAATATATTTTGTACTTATAGTGAAAACTAACGTTGGATGATGGGTTAGTAGACTAAAAGCTTTAGGAATCCAAAGTACAACATATAATAAGTACCCTGTATCAAGATTGATGCTAAACAAGTGATATTTGACCTTTTTAGACAGATTTAGCAAAAAAAACCTCTTCTGGGGCCATTTGGGTGGGTTTTCCATATCTCTGGCCCCCCTTGTTCGATTTTGACATGTGACATCTCTTTCTGACCGTTAGAGCCAATAGAATCGAAGGGAAATCATCCCGCACACACTCATGTTAAAAAAAGGTTGCGTCTCTGCGCATGCAATCTTGCTTCAGAGCGTAGGAATAGCCCTGCTCTGATATTTGAAAACGGAATTGCAGTTTTACTGAAATTTCAAAGGGGACACAGTCACATTGGATATTAACCTATGGATTAACTACAGCATCGTTTTTATCGTTGTAATGCCATTGAAGACCAGTTTTGACCAGACAAAGACCTAAGTAAGCCATGTTAGCGTTTTAGGCTACCTAGCGCCCAGTGGCGGCTGGTGGAAAATATTTTTGGGGGGGCTATGGAAATAAGGACCAAACCATACTAAGGTGGTCCGGGGGGATCCTTCCCCGGAAGACATTTTTGAGAAATGACCCCTTAAATTATCTGGTTGAGGTTTAAAAATATGAGATAATCCATAATCTTCAGTGTGGTTAGCTATGAATCTTCCAAAACTGTGCAACAGTACATTAGGCCCAAACTGCAGAACACTGGTGCTTTGGGAACACTCAAATGATTTAATTCCCATTTAAAATCAGGAGACTAAATACGAACATTATGTGTGTGTGTGTGTGTGTGTGTGTGTGTGTGTGTGTGTGTGTGTGTGTGTGTGTGTGTGTGTGTGTGTGTGTGTGTGTGTGTGTGTGTGTGTGTGTGCGTGTGCGTGTGCGTGTGTGATACTTGCCAACCCTCCCGATTTTCGCGGGAGACTCCCGATTTCATTGCCCTCTCCCCGGTTTCCTCCCGGGGTCATATTTCTCCCGATTTCTGACAAAATCAGATTTAATCACGACTGTTTCCACTCGGACTTTAATACAGCTACACCATTGTTTGGTTTCCATGGTAGCGCGTCTCTTTAGCAGCGCACGCAACTCAAAGTTTGAGAGGGTGAGGAAGATGAAAACTGAACAAGAATCGACAACTCCACCCTCTGCTCACTCCTTTCCTGTAAAATACAGGTCCAGCCCACACACATACTCCATGGCGCTACAGGCATTGCTTACTACAATAAGCATGTAAATGTTAATCTACTGCTCCGGCGATCCACTAGCAGAGACGCAGCCATCCTCGACAACTACTGTAGCGTCACCTTGGATACGAGTCCAAACAACTCACAGACACACAGGCCAGGGCGCTGACACTGCGCCCTTTGAGCATCAGATCTGACAACGCTGATTGGCTGAAATTATGTTTCGGCGGCATAGTTTACAGATAGCAACAGTCAGCTTGTTGGCTGCTGCTGCTCTGGCTGCGGGCTCCTTTCTACCGCCCAGACGAGAGAGGGTAATGATACACGCTGCGGCCAGGCAGGAAACATGTGACTTATCAGTAACTTTAGACATCGTAAAACAATTGTAAACAAGATTTTATTGTAGATTATACATTTTGCTGATACCAATTATATAATATTTACCTTGTTCATTAAAAATTAAAATTAAAAATTAAATAAAAAAATTAAAAGAAATTGAATTTTTAATGACAATCAAACATGTGGGAAGAGGGTGGGCGGCGCCCCTAGCGCCCCTATGGGCCGGCCGCCACTGCTAGCGCCACATGTTTTGAAGTACGTTTTTGTTGATAACGTCGCGAGTTTGTATCTTTCAGTGTTGAGGTGGGCACCGTTAGATTATGTGTCTTTACGATCATAAACGATGTGTTGGATGTGCAGCTAGGTTACGTAATAAGGGAGCTAGGAGTGATTTTCGGTGCAGCAGTGGCGAGCCGTGACCTTTATACCTAGGCCCTCTGACCCCCCTTCCCTCGAAAAAAAAGAAGAGTTATTACGTCACAGCATATACTTCAGCGGAATATCAAAACAGCGGCCCGGGGTGCAAAACGCATCAATGACAGCAACACTCTACCACACAAAACAACACCATTTATATAAACACCTATCATGACAGGGCACCCACAGCCATGTAACAATTACAAATGAATTAAGTCGGCACGGCGGCCTATATTGAAAATGACTTATCACTTAAACACAAAGTCCATCCTCCTGTCCTTTTGGATGAAGCACTTGCGGGTCATGCACCCGGCGGCAGACATACGTCTCTGGGCGGGCATTTGATGTACCAGGGCGGGTCCACCCAAAAACTGAATTGTGAAAGAGCTGACATGCTGAAAACCCAACCCCTGCAGGGGGTCTGGGGAGATTCTCCCCCAGGAGATTTTTTGAAATACTAACATAAAATACACATTCTGGTACTCTCTTGAGAAGAAAAATAAATAAATCTATTACTCCACAACATATTTAAAAAAATGAATGCCATTTCAGTTTTTTGTTACTTTGTTCTGAAAGCTGAACCTGCTGCTCCACACAGAGGGAAGAGGCTGTGAATGACTTTACATTGTGGATAAGGGTGGAAAGCCCCCATTGTTCTGTGTGTCAACATGAAAGACAGCCCACACATCAATCATCAAACCGTGGGGTCTTATTTAATTACGTGTTGATTTCTATCAACACGTAATGTTGTATCGATGTATATAGAGATGTACTACAGCGAAACTATTCTCCGTCGGGACTTCCTGCAACAACACCACGTCGTTATAATGCCAGAAGACATTATCAAAGATGTTCTATTGAGAAGATGATCACTACGTGACAACAGTTTTCAAACCGTTTCTAGTCTTCGGTATTTCCAGACAAGTGACTGCTGAAATCAATCTGACTAACTGCTGTCTGTGCAATTTACTCCGCGCGAGTTGGCGGACTTTATTTAGCTTACTTTAAAATCATGTTTCATGGTGGGGCTAAGCCATTTCTTGGTATGGCTGTAGCCTACCCAAGTATACCCTGGCGCCGCCACTGAACATAATAATAAAACAATTAAAATGTTGTATTCAGCCCTGATTAAAACAGCGGGCCCAAATCCTGGATGGGCGGGCCCGGCCCCATGGGGCCCGCCCATGACGCCGGGTCTGGTCATGCAGCTGATCCTTTGCCACTCCAGTTTATCATTGTAACTTGAAATCTTGAAAATGACTCTATACAATTGTTTTTTAAGTGCTTCACCGTTTTTCAAATATAAATGTCATTTGTAACTAAACTTTGTAAACTAGCAGAGATATGGCCAGTGTTGCGTGAATTAAATGTAATTAATGAAATATGACTAGAAAAAGAAAGGTGCTTTTATATTGATTAAACCATTTTTATTTCTTTCAGCATTAAGAAAAAAGAAGATGGCAACCTCCTCCACGCCAAACTGCACAACCTGTCCATGGGCATAGCCATAGACCAGTGTTTCTCAAACTTTTTCATACCAAGGACCACTTAACCAATAAAAAAACACTCGCGGACCACCTAACTCCACAAATATCCAAAAACACATCGTTTTTCTAGAACAGATTATAAATCGCCTGAAAATTGTACAAACAAGTGGCAACATGTGTGATGAAGGTGTTGCCCTGGGCCAGGGGTCGGCAACCCGCGGCCCTTTAAGCCCTCTGCTCTGGCTCCCTTGAGCTTAGACACAAATAAGAAGGAAATAAAATAAAAGTATTTGTAGGACTATTTATATTTTGTTGCATGGTTGAAAATGTTTCGTATGTTGTATTTTGAGGTGATACTGTGACAAATAAATAAAAAACAAAACGGTTTTAATTAGGTCAACTAAAATATGCGTCACATCCTGCTCCGGTCCCGCGCGAGCGCCTTTTCTTGGAGGCGAATAACCTGACCCCCGGCTCGATGAGCGAACTATGGATAAATCAAAGAAAAGTACCGGAGGAACACAGGATTTAATTCTGCGTGGACAGAGTTGTATGCTTTCACAGCAAACGATGCTGGTTTACCAGTATGTTTGATATGTAGAGAGAAGTTGGAAGTTGTCAACGGTGGTGCAGCGAGGGAGAGGAAGACAGCTGACGATCCAGTCATAATTCAATGGGTATGTAATTTATTTCAGAAAACACTTTTTGTTATATTCCATGGAATGCTCTTAACGTCCCGATAGCAATGAATATATTAAATGCTTTGACAATAAATACATACAAAAATTAACCTCTGGAAGCCGGAGCGCTGTAAAAAGCACACGACCAATCATCTGAGCCGGCCCGGCTAAAATAACTGGATGGCCTACCTGCCTGTCAGCCTTCCACCTGGGCACACACTTATATCGTGCCCTCATTTGTCATGTGTGCGTTCGTGTGCGTTCGTGTGTGTTGGAGGAGGGGACTCTGTAAGGAAGTCTGAAGGAAGAGGCATATTTTTTCCGGTAGTGTATTTTCAAATTCTAGCGCACTCGAGCTGGTTTCTCCATTCTTACCTTTAACTCTTTTTAGGGTGCAGTTATATGTTTTATTTATTTCAAAGTGGGCCCATTTAATAATATTGTTTTCCCCTTCAAATGTGCAGAGGACTCCCCAAGTGCTGTGTTTATTTATTTTAAAGTAGGCCTGTGTATTATTTTTAATTCTCCTTATAAAAGTTATTTGTTTCTTATTAGAGGTTAACAGTTTTATATCATGTAATAAATAGCCTAATAAATGCAAAAAAACTGTAGTTTTTGTCTGATATAACAATAAAAAACTATGAAATATGTTTTGCGGCTCCAGACAAAACATTTTTTGGGAAAAAGGAGCGAAATGGCTCTTTTGGTCAAAAAGGTTGCAGACCCCTGCCCTGGGCTATATCATGCAATCAAAGGAAACTTAACCTCGCTCCATAGCTGAAATATTCCCGCGAGAGTGCGGAAAACTTAAATGAACTTATTTATTTAAAATGTGAAATGTTACAAATATACTCACGGACCACTAGGGGGCGCTCACGGACCACCAGTGGTCCGCGGACCACATAGACCCATGGACCACAGCGGGCGGAACTTGTCATAAAGTCCGCGAAAATAAAGCCCGCCCATTTAGAGGGAAGATATGATTGGTCAATTGTACTGTCATTTGACATTACTCTCTCGTTGAATTACCGGCTGGCCTCTGACTTCGCTGGCCCTCTGTGAATGTAGAGAGGGACCAACAAGCTCTCCCGTCTTCACAGTTACTCGCAGAGACGACATTTAACCCTTCACATTCTAACAGAAACTGAACAGGCAGATTCGAAGGATTTATTTATTTGGAAATGTTATTTTAAATACAATTAAATCGAGTTATGTTGGTAAAACTAATGAAAAAGTAGGGTAAAAATAATATATATAATAATATTATAATGTTTTTTTTTTAAATGTTTTCAAATATTATTTTTTAGAATATCTTAGGCCCTCACAGAGGGCCTAGAAGGCCCTGACGGCTCGCCACTGCGGTGCAGTAATAGGTTAGCACAGGGGTTGGCAACCTTTTTGATTTAAAAAAAAAAATTGTTATCAGCGTGCCAACGATCGAGAATTATCAATGGGAGGGGGGGTTTGAGGAGCTTGACGCTGGTCAACTATCAGCAGGAGGGCGGGGGAGCCTCGCTGTGGGAAAGCAGTTTGTGGACCTGTCAGCGCAACTTACATGATGCCGAATTTAACAAATACATTTAAATAATTGGTTTAAACGGCATAATAATAAGGACGATCGTCCGTTCTGTGATTCTCCAGAGCACACATGTTATGATATTAGGGTCATGCAGAGTGAGATGAGATCGCTGTCCCTTTAAGAGAGAGAGAGAGGGGTGTGGCTTGTGCATGTGTGTTTGTGGATGGTAGAGCGACAGTGAGGGGACGTGTGTATGTTTATGGAAGTGAAACGAGGCAGCAGAAAAACAGAGGTCTGTGATGTATTTTGTGAAACAGAAGAAGAACAGCTAAATAAATTCAACGGCCTCTCAAGAAGAGCTCGCCTCTCTCCAGTCATTTAAGCTAAAGTGGGTTATTGAACCTGAAGCTTGTTGCTTCTGCCCTCCTCGACTACGGTCTGGGAGCCGACAGGAAAGTTCAACACACAGATGGCCAGTCCGCCCCTTTGTAGCATATTATTTCGATGAGAGATGAGCTGGGGCCTAATTTATAAAGGGATATACGCTCAAAAAATGGCGTACGCCAGTTTCTACGCATTGTTTGCGATTTATAAAATACTAACTTGACGGGAAAATGTGCGGTCCTCCACGCAAACTCTAACCCATCACAATATGCCCCCCTTGCTATCTTACAAAATAAAAGTGTGACATTCATGAAACTTGCTCCATTTATTGGTACCAGTCCTAGAACCATACTCTGAAAAATGCTTGAGGGTGGGATTCATAGAAACCTCTTTTTTTTGGGGGGGGGGGGCATTTTATGACAGGCCTGGTTTATCATCCGAGTCAGAAATAAAAACCAATATGGAGTGAGTGCTAGTCCTGCAATTGTCCAATACATTTACATACACACAGTAATTAATACTACATGTTGAATGAAATAAAGTGACATATTATCCATACTAAAATTGTGTACATTATCCAATTGGGGTTGTTTGCGTGGTGCAGACACGTGAATGTAACAAAGTTAGTGACTCCACCATGCAATGCGGTGTTAAGGAGTCGTGGTGGAGTCACGCATTCTGGTGAGATCAGGTTGACATTATCACACATAAAATAAACATTTATTTTGAAGATTTATTAGATTTTTATAGGCAAAGTTTAATATAAGAAACCTTGCAGTCTCCCTGTAGCAGCCAAAATCATATATAAATAAAACAGATAATTAACTTAAAATAATACAGCCGCTGAGGCGGATCTTACGCAGGGCAATGATCATCCAAATCCAGACAAGAACCTCCATTTGTGCATTTTATTCCATTAACAAAGTACAATGAACAGGTTTCCTATATATCTCTTCCTTAAGCCTTTCCTATGGCTTTCCTTTGTGTGGCTTGAAACAGCCTGCTAAAAAAACATTTGCCTACTAGTGCTCTGGCTCCCACCACCCACCTGTCTCAATTACACCAGGTGCTCTAATCACCCAGTGCCCAAAACATGCCTTCAAAATAAAAGCATAGAAACTACTTTAACTTATAACACTAACTAAGAATACATTTACAATAAACACTATAAACAGCAAGAAAATAAATGTTAAACCATTAAATAATATTAAGAGATATATAGCTCCAACACTCCCCTTATTATAGCCCAGATCAAGAAAGAATGTAATGCAGGTAATTGCTCCTGTGGGGATTGTCCTGAATGTATGTAAGTCACTTGGATCACTTGAAAATAGCCAAAGCACAGCTGCCCCGAATCCCTCACCAAATTAAAAAAACAGCAACAACAGCAGCACCCTCCACATCACCAGCCTACATGGAAGCTCCATCAGCGCCAGCCTCACCTGCTGCCCCATCAGTCCCACCTGCTGCTCCATCA
Organism: Pseudochaenichthys georgianus; assembly: GCF_902827115.2. NCBI lineage: Eukaryota > Metazoa > Chordata > Actinopteri > Perciformes > Channichthyidae > Pseudochaenichthys > Pseudochaenichthys georgianus. Next base: position 22,674,606 of record NC_047518.2, read on the forward strand.
GCCTCACCTGCTGCCCCATCAGCCCCACCTGCTGCCCCATCAGCCCCACCTGCTGCTCCATCAGCCTCACCTGCTGCCCCATCAGTCCCACCTGCTGCTCCATCAGCCTCACCTGCTGCTCCATCAGCCTCACCTGCTGCCCCATCAGCCCCACCTGCTGCCCCATCAGCCCCACCTGCTGCTCCATCAGCCTCACCTGCTGCTCCATCAGCGCCAGCCTCATTTACTCCAATAAATACTGTCACTCTAACTGACACATGGTGTTTTGATATTGAGTGTTACATTTGATTAGTAATTATGTAAACATGAACTAATTCTTTAACTATATCATGGTTGGTGCATTAATGTTTTTTTTTCAGATGTGCAGGAGGCATGGGCTGGGAAGGATGTACACGTCCTCCTTTCAAAGATAGGGCCATACAAACTTTTTTTGGGACATCACAAAGACTGGTCCAAACAAGGAGCTGGAGAGTGAGGTATTGCTTTGTCACATTCTAATTTATATTGTTATATTTTATATAGTTCCGTTCCCTAATGGGCAATATTTGTTTTAATGAAAGTCACAAAACATTGTATTACAGTTTTATTGACTTAAATCATAAAAGGAAATGCAGTGACGTTACAACAATGTAGTTGAAACTACAGTAAACATGCCTCTTTTTAATACATTGTGATCATTTTTCTCAAAGGTGATCAATGCCTACCTTACACTCATTGTAATAAAATTCAACCAGCGCAATGACGGTCAAGCAGCTGTTATTTACAGCTACGCTATGACCGCCATCTCGAAACACACATTTGGAAGAATCCGGGTATGTACATGATTGGAATGACTTTGCATTTGTAAATGTTGCAAATGTGCATTTTTCAACAGGAATGTAATACTTTTGCAACTACTCTCAGGTTGATCCAATGGCACACACAGTCATCGTGGGAATTGTGAATGAGAACCATCACTGGATGTTGGTGGTGAGAATAGGAGCATATTTTAAGCTCCAATCTGTATCTAGTGCTGTATACACCATATATAATTAGTGATTTGCAAGATAACCGGGCCACACATACATGCTGTCACTTATTATTGATAACATCTAAACAATACCCTACATTGTACCTGTGTAATGTATGGTTCCTGCCTAATGCATGTTGTGTTTCCATGTGAATAATAAAAGGTAATGTACCCCCATGAGAAGAAAACCCTCTTCTTGGATCCACTTGGAGAAGGGAAAGGCAAAATGAGGGTGTGCCTACAGTCTACAAGGTACATTTGATACAGTGTACTAGTTCCGGTGTTGTATGAGTTTTTTGACAATGATGTGCTGCATCTTGACACATGTACTATCTACATACTGTAGAGCCTTTATGAGGATGAAAGGCTGCAAGGTGTCAAGGTGGACATGCAGCACCCTCCCCCATAATCGCCAACAAGACAGCACATCCTGTGGTGTCCTGGCCTTAAAAGTGAGTGTGAAATGCATTTAGCCAAACATTACTCTCAAACTCAAATTCAGTAGCAATTAGACTGAATATCTTGACTTGCTTTTATACATCTTGATCAAAGATGTATTGAATTGTGTCAAACTACACATATACAACATGTCATTCTTTAAATCTGTTGGGTCATTTTTCTGTATTCCATTTGAGGGTGAAATCATAGACCATGCAGTCCATATACTAATCAGAGTTCTCTTCAGTTTGCAGAGAAGATTTGACTGGAGGAGGCAATTGAGTTTGAAACTCACAGAAGGCAGTGCACGAGCTGAGGCTGGACATTGCTACTTCTCTCCTCAGAGAATCTGGTTTGTTACCTTTTCTCAACATTGTCAATGACTTCATGTAGTTACTTTTATTAATTGTATCTCATAAGTATGCATCAATAACCTAGTATATTAATAATGTGCCATGCAAATTGTTGTATTGTATCACTGCTTGGACCATTGGAACTGTTGGGTTAATATTGACCAGGGACATTATCAGGGTTTTAAAAGCAACACAGTGGCTTAAGTATAGATAGTAGGTAAATAGTCACTACATACAGTATTGTGTATCTCAACTCCAAACAGATAACATATGAAGCATCGCAGGCAGGCATCTTCAACTGCAATTTCATATAGGCTACACACGTCACACTCCAACACACCCTTTCAATTCTGCGGTTTATTTAAGATGTGAGATTTCCCCATCTTCCTCCTTTCAATGTGCTCATTGGTGTGTATTACTTTTAACTGATATCCTCAGTTAATTTTTACCTTGAACTTATTATAATCAAAGCTGTAAAGCTAATACATGTGATGAACAACAAAAGAACCATGAGAACCAAACTTAAATTGATGCGTACAATGCGAAAGAAGTTTTTGGATGTTTTGTAATGACATTAATGTGCAGGTTCCCATTCTACAGAGGGTAAGGAGAGTGTGAAAGAAGGAGCAGATGGCTCCTCTGTGCTCAGATTTAATAATTTAGAAAATCTATGTGTTTGTGTGTTTTGCCTTTTCTTCACACAAAATAATAAAAGACAACAACAAATGTGTCCTTATATAATTGACCTTTTAGTCAAAATATGGAATGGGTCACCTTGACCCCAAATCTGCAATGTGGTTTATCTGAAGATATTGATTACGTTTTGTCTCAACAGATGATCTAAGCAGGCTTTGCTTTTACTGCGGGATGGAGGAGCAGGATGAAGAACATTGGGTAATTTCCTATTGCACATTACAAATAAAGAAAATTAGCAGAAATATGTTTCCAGACTTTATCAACATAACATTTGCGTTGGTAATTGCTACTATATTTGGCATCTTCAGCATTAACTGATAAAGGATTAATGTTTTGCTTGTTTTTCCATACATTTTTGTTGAACATTTATTTATTTCTCATAACACAACATTTATGTTTTTGAAAGATTTCGATAATTGAAGGAATGGTTAGAATGTTAGTGGGAAATACATTAGAGATATTCTATTATCATAAAAAATCCCATAATGCATACCTTACATAACAAGTATTTATTGTTTTCTCAGATTTGCTGTGACATTTGTCAGCGGTGGTACCACCACCAATGTGTACAAAGGCCTCCAGTGGATCAACCGTACTTGTGCCCTGGATGCACATAATGCCCCGAAGGGACCATCATTAACCCACTGTCATTTCAACCAATACAACTATTGTTTGGCCTGTCATAAAATGCACCCCACCCCAAAAGATGTTTCTATGAATCCCACTGTCAAGAATTTTTCAGGGTATGGTTCTAGGACTGGTATCAATAAATGGAGCAAGTTTCATGAATGTCACACTTTTATTTTGTACGCATAGCGTAGATAATAATATGCTGACAAAGACTATGTAACATTTGTAAACATATATTTTGATTATTAGATGACAACTATGTAAAATTAAACAATACATTTTAAAGCACGTTTATACAGACAGGACGTAACAATAATGATAAAAAAAAGATTAAAAAAAACATAAACTGAAAAAGAAGTGATGAATGAATTTTTGACACCTCAAATACAGAGCGAAAAGTTAAACCAGAAGAATCAAGACTATGAGCTACCACTAAACAACTCGCAGTCTGAAAATTACCATTAATAAAAACCCTGAACGTTTACTTTTCGTTTTAAACATCGTTTTAAGGTGTAAACCTATGGTGTAAACGTGTCATTTAGAGGTGTAAACGTGTCATTTAGAAATGCGCGTTCCCGTGACAAGGGGGGCATTTCATGACAGGGAGGCATAATGTGACACCGGCTCTTCCCCAGAGTTTGTCGCTTGGTTGAGATCAAGCGGCAAACTCTGGGGAACAGCCGGGAAGCCAATACGGAAGTGCCACACACTGCAGTTCATACATGGGCCGCTAGGGACTGGCTGCAGAAAGGAGCAATTTCCATAGACCCCCATGTTAAAATGCCCAACTTTACAGCAGAAAAAAACATGTTTCTACCCCTGGACGCAATAAATATTATTATCGATATAGTTAGATTCCACCTTCATGATTATGAATCTGTGAGTGAATTGTTTTCTAACACGACCCTTTTATTTATATTAGGTCTTAAAGTGTTTGCATAAATTAGGGCGTGGTCACACTGATGGACATGCCTCACTGTCAGCTAACAGCAACTTGTCCACTCTGCTAGGCTACAACCATAGAGGCTACAACGTTAGTTAGTCATAGTACTGTACTTGACCCTTTAGCTTTAGCCGTGTTCATGGTGATTGTGCCTTTTAGGGAATATTGTTACAAATACCAGACAATTAAAATGTCGTGCTGTGCGCTTGAATGTACTAACAGAACTTCCAAGAAGTCTAAAATGATAATATTATACATGTTAACCCCGTTCGCAGGTGTTTGTGTGCTTGGTAGCTTAGCTTGTTACTTATTAGCCAGCTAAGGACGTAACCCTTTATTCATACATATACATTTTAGTTTATGATTCAGCCTTGGGTAAGACTTTTATAGTCTATGGCAGGGGTTCTCAAAGTTTTGATGAGTGAGGGCCAATTTAGGTACCCAATATTGGATTGAGGGCCGCTAAAAAAAAAACGGAACACAAAATAATTCAGGTGGCGCAGTTTTACCATTCATAAACCTCTGGAGTCAAAGGGTATTTTCTCGATTTTTAGATGTTTTCTTAAATCACCTTTTAAATGTATTTCTTCTAACATGGCACCCCATGTGTTACATATCAAAATGTTCAGGACAATCTCTGGTCTTGCTATATATGCACATTGCTCACCTTAGAGCACTGTTTGATGAGATAAGTAGCTCAAAATCTTAAAATGTGAAATCAGATTTTTGGAAAATCTTCAAAACCCTCGTGAAAACACCCATTTACTCATGCGATCGAATTGTTTTGGTGTTTTAGATTTGCTTACCAAAGTCCTAGGATCACAAAAGCAGTGAAATATTTGAATTACACTGTATATAAATGTGTAATTCATGTCTAAAATGAAAAACATAAAATTCAAATTTTGAGTAAAATAGGTGTTCACCACAGCAGGGACTGAGATACATTAGGACTGAATAATGACTTCATATTACATACCAAGGTTCATGTGATGTGTACAAATTAGGGCTGTCAGTCGATTAAAATATTTAATCGCGATTAATCGCATGATTGTCCATAGTTAATCGCGATTAATCGCAAATTAATCGCACATTTTTTATCTGTTCTAAATGTACCTTAGAGGAATATTTTTCAAGTTTTTAATACTCTTATCAACATATGAGTGGACAAATATGCTTTATGCTAATGTTTATTATCATTTGAACAATGACAAATATAAACACAACAACCTCTGAACATTACAAATATTCGCCTCAATTAAACCTGGAACCTCTCTTATACAATACAAATGTTGTGTGCGTGCGCGTGTGTGTGTTGGATCGTTGGAGCTATGTGCAACTCAAGGCATATGCTCGAACGGGAGCTGCCTGGACGCTGCGATCATGTTGCTGCAATCATGAGTGTGCTGACTTCTCCTACAATGTCCCACTGTCTGGCTTCCTGCATAAAGTCAAGTGCTCGGTGCAGTTGTGTGGATAGAGCGCTCCTCTGTTTTCATTTAAACAGCTCCTTATATCCGTTAGCGCAGCTAGCTAGCACCCGATGCTAACAACAACAATGCACGTACGGTCTCTCTCTTGCTCACTCGCGCCACACAAACACACACCCTCCCGGTCCTCCCGATGGCCAGTCGGTGCCTGCCGGTGAGCGTGGAAGTGTGGTCTGCCACAAGCGGGCGGCAGGAGCGGGGCTGTCAGCAGCATCAGCTTGTAGATGGTATTTTAAACTCGATGCGCTCTGAAACTACGGGGCGGCCGAGGAAAAAAAATACACATGCGTTAATCGCGTTAAAATAATTAGTGGCGTTAATTTTTTTTTGCGTTAACGCGTTATTAACGCGTTAACTTGACAGCCCTAGTACAAATACAAATTGAGCATTCAACCTTTTTTTTCAACCAACAATTTATTATAAATATGTTTTTTTCAACCAACTATTTATATAAATATAAGAAACTGGAAAATCTCACTATTTACAATATTGAACATCAGAACTTTCAACCAACTATTCATTATAAATGTCAAGACAGTGTCAAGGTCTTTGTCTGTCTTCCAAGACAGTGGGTCTGGTTGCTGTGAAGATGGGGGTGATGGTGCATGGGCTGCTGTGTAGGTGGGGTGTACAAGTGCTATACGAGACCTCCACGAGACCTCCTTGCTGGCTGTGGTGGAGCCTTTGTGCTGAGGTGTATCTTGACCTGGTGGCAGCCGCAGATGGAGGCAGCTGTAGTGATGATGGTCTGCTGGTCCTTGGTGGTGATGGCTCTGGGCCACAGTAGATCTTGACCTGGGGGCCGGCACAGATGGATGTGCTGGCTGCTGGATAAACGTCGCCTGTGTAGGACAATAATTACAACTAATTTCATTGAAATAAAGTTCAAGTAAAATGTTGCTCAAGCACAAATAACAATGCACACATAAAAATAAAGTTTGGGAGGTTGCAGAAGGAGTCTCTCTCAATCTCACACACACACACACGCACACACACACACACACACACACACACACACACACACACACACACACACACACACACAGGCTACATCTGATTACAAAGTCTCATCTGTACAGGACGGTAAAATAATAACAGGCACACATATAAATAAATCTATGACAAAGTCTCATCTGTACAGAACAGTATGATAAAATAATCGATGGCAAAAACTTGTCACTGTAAATGTCTCCGTTGTGGGACGAATAAATGATTGATTTAATCATCGACACATGTAATCTCACTTTTACACACCAACATAACGTTAACACAGAGTAAACGTTTGCTAATGGAGTCTATTTTGTCATGACTATCGATACAAAATATATATCAATAAACCTATTGTTCATTTTCGCGGTATTCCCCACACATTTCCAGTACACTATTACTGTAATATTTACACCTACCCATGTCCAAATGGATCCTTGTTGTTGTCTTTGTATTCTTCTTCTTCAGAAGAGTCGAAGACTTCAGGTTCTGAGGGTCTATCTTCACTGCTGCTAGCGAAAACAATCTCTAGCGAAGTCGGCAACTGTAAAGTTCATTTTAGCCATTTTCTCTGTCTCTCTCCCCTCACAGACGTAAACTGATGGGAGACACGTGGGCCCTTTCTCATTTCTCGAACTCCCCTCCTTGACTCCCCTCCTCGACTCCCCTCCTCGATACTTAGTCCCGCCCACAGGAGATGCGAGCGGAGGAGCCGAGGAGGGGAACCGAGGAGAGAGGAGGGGAAGCAGCAGGCAGTTAGAGAAATGAGAACTCCTCTCCTCTGAGCGGTCATTTTAAAGAGACGTCCATTAATGATGACAGGAGGCAGCAGCCTCTGTCTGATGGACAGATGTGTTCATGACCACTTCTATATTTACTTTGATTCATTCACAGTGCGGTGTCATGAGACAATAATGGCTACAGATGCGGACACACACATATATATATGTATATCCCTGCTGAAAAAACCAGCATGGACCAGCATGGACTTCAAGCTGGTCCAAGCTGGTCCATGCTGGTCCAAGCTGGTCCAAGCTGGTCCATGCTGGTCATTATGCTGGTGGACCAGCATGGACCAGCTTGGACCAGCATGGACACCAGCATGAACCAGCATGGACCAGCATGGACTGCTGGTCGTTATGCTGGTCTGCTGGCGCAAAAACCGTTATTCCAGCATGGACCATCATGAACTTCATGCTGGTCCATGCTATAACATGGTATGAAAAAAAAAAATCTATTATTATTAAGATGGCATGAAATACAAAAACATACCAATATTTCAGTTATACATAACATAAATAACTGCAAATTCATAGAATATCTATATTAAATACATTTGTTCACTCACACCCAAAAGATTACCGTTAAAAAAACACAATATTAGATCTATCTTGCAGCATAAAATAATTATGACATTGACTTCAAAATGTAGCTTTTTACTATTTTCGACCATATATAGCAATTTCTCATGTTTGTCTTTACAAATACAAATGCATTTTGTTTTTGCGAATCATTGATCTATTCCATAAAGAAAAAAATACCCCACAAGCAATGGCATTACGTAAACAAACATTTAAAGAGTTAAAATTCTGATAAATGTAGAATTTCTTTGAAAGAATTGCAATGATATACGGTTGAAATAAGGAGTAATAGCATATAGAAAGCTTATATTCTTGCATTGCTATAATGCATTTCAAAACTATAGACCTTTTAAAAAGTCACTATGAGACATGGTCCATCTACATTGGCACAACCAACCCCCTGGCTCATTAACTAAGTATAGTTTTTAACCTAAATTATTGAGTTATACATTCATATGTTATCAATTAATATGTTAATTGCTTTTACGATGCTGAATAGCTTAACTGCTATTTGTACACAATAGTAAGAAAATACCAATTCAAATTTCCAGAGGCATAGACATTACATACACAATGATATACAGTAAAACAGAAGGAAAAACAGACAGAAGCCGCAACCAAAAGTACCCATTAACCCAGGGGTGGGGAACATTTTTCCTCTCAAGGACCATTTCAATTTGTTCAACATCCTCCGAGGGCCGTACAAATGATTGACCTCTGCTTAAAAAAACTAAAATCACAGCCCATTCATTCGGCCTTTCTTTCATTCTGTGCAAAGAAAAAGCAACCTCTTAATCCAGATATCTCACCATGACTCTCGTATGCATGCACGTGCACAGTTGTGGCATGACCACCAAAACAGAAAGATATGGACACAAGATGTGTGCAAATGTATTTAGTTTTCTATCCATGTGAACATGATTAAAGTGAGGGGCGGACCTAACCTCCTCTAGGGGGGTCCCATGCTACCCCAGGAAGATTTTTTTAAATGTTGAAGTTAAAAGCATCAATCTGGTGCATTTTGAGAGCAAAATTAAGAGATCTATGGATACATCTCTCAACACCCAGATGAAACACAACTGTAAACAGATTTTCTTTTTTCTTTATGGATATTTTATAAATCACTCCCCTTTCAAACTGTATTCTTGTTTATTAACAAAAACTTTTTTTACTGTCATATAGTATTTTATACCCGTTTACTTTATTCTCTTGTGTTTTTATAACTATAATGATCATATAAAGAACCAAACCAAAGACCTGTAAGCATTACATTCTGGAATCTTATTTTGGGAGGGAGCTCGTTTAAAATGTAGCTGTATGGGCCATATTGAAAGCGGGCGGTGCACGCTTTGTGACAAACAACAAAAACGTGTGAGTTTTAACAACATGTTTATTTATTGACTTTTCATTCCTGTATGGCAATATTCATTTTGCACAGAAAATAATGTTTGTCTAAATGACCAACTAAGATATGCTAGTTACATTTGTTATGAGTTTTGGCTAAAATGGTAGCGTTAAGGTAATGGTTCTCCAACTAGCAATTGCTAGTTGGAGAACCATTTAGCGAGTTAAACAAGCTAACGTTCGAGGCATGCTAGCGTTAGCTGCAAGCTCGCGTTAGCTGCATTAAGAATATAGGTTCTGCATACTAAATAGTACAATATTTTACTCAGTAGTAGTTGTCAGAAATAGCCAGAAATGGACACCCTCGGGTAAAGTAAATCTACCCTGAAAACAAAGCAGTTCGATAAAATGCAATCAGTTACTGTTGTATTATACTCTGGTGCTGGTCCATTAACTGCTATCCGCAGACATGCAGATGTAATGTTTGAGGACCTGGAATGACATATTATACATTTTTCAGTTCAAGGAAAACAAATATTGAAATTAAAAGTAAGAAGGGATGTATTTACATCTCTGGCCCATATCTCTTCTCGGGGCGCTCCAGAATTCCGTGTGTCCCCTCCGGCAATGCTAAAGGCCCCAAGTCCACCTGGGTTGTCCAGGTCTTGGTGTAGGCGAGCAAGGAACGTTCTGGGGAGTGGGGTCTCGCCTGCCTCCAGAATTCTCCCCAGAGTAACATGTGTTACTGGCACCTAAATGTGGAAGAAAAAAAACAATATAATAGGATGGATAATGCAAATAACTGGGAGCATCAAATGCATTTCTTTGTAATCTACCTGTTTCTTTATGTAGAATTTCTATTATAGGGCTCTGGATGACCCACACGGCAACCACATCAAACGATCAATTAAGCAAAAATGTTTGCCTACGTTAAATACTTGGACGACGGAGTTAAAGAAATCGTTTCAACGTCTTATATTAAGGACTCCAGAAAAACAGTGCCTTCAAATGGGGAATCCCAATCCATCTGCTGGGCAATGGAAAAAAACATCAGAAAACATGTATTTAAGAATGCAGGTTCTGCATACAATGTGAGTGAATACAGAAATGTATGACAACCCAAAGCACAAAGGGAATTGTGATTGCATTTACCTCAACATTTGAGACATAACTTGTACGTGGAGACATGGCAGGGCTCGACAGTAACGGTTGCCAGGTTGCCATTGGCAACCATTCAGAAAAAATGTCAACCACTTCTTGGCCTTTGGTTGCCTTCAGTGGCAACCAGTTTTTAACATAAAGAAATAAGGACAGCAAACAGCAAAATGTGCACCCCAAAATAGATAAAAATTAATTATTTGTTGTATTAAGAGTGATATTTAATTATTGTTGTGACCAGTCGGAACCTGATACTTAAGTTGCATGTGCATTGGTGTGATTACCGAGCCATAAAGCGATGCGCGTTTACTCGCGTGTGTTTATTTTACAAAAAATGGCGAAGCTAATTAAGTTGTTTGACTGTGGAGTAAAAGGTTTGGCCAACCCGTCAACATCTCAAACGAATGTTCAAAGTGATTCATTCAACTGATAAAGCGCAAGATGAACCCGGACGAAAAGCAAAGAGGAATGTTGTCCATTCACTTCTGGTAAAAGTTCATTCAAAATAAGAGTCCCGATCTTATTACTACCAAAATAAAAGTGCAAAACGAAACTTTACCATTTAAATATTGGCATAAAATGATAATCACTTCTATACAAAGGTAACACATTTTAAATATAGTTAGACATATTAAAGGTAATTTACAGCATTAATAATTAATATCTAATTCTTAGCTGTGAATGGTTTTCATTTATTTAACATTAGACATGTTAATACATGTCTAATGTTAAATCTGTCTGGCCAATTCAAGACTTCAATGCTGAAGGGCCAGTGCATCTATGGTGGGGGTCAGCACAAAGGTAAACAAAAAACACATTTGAAAGGGAGACAACGGATGACCAAGAAACTAGTGACTTGCTCAATTCATTTGTGGATCTGTGAAGAACATGACAGCAGCTGCACTACTGGTATTTTGTATACCAGCAATTGAGGGTGGACAAGTTTACTACCACTTAGGTTTAAAATAATTGTGTTAATTACTTATTGTAAAGCATTTGAACATTCTTTTGTGTCACATGTTCATTATTAAGTTGATGTATAACTGTATAGTATCTTAATTATTTAAAATACAAGGTGACTAAAAATGGCAACCGTATTTTCAGTTTTGGCAACCAAAAGCTGATGCCTGGTTGCCAGCCTGGCAACCACTTTTAAAAGATAGCTTTGAGCCCTGCATGGTCTGCACAGGATAAAGAAAACGTTGTTTTGTCCAGTCCGAAATAATGTCTTACATAAATTGAAACAGCATAATCCTCGCTCACCTCAACATCTGCAACGTGTAACCCTGAATTGTTTTTGAAGTCATCTGCCACCTTAAAATGACATCACCAGGTAAGAATGAAAAATAATAATTACAGAATTGATACTTTGAAAGGTTTAACACAAAAATATCATGAATTAACTTACATCAAAATGTCCACTTTTCAGTTTAGCTCAGCGTTGATTGTACTGTGAGGCTCCAAGTACTTCCGTTTTGAAATTCTAAAATGAAAAAAGAACATGGGTATCATTAACAGACTGACTAATGAATGGCAATTTCACCAATAATAGGTTGAAATTATTCTACTGACAGTAAAAACCGAACAATTTAAATTAACGAGCAGTTTTTACTAACTCGGACTATAGCACCAGTGTAAGGTGACACTCAATTGTTGGTTTTAAAAAAAGGTAGAAAAATCCACACTTTAAAAAATAAATAATTGTTAAGATCTATATTATAAATTCAGATGTGAGAGACACAGCTACAGCTCCATCAGAACAGGAGAGGAAAATAATATGAGATATACAGCTGGGGGGGGGGGCATTGGGGGTCATTAAATGTAATATTATGGAGCCAGGGAGAGGGGTACATATTCAGACAAAACACAACATTTACAAGATTACATTTGTAATTTTAAATGAGAAAAAACAATGAATATTTTTAGATAAAAGTAATTTATTTGCCAAAAAAGAAACTTGGATATTCTAAACTGATTAGTATAATTTAATTTGTAAACCTTATCTGTGTTGCTAGAGTTCAAAAGATTGCAAGCATTATATATCTATATACTACGTCTACTGCACACAGATACAAACTGTAAGAGAAATGCAGTCTATGGTATTTACTTCCATCCATCCATCTTCTCCCGCTTATCCGTGGTCGGGTCGCGGGGGTAGCAGTTCCAGCAGAGAGCCCCAAACTTTCTTTTCCCTGGCGACATCAACCTGCTCTGACTGGGGGATCCCAAGGCGCTCCCAGGCCAGCGAAGAGATATAATCCCTCCACCTGGTCCTAGGTCTACCCCTTGGTCTCTTCCCAGCTGGACGTGCCTGGAACACCTCCCTAGGGAGGCGCCCAGGTGGCATCCTAACTAGGTGCCCGAACCACCTCAACTGGCTTCTTTCGACGCGAAGGAGGAGCGGCTCAACTCCGAGTCCCTCCCTGATGACCGAACTTCTCACCTTATCTCTAAGGGAGACACCAGCCACCCGGCGGAGGAAACCCATCTCGGCCGCTTGTATCCGCGATCTCGTTCTTTCGGTCATGACCCATCCTTCATGACCATAGGTGAGGGTAGGAACGAAAATGGCCCGGTAGACAGAGAGCTTTGCCTTCCGGCTCAGCTCCCTTTTCGTCACAACGGTGCGGTAAAGCGACTGCAATACCGCTCCCGCTGCTCCGATTCTCCGGCCCATCTCACGCTCCATTGATCCCTCACTCGAGAACAAGACCCCGAGATACTTGAACTCCTTCACTTGGGGTAAGGACTCATTCCCTACTTGGAGTGGACAGTCCATCGGTTTCCTGCTGAGAACCATGGCCTCAGATTTGGAGGTGCTGATCCTCATCCCAGCCGCTTCACACTCGGTTGCGAACCGATCCAGTAAGTGCTGAAGGTCGCAGACCGATGAAGCCATTAGAACCACATCATCTGCAAAAAGCAGTGGTGCAATCCTTAGTCCACCGAACTGCAGACCCCCCCCCCCACGACTACGCCTCGAAATCCGATCCATGTATATTACAAACAGGATTGGTGACAAAGCGCAGCCCTGGCGGAGGCCAACCCTCACCGGAAATGGGTCCGACTTACTGCCGAGGACCCGGACACAGCTCTCTCTTTGGGAGTACAGAGATTGGATGGCCCTGAGTAGAGACCCCCTCACCCCATACTCCCGCAGCACCTCCCACAGTAACTCCCTGGGAACCCGGTCATACGCCTTCTCCAAGTCTACAAAACACATGTAGACCGGATAAGCGTACTCCCAGGCCCCCTCCAGGATCCTTGCGAGAGTAAAAAGCTGATCCGTCGTTCCACGACCAGGACGGAATCCGCATTGTTCCTCCTCAATCTGAGGTTCGACAATCGGCCTGACCCTCCTTTCGAGTACCTTGGAGTAAACTTTCCCGGGGAGGCTGAGTAGTGTGATGCCTCTGTAATTGGCACACACCCTCTGATCCCCCTTTTTGAAAAGGGGGACCACCACCCCGGTCTGCCACTCCTTCGGTACCGTTTCCGACTTCCACGCAACGTTGATGAGACGTGTCAACCATGACAGTCCCTCAACACCCAGAGCCTTCAGCATTTCCGGGCGGATCTCATCCACCCCCGGGGCTTTGCCACTGTGGAGTTGTTTGACGACCTCAGTGACCTCCCCCCGGGAGATTGGCGTTGATCCCCCGTCATACTCCAGCTCTGCCTCTAACATAGAGGGCGGAGTTGTCGGGTTCAGGAGTTCCTCAAAGTGTTCCTTCCAACGTCCCAACACTCCATCAGTTGAGGTCAACAACGTCCCATCCTTACTGTACACAGCTTGGATGGTTCCCTGCTTCCCCCTCCTGAGGTGTCGGACAGTTTTCCAGAACAACTTTGGTGCCGCCCGAAAGTCCTTCTCCATGTCTTCTCCGAACTTCTCCCACACCCGCTGCTTTGCCTCGGCCACGGATGAGGCTGCTGCCCTTCGGGCCTGTCGGTACCTTGCAACTGCTTCGGGAGTCCCCCGGGATAACAAATCCCTGAAGGCCTCCTTCTTCAGTCGGACGGCTTCCACTGACCACCGGTGTCCACCAGGAGGTGCGAGGGTTACCGCCCCTTGAGGCACCTAAGACCTTGAGACCACAGCTCCCCACCGCGGCTTCGGCAATAGAGGCTTTGAACACCGACCACTCTGGTTCAATGTCCCCAACCTCCACAGGAATGCCCGAAAAGCTCCGCCGGAGGTGTGAGTTGAAGGCCTCCTGAACTTGGGCCTCCTCCAGACGTTCCCAGTTCACCCGAACTACACGTTTGGGCTTACCAGGTCTATCCAGAGGCTTCCCCCGCCACTCGACCCAACTCACCACCAGATGGTGATCAGTTGACAACTCCGCCCCTCTCTTTACCCGAGTGTCCAAAACATACGGCCTCAGGTCCGATGATACGATAACGAAATCGATCATGGACCTTCTGCCTAGGGTGCTCTGGTACCACGTACACTTATGAGCATCCTTATGTTCGAACATGGTGTTTGTTATGGCCAATCCATGACTAGCACAGAAGTCCAGTAACAAACCACCACTCCGGTTCAGATCAGGGGGGCCGTTCCTCCCAATCACGCCCCTCCAAGTGTCTCCATCATTGCCCACATGTGCGTTGAAGTCTCCCAGCAAGACTAAGGAGTCCCCTTCAGGAGCCCCATACAGGAGTCTTTCCAGGGTCTCCAAGAAGGCCGAATACTCTGAACTGCTGTTGGGTGCATAAGCACACACAACAGTCAGAGTTTTCCCCCCCATAACCCGCAGGCGTAGGGAGGCGACCCTCTCGTCCACTGGGGTAAACTCCAACAACGAAGCACCTAACCGGGGACTTGTGAGTATCCCCACACCCGCCCGGCGCCTCACACCTTGAGCAACTCCGGAGAAGAATAGAGTCCAACCCCTATCCAGAAGTAAGGTTCCAGAGCCGACGCTGTGCGTAGAGGTGAGCCCAACCAGATCCAACTGGTACCGCTCCACCTCCCGCACAAGCTCCGGCTCCTTCCCCCCCAGAGAGGTGACGTTCCACGTCCCCAAAGCCAGCTTCTGCCGCCCGGGTCTGGTCCGTCGAGACCCTCCGCTTTCACTGCCACCCGTCTGGCAGCGCACCCGACCCCATCGATGTTTCCCGTAGGTGGTGGGCCCGCGGGACAGAGAAGCGGAGGTGTTGCCCACGTTGCCTTTTCGGGCTGGGCCCGGCCGGGCTCCGTGGCAAGCCCGGCCACCAGACGCTCGCCGACGAGTCCTCCTTCTGGGCCTGGCTCCAGAAGGGGACCAGGGCTTCCTCCGGGCCGGGTATCCTCACTTCTTGTTTTTCCTTTCATGAGGTCTTTTGAACCAATCTTAGTCTGGCCCCTTGCCTGAGACCAATTTGCCATGGGAGACCCTACCAGGAACACAAGGTTCCAGACAACACAGCCCCCAGGTTCATCAGGGCACACAAACCTCTCTACCACGGTAAGGTGCTGGTTCTTCAGAGAGGTATTTACTTGTCTTATTATATTTAACTATACAAAGCGGGAAGCGCGTGAGTTAAATTCACTCTGTGATTGGCTGAGAGACAGGAGATGTTCGACTGATCCAGAGATCTATAATCTCTATTATAGGGCTCTGGACTGACCCACACAGCAACCACAAGATCGTGAAATACTTGGACGACGAAGTAAAAGAAATCGTTCCGACGTCTTATATCAAGGACTTTGACAGGGAGAAATATATACAAAGTAACCTTGACACTGTATATTGGGTACGCTGGGAGGACGATTTCTTCAAGGGACAAATATTATTTGTAAAGGGTGAGCGATGGTGTCCTGAATACTGCATTAAAACGATAGCGTTAATAAATGACCAACTAAGATATGCTAGTTACATTTGTTATGAGTTTTGGCTAAAATGGTAGCGTTAACGTAATGGTTCTCTAGTTGGAGAACCATTTAGCTAGTTAGCGGCAAGCAAAATACTTGGCCGCTGAGTTAAACAAGCTAACGTTGAAGGCAAGCTAGCGTTAGCTGCAAACTCCTGTTAGCTGCAAACTCCCGTTAACTGCTTGCTCGCGTGTTGCAAGCTAACGTTAGCCGGAAGCTAGCGTTAGTTGCAAGCTATTGCC
This sequence comes from Pseudochaenichthys georgianus, assembly GCF_902827115.2. Classification (NCBI taxonomy): domain Eukaryota; kingdom Metazoa; phylum Chordata; class Actinopteri; order Perciformes; family Channichthyidae; genus Pseudochaenichthys; species Pseudochaenichthys georgianus. The sequence goes on from NC_047518.2 coordinate 22,691,111, forward strand.
GCTGCAGCATAATAAGGAGGTTGACAAAAACAGGCACTAAAATAATAGACTGTATCGCGCCACTGCATTACATAATAAGATGAATGACAGCGTTTCATGCTATAATGACAGCTCTTAGAAGAACATTCTAGAATTCAAGATTCCAGAGCAGTGTCTCGTGCGCAAAAGAAATAGGTAGCGCGTGAGGCCAATAATGTATACAAGTAATCCGTTCGGCCCGACATCTGCCAGCTAGGATGTTTGCTTATGTGAAATACACGGACGGATTTAAGGCTATTGTAGCTACCTATAACAAACATCCAAAACTTCAACCTAAAAACATATCAAGCGGACATCCTCTATCCCATTCTTTGGGAAGAAAAATATTTCAACGGCCAGGTTCTGCTTGGGAAAGGTACGAATAATTAGGCTACCAATTAACATTAATAAGCGAGTAGCCAACGGCTTATTCTAACCGTTAGACTCTAACGGTTAGAGTATGCAGACTTCATAAGCCGTATATACATATATATATTATTTGTTAGGCCTATATAGGCCTAACAAATAATATATATATGTATATACGGCATATATGAATTATATACTATTATAATATATGTATTATTCTAGCCGTTAGAGTAAGCCATCTTAATGTACCAGTAATGAATATATATTATATATATATATATATATATAATATATTAGTTACTGGTACATTAAGATGGCTTACTCTAACGTTATACTCTAACGGTTAGAGTATGCAGACTTCATAAGCCATATATATATTTAATTATTTATATAAACTACCGAAATTAAAGTAAGGTAAAATCATTACCATGGACATTAAACATTAACGTTAGCTTCACTTACACTTACCTTTTGACAGAAACCCAAGAGATTCAGGACTCAACTTCAAATCCTCCAAAACGAATCAGAGTTCCAAGGATCCAAGAAGATGTTTTGATTTGATCATTGTGAAGGGACATCCACAGAAATGGATGCTCTAAAAAAGAAATCGGTATGTTTTTCTTATTTTTAAGGAAAATGTTCTGAAAAATTCTTCTTCTTCTTCTTCTTCTTCTTCTTCTTCTTCTTCTTCTTCTTCTTCTTCTTCTTCTTCTTCTTCTTCCTGGTGCATGCTGGGAGATTTTCGGAGGATGAAAGAAAGAGAAGACTGGTTGTGGACTTAAAGGGAACCACTTCCTGGCCTTCCAGGAAAAAGGTGAGATTCAAATCCATGTTAATGCCAGAATTTATTGTTTTTAACTTTTTAAATATGATTTTTTTTGGGGCATTTCAGTTTTATTGGAAAGAGGCAGCAGAGATCTACTGGAAACAGTGGAGAGGGAGGAGATGATATGCAGCAAAAGGCCCATCCGGATGGTTGCTGCTCCGTGTGGAACATGTTCTATCAGGTAAAGCAATTTGCTACCCAGTTATTTTTGAGTTTGAATTTAGCATTTGGAAGGTAATTTCCAACAGTGCATTGTAAAGACTGAAAGATGTAAAGCTTGACATGATTTGGTCTTTTACTTAAGAGGATGTTTGTCTCTGATCGTCTTTAATGCTTATTTTTTGTATTGATGATATTGTTTTGTTCTTTATTTTTGTAGTGAGAATCACTTTGCAATTGTGTAAGTGCTATATAAATAGTTATACTAATATTATTGTTGTTACCATCATTGCTATTATTAATAATGTTTTCTTTGTTTTGCTGCAGAAAGGATCATGCCAGCCCACTTCAAACACCTGATCAAGAACTTGTGAATCTTCAGGCAGAAAAGATGAAAACACCTGTTCAAAGTTCCAGTTTCCTGTACATGGAACCATGCCTGTATGGGACTCTGTTCCACATGTCTTCAGTCAGTCCTGGACCCTATGACTAGTTCTACCAAGGCTTATTAGAGGTAAGCAGTGGTAGGAGAGGAGTGGAGTTATCTTTGTATTTGAGCTGCAAGTAGACAAAGGTGATCAAATGCTGATGCTTATAACGATCCGAGTAATTTGATATTGATTGTCTGCCAATACCGAATCCTTACCCGATTCTTCTATTTCCCAGATAATACAGCTGCACAATTACAACAGGAACTTATCTTTAGACGGTTAATACAGAAGGTACATTTAATAACAGATTTGACTGGTGGTAGGCTAAAAGGCTGTTTTGTTGATCATTTTATTTTTCATTACATTATAAAGATCTGCTACATTGGAGGATTCCAAAGCTGAGCTGGAAGGGGAAGTCACCACCTACAGGACAGCAAATCTAAACATTAATTTGGATAAAATATGAAACCAGGTATTTTCACAAAGTAAGTACATTTGTTTTTAAATTGCAAGCAAATAATAATGACAGTCTTGGATCGATTTTGCATTTTAACTTTCATCAGCAACTACAATAAAAGAAACAGACAAGATGGCAGTGAAATGTGTAAACAATCAGCCCATCGAGATATACACATATGAATTTATACTATTGATGAAATGTTTTTGTCCTTTCTTTGTCTTATTCACATTCTGTAGAAGAACAATCTGAGATACCTGAACAGCGTGAGCCTGCACCCTGGACACCCACACACCCCAATAATTCCCCTTCAAAGAGCGAGCCACATGGGAAGGTATATATTATTTCCATAGTGGAGCTTTTTTATTTTTGCTCCTCAGTCTCATATTGGTGTCTAGCTTTTATGTATAGGCTACTACACATTTTATGTTTCAGATTGTTGTCATTGACTTGCAAGGGGAGATTCCAGTGCGTCCAGAGGTCTGGGCAAAAATAAAAAACAACACAAGGGACTCCATGTTCGTGAAGGAGTTGGCTGTGGCGTTTTGGGGCACCGACACCTTAGGGGAAAGGAGCCTGACTGGAAAGGAATGCCCCACCACCAAGACCACCAGGCAGCCTCTAACCCCACAGAAGCTATCAGTTTTGAAAGGTATGTTCTTAGCAGCACTAGCCACTTGCTCTTTGTGAGATACCAAGTTCTTGGTTATTTGAAATGTAATATTGATGATGTAATAATTAAAACTAGGGATGGGTACCGAGCCCCAGCATTAACGGGCCCCCGGGGCTGAATTATTAAAGACCGTGGTACCGTTAAGGTCCAACGTTAACAATCTTTTTATCGGTAATGGAGACGTTAAAAAAATAGATGTCATATGTATTATTGCTACATAAACATTATATCGCAGTCTTACTGTCGCCAACTCTGTTTCTAATATGCAAAAAGACTACAACATTTATTTTCGATCTTACATAGTTTTGTGTGTGAAATAGATCGCTGCAGTGAACACGACTTTCTGTATTTGTTTATGGTTTATATATTGTTTATTTCATTTCATTTTGGCACCATGGCAGAGGCAATTATAGAGTTAATGTGCAGAGATTATAATGTCCCGTTTACTAAAATATGTATTGTTTTATGTTTAGTTGACAAAAGTCACTGAGCTACATTTCCTGCACTCAAGCATACATCTGAAGACAAGAGTTGTGTCCCCCTTTGGCCACAAGGGGGAGTATATATAATGTATATATATATATTGTATATATATATTGTATAGATGTTGCAACTATACAGAGCTTTGGTAATACTATATGTAACTGAGGTCATGCTAATAAAGCTATTGAATTGAATTGAGTATACCTTTAAGTGATCTGTCAGGAGGAAACAAAGGTTCGCCAACACATTACTCTACTGCTGAGAAAGGCTCTACAAAGACGTGAAACGATGTGCTGCAATCTGTGTATTTTTGAAGAATGCCAAGTAAAGGAAGAAAGTTAATAACTATTCTGTTTACAGTTCTGTCATCACATAATTTAATACGATTTGTTAAAACATTGTTGTTTCTTATTTTCAGTTTGCTTCAAGCAGTGGCTGTACGAGAAAGACCAATAAATGCTGGCCGGATTGGCAAAGACCGGAAGATACATAACAGAGAAGATAATGGATATTAACAAGAAAAAGAAAAAAAATACTTTGAACATTTTTTTTTATAATTTCTTTGTTGCTATTTACATTTTGAATTATATTTGTTATTTCTAAATAATGCATCTATTATAGATGATATTTTTATTTAGATGTAGGTTTTTTTTGTAATATTATTGTATTGTTAATGTATAATTTATTAAATAAAAATACTGTTATGAACACTATGTCTTTATTTTGATAGTTACCAGAATACATTGTATATTTAATACTAACATAAGCTGGTGATAGATCAATTCTGGTCTGCTGAAAAATCCAGCATGGACCAGCCTATGTTGTGTTTTGGTCACCAGCATGGTCCACCAGCATGGACCAGCATGGACCAGCCTGTGTTTTGGTCACCAGCATGGACCAGCATGATCTACCAGCATGGACCAGCCTATGTTGTGTTTTGGTCACCAGCATGGACCAGCCTGTGTTTTGGTCACCAGCATGGACCAGCATGATCTACCAGCATGGACCAGCCTATGTTGTGTTTTGGTCACCAGCATGGACCAGCCTGTGTTTTGGTCACCAGCATGGACCAGCATGATCTACCAGCATGGACCAGCATGGACCAATGCTGGTCCATGCTGGCAGATCATGCTGGTCCATGATGGTCCATGCTGGTGGTCCATGCTGGTCCATGCTGGTGGTCCATGCTGGTCCATGCTGGTAGATCATGCTGGTGGTCCATGCTGGTAGACCATGCTGGTGACCAAAACACAACATAGGCTGGTCCATCCTGGTTTTTTCAGCAGGGATATTTATATAAATATATACAATTTCAGAATCAAGCAGAGCACTCTCAAAATAACGTAACAGTATCAGAGACTGGATATATCCCCCCCCCCCCCCCTCTCTGGTCGCTACAATGTGGAAAATAAATTACGGGCCAAACGTTTTATTTACAAGTATTACAAGTAAGCAGAGGACACCAAACCAACTGAGACCTGTCTGTCCGCTGCATCTACGCACACACTGTACCACACACACACGCATAGACAGCTCCTAAAACAGGCTACAGCCGTGGTGTATTTTATTGTGAAGCACTAAATGGTTTTAGAAAAATATCGACTCTTTGTTTGTAGATATCTACTAAACTAAAGCAAAAAGAGTAGGCCTGTTCTACTGAGTGATATATATTATACACACTGCTCTGCTTTCGGACCTCACAGCTGTTCTCACTGTAAACATCGCGTCGCGATGAAAGCAGTTAATAAAATAATATCCAGGGGATGCATGCAGAGCTGTCATTGGCTGAGATAAGTCCGGCCGTACGTCACGAGTCTTTGAAACATCTCTGTTGCGGGAAATGCATCCACGAAGCAGCCGTGGAGGACCGTGGAGGACCCATCAGTGTATCCTCGGTTAGAGCTCCTCCAGAGAGCCTCCTCGACGCTCGATCCTCGGTCCTCGAAGTGCATTTAGAGAAATGAGATGTCCTTCAACATGGCGCGCTGAAATTCATTTCCGGGTCACTACCGGAGGACCGAGGAGTCGAGGAGTCGAGGAGGGGGATTTGATGAAATGAGAAAGGGCCGTGGTTTATGTTTTGTTTACTTGGTGGGTAGGCCCTTAGTGATTTCTCGATGTCCATTGGTCATTTCAGATCATGATGGCTGCCGGCCGAGATTTCCTTGACGGACACACAAATCCACCAATCCCACACAGTGTAAAGTCAAGCTGCTTTGAGCGGCCATATTGGCTGCTGTGCCCTGGTTACAGTCTCACAGGAGATACCGCTGGAAAGCTACTCATTCTAATTCTTACTAGATACAACCACGGAGGATTAAAATATAACGCATGCATTTCAGCGTGTCACATTAACTATCGTGGGCCGCCAGAAACATTTACGAGGGCCGCCATTGGCCCGCGGGCCGCACTTTGAGAACCCCTGGTCTATGGCTATGACACCCATAATGCTAAACGGGAGCAGTTAATAGGGGACCCAATTATCCCAGTAGTGGCCGCCGGAGCTAACGGAGCCGCAGGGGGCTAGCTCCAGCCGGCGTCCCGGAGCTAGCCCACTGCGGCTCCGTTAGGTCCGGGCGGTGGAGTCTGTCTTTTCTCAACGTGTGAATGACAAGCATTAAGAAAAAAATATATAGCTAATTCTCTTGCAGATTGTCTCATTTGATTATGAATGTAACGTTTATATAGGGGAACTACACTGTTAGCAGTAACTTGGTATGCATGTATTTCATGTTAGCTTAGCTTCTTAGCCTGAGCTAGCTCTGTTTACTTCCAGTTCGGAGGCAGCAGGTCCCGCCTTGGCTCCGCCTCTTTGCCCTTATTTGGAGCAGGCGGGATTAGACTCTGACGTCACAGTCGAGCCGTTAGTGGCCGACTCCGCCTACTAAGGGCTTCATGGCAACTCTGCAGAATTCTATGGGTGACGTCACGGACACTACGTCCATTTATATATACAGTCTATGGTTGAGCAACACACTCTCACAGCGTCCAGGAGCGACGTTTGGTCAGTGTCCGTGGTGTCCAGTTGTGATGCTCCTAGGCTCCTTCAGCGTCATAAAGGGACGCAAATAGCTTTCAACTGATTGCAATGTATTCCCATCTGCGGCGGAATTTGACGCTCATGGAAGCACGGCATTCGTTTTATGTCGGCTGCCCTTAAAGGCAATGTGAGCGTCCATTCCCATTGGATAACGGAGAATTGTACACCCGGAAGTAAGTATTCCTCTTACTGTCGATTGATTTTACAGTGATATCTGCACTACTCATCGACTAAAAAACACCAGATTATCCTTGTTAATTACACAACATTGATTGGTTTAAATTGTGTGCAATGCTTTTGTATTTTTCCCCTTCGATTCGGAGAAACAAATATGTTTTCGGAGTAAATGATGGCAGAAGACACGACACTACCCAGAATCCCCAGCTATCGTTTGGACTACACCATGTGCTCTGTTTGACAAACCCCGTAATAGTCCTCAAGCTCTGTGATTGGAGAGTGTGCTCCGAGGGTTACACCGATTCTCGAACAGCACTTGAAATGGGATGGAACCACGGCAGACTGTCAAAACTGGATTTGAAAGGGTCCATTTGCGTTACATCAGCATGTGTAACAGTTGTAAATATGCAGTTGTGTTTATTTGTAAATCATTTAGTATAATCACACAAATTCTGTGTTTTATATTTAACAATTCTGTGTTCTTTATTTATTGATTGTTCAATACCTGACAAGGCCGGAGATGAAATATCTACATAAATCTTATAAGAGTATAATATATTATGTATAATATCAGTTCAAATAAGTGCTTCAACATAGTTAACATTGCTGGAGGTATGCACAAATATTGATAGATGTCTTGTAATGCACTAATGAGGAACCTGCAACCCAAGTTTTTCATTCAATGCAGAACTACACCATAGTTGTGTAGGCCTATATGTCAATAAACCTTAGAACATCTTGAAATCTTGAAAGGAATGTGCAAAATAGTCATTATATACAGTCTTTAATTAACTGTTAGTAGTGAATAACGAGTAATGAATATATTTTATAGGGATCCTATTAATATCTAATAATAAAAATAATGAAATTCAATAACATGCTTTAACCACTAGGTGTCCCTTTATATCAGCTGTGCACCTTTATGGTGTAAATACAGCCTATCTACCAATTGGATCAAATATAAAAGTCAGCCGAATTAGTGTTCATACTGCAAGGAGACGTATTGTGTGAAAAGAAATGTAAGATGTTGTTTAATGGCTGATATATTTATGATCCACGTCACGTTTTCAGTTCCTCATGTTTGTCTAAACCGTGTATTACAATCCCGTTATGTGATGACTTTCAAAGAGAAAAGCAAGCACACTCGGAATAAAGTATTATTATTTTTTTTTTTAAATGTTTTCGGTCTGTTTCCGGTATTTGTTAATGACGATGTGCTGTGAGATGTGAGACTGGAATTGCACAGGGCAATGTAGGCTATCTTTAGATGCGGATTTTGTTAAACTAATATGTTTGCGCTGTGGACCAACACTATACATTGACGGGGAAGGGGGTAGCAATAAAGATAACACCATTAAACAGTTACACAACATAACAGAAATAATATCGATAATAGCGTCCCTAGCAACCACCTTGGTAACAATGACAATGGTAACGTCGCGATTTCCTGAAGTAATCTTCGTAATAACTAGCAAACTAAAGATCATGTACATTCACTGCACACATAATCTGAAATAACAACTCATATTTCTCGCATCAAATGACATCAAAACGCATTTTAATGGCCAAACTAACTTTAAAATAGGCATTTTCCACCGAGAATAAAACGAAGTTCGGCCATGTTTTCTTTTTCTGCAGGGAGAAATTTAAAGATCACGTGACATAGATGCCAGCCATTGGAATGAATGGTGAACAAAAACGGGGTTTGTCAAACAGAGCACATGGTGCAAACGATAGCTGGGGATTCTGGGTAGTGTAGTGTCTTCTGCCATCCTTTACTCCGAAAAAATATTTGTTTCTCCGAATCGAAGGGGAAAAATACAAAAGCATTGCACACAATTTAAACCAATCAATGTTGTGTAATTAACAAGGATAATCTGGTGTTTTTTAGTCGATGAGTAGTGCAGATATCACTGTAAAATCAATCGACAGTAAGAGGAATACTTACTTCCGGGTGTACAATTCTCCGTTATCCAATAGGAATGGACGCTCACATTGCCTTTAAGGGCAGCCGGCACAAACGAATGCCGTGCTTCCATGAGCGTCAAATTCCGCCACAGATGGGAATACATTGCAATCAGTTGAAAGCTATTTGCGTCCCTTTATGACGCTGAAGGAGCCTAGGAGCGTCACAACTGGACGCCACGGACACTGACCAAACGTCGCTCCTGGACGCTTAGGGAGTGAGAGTGTGTTGGGTTGAGATGCACAGGATGTAGCGGAGAGTTGCGCACAGCTGATCGACAGCTGGGACACAAACCACCAAATACAAAAACATAATTCAGATCCAGTCGTCATGACACCACTCCGGAGGGATTCCCTGATCATTTCTTAGTTTCTCATCAAGGGGGGTCTCCTGTCCCCGGTACAAACACACTGCCTGAGGAAGGCTATGTGTATTATTTTTGTCATTAACCTTTTTCGGACCACTTATTTATTTATTTTGGTGACGATCCGACCTCCATGCTGCTACTCTGGTTCAAACTGCATCCACCAAACTGATTTATCTCGACCTCCCCACAATAACCAAAATCTGACACGGTGTGAGATGTCATTTTTAGCTGTTCTGTCGTCATTTCCTGCGATCTTCTTCATAAAGTCAGTCAAAATGAATGAATGAATGGGCGTTTCTTTGACTATTTATAGGCAAATATGGGCGTTACGTGAAGCCCGCAAAAGCTGCACCGCATTTCGAGTCGATTGTGATTTATAAAGGGAAACGATCATCACTGCACCACGCAGGAAAGCGGTAGAAAGTCACCTGGAGATAAAGAGAGCGGGGCTGCGTTGCGTGCATGGCTTCCTTCTGCAGGTAACGGGGAGACGCACTCTGGTGGCGGTCTCTGGCGGCGGTCTCGTTCAGGATCCGAAAATACAATTTAAATATTTTGAACACTTATTCCACCTAGTGTGCCACTGGTTACGGTGCCGCGTGTCAATGCGGGCACGCGTGCCAGGGGTTGCCGACCCCTGGGTTAGTATGTTTCGCTCGGGGCTACTTCAGAGGGTCACTGTTAGCACTGTGTTTTTTTTTGATAAAAAAAAATGAAAAAGATCAGTTAAGAGTTTTTTCCCGTTATATGGATATAAAATATTCATAGTTTATTAAATATTAAGGTTCCTTAGACGTTGTTTCCTGCAAATGACGCGATTTCGGCCCGGGAACCGGGTCCGTGGGGCTTAAGTGAACATTAGGTAAATGTTAATGAACATTAGTTAAATTCCTAATCATTACCAAGATATTAAAAAAAATACAAAATGTTGCCAATACAAACTGCATCCAAATAAAATGGGAGTAAATTCAACAGTCCACCAGCTATTTTCAGCATATTTGGGGAGGAAGAAATTGGATTCTCGTGCATAGTCATACAATTGTCTTTGTATAGTCATCTTATTCATGCAGGTAACACTATGCCAATTCAGAATGAAACTATACAATGCATAAGACTAAGCAGATCCTTATGTTACCATGGCATGGAGGAGATTTGTTTTCTTGTTGCCAGAAACCTGTAGCCAGCTACTCTCAGAGGAACTGTTGACCGTAGTGGCAGGTAGTGTCGCATCTCATCAGAAATCTTTGCAGTGTTCCCCATCAGTCTGTACAAAGTCTGACTGATAATCGCAGTGCATTATGTACTGCGCTGCTCTTCGCTTTGTTTTCACCGTCTGAATAACAGCTACCATCTCACGCATATTTCTCAGGACAGGACACACTGCACACACACACACACACACTCATATATTTTCTCCAAACAAGCTCCGGTTGTTATCAGAAAGTCACACTGTTCACAAAATAAGAAAAACATATTTTATTATGTAACAGAAAGTTAAAAGATAAAATATGTACATTTATAAAGCGATAAAATATATATAATATGAGTATTTAGAAACAAACAAGTGGGAAAATTATATAAAATCTTGTTTGAAAATTGCTTCATAGAAAAGACAACCTTATGCTGTTGGAGTACATCAGAATAGATATGGACAGACAACAACAATTACAAAATATATGTCACTCGTAGTGACACAATAAAATTAAATAAAGGATTGAGTTCCTTAAAATAGGCTTAACATTACAATTTAAATCTAGGCTTAAAAACAAAAAAAATTACAACAGGTGCAGGTTGTTTTAAAAAGGTGAAACCCTTGTTATAAAACAAAAATAAATGTGTTTTTCGCCAATTATTCTTCGACACCGCGTTCACTTCTTTGAGGTCTTCTCCAACACCCAGTCAACGACCTGAAACGAGAGGAAATCACTTTTAGCAGGTCCAGGTTCAGAGCAACGAACAGATGGAGAGCTTTTGGTGTTTGGTGTGGTTACCTGTTTAACATTACTACTGGCTGCCTTCTTCATCTCGTCATGGAGACCCCGAGATGTCTTCAGATCCTGGGATCAAACAATAGAGGGGGAAATAACTCATACTGACAGTAAAGTCAAATTGCATGGGGTTTACATCATAAAGATCAAATGTTTTATGTCACTGACTCACACATTTTAACTGGGAAGAGACTCATGTAGAACAGCAGTGAGAAAAAAAGAAAGTACATTTATCTAAATACTATATTCAAGTAAAGAAACTCAAAATATAATTTTTCCATTTCTGTTATCTTCCCTACACTTTAAAAGGGAAATGATGTACTTGTACTTTGTTTTGTGACAGTTATATGTAAAACGTCTGGTTAGGGTTCTACTTGCAAAACTAAATGTTTGTTCTTGAGTGTAGTAACCAGCCCCGGTACATGCTTGTCCTATAAAGCACGGTGCATTCAGTTTTGCCAAATGTGTACAAAGACAGGCAAAGAAAAACACTTAAAACTAGAATGAAATAAACAAATCAAGCATCTCCTACAATATGAGCTCTACCTCTTCTGTGCAAAAGGCCTATTCGAGTATTTTCCTCTGTAGTGTTTGTGAGAATTTGGGGGATTTAATGACTTAACTAATTAAAAAGCCATTTAAAATAGGATTGTTTTTAGGCTAAATGGAAATTGTAATCGGATAAAAGTATTTAGCACAGTAGAGATAAAATGTACAGAGGACATGTTTTTCTAAACTTGCAAAGGTTCACTTTGTCTGTGTTATAATTATACAGTGTCATTATTTGAAAGAAACAACTATTGCTTTGCTTAAAGGCCACACAACAAGGAGGATGAGAACGCAATACCCTACTGTATATTGATTGGTTTAAATTGTGTACAATGCTTTTGTGTTTTTAACCTTCGATTCAGAAAAACAAATAGTTTTTTCGGAGTTAAGACACTACAGTTTCCGAAGACACTACACTACCCAGAATCTCCAGCTATCGTTTGGGACTACAACATCCGCCTTGCTTTACAAACCCCGTGATTAGTCATCAAGCCCTGTGATTGGATGTTGGAGTGGCAGTGCGACAAGGTGACGCTGAGCGTCACAGCTATATGAAATGGAATGGAACCACGGCAGACTTTCCAAAACTGGAATTGGACGGGTCCAACCCCCCCCCCCAAAACATATAATTAATAAATGGGTGAATTCATATATATACTTAAAGAAAAACACTTAAAGGTCCCATGTCATGGCCATTTCCAATCATAATTCCACTGTTGAGGTCTACTAGAATAGATTTATATTGTGCAATTTTCCAAACTCACATTGGTTTCTCAAACAGCATCTCTGTAAACTACTTGTATGACTGAATTTCACTCTCTGCCTTTAACGGCTCGTTGTAGCTCCAATAGCTCCAGCCCCCACCCTCCCTGTGAGCACAGTGTGCTCTGGTCGGGACGTTGTGAATCGCGCTGAGCTCCGTGGAGGTGTGGTTTCCTTGTTTAGCGATACACAGCGAAACACAGCCAAACTCACCCTGAGCACACACAAAGTCACAGCCGAAGTAAAAACAATAAGTGTGGCTTGATATTGAGTAAGAAAAAGGTTGATAAACGCTGTGAGAATGGGTCTGCAAAGAGAATTGCGCCGCGATCCCAACTGTCTGTTATCAGCCTGCAGCCAGGGAGGAGAGATCAGCAGAGCTGCCTGCACTGTGTGTGTGAGGAAGTCCGTGGATTGGTCAATTTGGACCAATCTGCGGGGGCTTAACGTAACGGCTCCGCGGACGTAACGTAACGGCTCCACGGATTGGTCCATTTGGTTCCGGGTAACGCATGACCGTATCGCGTCATAGCTCTGGGCGCGGCTACTGGCCATTCCTACGTCACAATACCCAGGAAGTAAACAATGGACAATGACGTATCTTCAACGAGGCGTTTTCGAGAGGTATTTTCTGTGTTAGAGTTTTACTCGCTACAGGGTGTACTTTGAGGGTTTTGACTCTGCACACCGTTTACATGCATAAAAACCTTCACAACACACAAGGGGACGGGTAATAACCGGAAAAGCATGACATGGGACCTTTAAAACTAAAACGTAGAATAAAATAAACAATCAAGCATCTCCTACAATATTCAACCGTCTAACAAGGAGATATATGAGCTCTACCTCTGCTAGATATAACATCAAAAATATAGGCTAATACAGCATTGATAATGTTTATATTATATAAAAAATAGAGTATATCATAAAATGACGTGATTCTGGAAAACAACTTTATAGTATTTCCCCGCCACTGCTGGCAAGTTGTTTATTTTCTCCATTATTTGTACTCTATCAGACAAAAACACCTGAATCCAATTTACGAAGAGGCACAAAAGAGAATAAATGAAAATATGGGGTTTTCTGCAATAATAGCAGAAAGGCTGTCTGCAAACTGTTCCTATTAGCATTCTGACACGACATATGGTCAATGCAGTACAAGTCCTTGATAGGATAGGAGTATAGGGATAAAGAAAGTATCAAAGTGAGAGGACAGCGCTGACCGTGTGTGGGCAGCTCTCAGACTAACCTTGAGATAGAATTTGGAGATATCAAACAGCCTTTTGCTGCAGGCCACAAAGCACTCATGCTCTGCAGCGATCCCATGGTGTTTGATTGTTCTAGCCACTACCTCCTGCAGCATCTGAGGACACAAAAGACAAACAGACAGGGATTTTTAATACACTTGTAAAAACATTGAATAGAATTGTGTTTATTCCCTCAGCACCAGACGCTAACCAGGTTCAGAGAAACTAATTTTAGCACGCCGTCCTTTTTAAAAAGGAAGAGAAGTCAAATAGTCTTCACTTTGGAGGACGTCCTTGCACAGAATTCTACGCCTTTGCATTCACAGTGTGAGGTCGCAGTTACAAACGTACCATTATTTTACCGGAAAACACATTCCTGAAATAAATAAATCTGCCTTTAATCTTGTCACAGCGACTGTTGTGATGACACATCATACATTATTGTGAGGAATCATCTGTGGCATTCAGCCTCATGAGGAAAAAGGCAGCTTTTAATCTCTGTCCTGAATAAACTGCTATCATTATTTCTGAATGGGGCCAACTGCTCTTCCCTTTTCTTCAGTTTGGATGATAAGCCTGTTTGCATGGTAATCAGGAATCAGAACAAGTCAAGGTCGGTATGCAGATTGTGAGCTGTACGTGGGACAAAAGAAACGGTGTGTGTGTGTGTGGGATGGTGTGTGTGTGTAATCATGCATGTATCCGCATATGTTTTTTGTCATTTCACACTATACTGCACAAATATGCAAAAGACAAGAGAGAAACGAGTGTCTGGTGCCTGTGGAGGCAGGCAGCAGGTGATATGATAATAGTTTATTCGTGCCTCAGTGGAGACATTATAATGCTGCCCACACATTCACAGTGATCACATGCAAAACATAAAGCAGTTATCTAAACTGGAGCTGTTGCACAACTTTCAGTGCTATTCAAAAGACGGAGAGTTTTGTCAGTATGTAGTTTGTTGTGGTAAGTGGAAGCATTACACACTTCGTTGATTCCATTAAAGAACTGTTTATTTAAATTTAAGGTGGATATTAAAAGAAAACTACGATTTATTACTTTGGTTTTTTATTTAAAAGTATGAAAACATTTGACTTCTGAGAAGTATGAGTTTAACAATCTGTGGGGTGATTTTATGGAATGCTTTGGAGCAGGAGTTAAAACAAAGCACAAGCATAATTCCGTTTAAAAGGATGTACAGAAACACTTTTTTGAAAAACTATGAGAATGAAGAAAGGTGATTGAAGATGAGAAATTATTGTATATGTATGTATAAATGTAAATGTAAGTAGGAATAACTTGCATAATGATTTAAAGGACAATCATTGATAAAGTAAGGGGTGGGAATTAATAAGCATTTGCTTCCTCCTGCTCCCTTTCGGACACATATGATTTATTATTATTATTAATATGAAGACTTTTTTTGTTGAATATATAAATATTATCATGAATGTGGATAAATACTGTTTTTAAATTTAAATTTTAACAATACTCTGTTTTTCACATTTGATATTTTTCGAAATAAAGATTGAAATGAAAAATGAAATGAAATGACTCACTGCTGAAGAATTGCAGGTGTGGCAACATCATTAAAATGTGATAAAAGGTATTGTAAGTTCGTCATCATTAATGTGCCAGTATACCAGTTTCACTTTATACAGAGGTGAACCATGCCGCTGGTAACAACCAACTTTTCAGATGGCACCGTGAACACAACACAGTGCCCCTGCCTTCATTAGCAGCTTTATTTGTTTAGTCTCAGCGATTTATCCTTCTACCCATTAAATAAAAGCAGAGGAACCACAGCTGTCCAGCAAACAAGGCTCCTTTTGTGTTTAACTCCAGATACTGAGGCAATGCTAACATTAGCATGTTACTGGAGCGTTGATATTTTAAAAAGGTGTTGAAACGTTAAATTAGGTAGAAAAGGAAACAACATACCTTTGTTATGACAGAGGAAACCTGAAACTTCAATAACGATCCTTTGCATTCTTCCTCATGTTGTTTACGTAAGTGTATTTGATGTTTAGTACAAACTTGCAATATATTCTTTAGTTCCTTTTGTAATGTACCAAGTCCAGGGCAACCATTGTATGAAGTAATCGTAATACCTATTTTCTTTGGGACACAGCACATCATCCCTTTTAGACAAGACACCCACACACAGAATAACTCACCCTGTTGTGTTTCTGGGAGCGTGACTCTTTGGAAGTGGTGTCCTCTGTTTGTTCATGATGTGTCTTCAGCTGCTCAGGTTTAGGTTTGTCAGCAGAGGGAAGAGTCACCAAACCTGGGGGGTAATGTCAGGAAAGTTAATATAACTCTACTTCAACTACCATCATGACAAAGGCATGTTTGATTAGAACAAGAAGTAGAGTAATGTTTATCTCTGCTCTGGGGATTGGAATGAATTGTGTTTTGAATAATATTTTGTGGAAAATGCAGTACCAACAGTAGTCCTACCACCCGCTGTAAAACAGAATCCCAAAGCTTTTGTTTACCTGAGGATGTGGACTTGGATCTGCTGGGTTGTTGTTGTAGAGACCTGATGACCGGGTGTGTCCCACTGCTGCCGCTGCTCTGAGAACAGAGGGATTCGCTGCTCTCGACTTCACCAGCCTGGATCATTCACACAAAAGACACAAACTTAGTAAACATTGCTAATACTTATAATCCATAAACCACAATCCAGTCATTCTAATAATTCTTGTTGCTAACTAGGAGCAAACACCATGGTCATACCTCTTTCGAGGATAACCTCCGACAATGTCCGTGTCCCACGAACTGCGCTTAAGTCGCGCTACATCAGCGTTCTGCAGAGTTTCTCCATCCGGTACACTTCCTGGTTCTGACATGACAGCAGGGGAGGGGGCGGGGCTGAGGGTGAAGGGGAGGGCACAGGGCTCCTTGGAGCACGTGGTCTGGGTCTCGTACCGAATCAGACGGGACTGGAGTTTAACAAAGCCCTGATCTCGCTCTAAGGACCGCTGGTTGTCCAGGCAGTACCTACAAGAAAAAGAAAAAAAAAGGATCATTTTAACAAAGAAGACATTTAGCCTAGTGACTGTTGTGTTTCTGCCAATTATTATAAAGCTTTAATAGTTGCCTGCAATTAAAAAATATAATTTCAGCTGAAGGTCGCTCTATAGTTTATAGGAACTTACTCTATGCCATGGTAATGTGACACTGAGGCTTGGTTGAAGGGCATCTGGTTGATTCTTCCAGGGGAAAGGTCTGGTGACATCTGAAATACATTAATACTGAAGAGAAAGAGAAGGTGGAAGATATAGAGGAGTAGGGGAAGGGGAGAAGGGTTGGGGGACCGAGAAAAAAGAAAGAGAGGGTGGGAGAAACAAAAAAGTTTGTCAAAGAAAAGGCAGTGTTTGTTTTCCCCTTATTAAACCACAAATACAAATGTCACTAATTAAAACACACCGTTTGATCTGACATAATTATTAGCACTACTGTAACTGAAGAGTGCTCTGCTGCAGAGCAATGATTTGTTTTCCATCTCAATCATTTTTCTACAAAAAGGTTGTAAGCTCACTGTACCAGGCTAATGGTCGTAATCAAATCTTCATTAAGGACTCATTAACTGTCATTCAGGACCACCCTAAAACAACACAGACACTGTTTACCTCCTTCATGGTTATTTTTCATAACAATCTTTATGTCTGGTCCTCCGCTTGTGATCCTGTCTGCCTGTGTCTTCTTGTAGGGCTGCTCAATTAATCGTATTTTAATCGCAATTACGATTATGGCTTGCAACGATTACGAAAATAACGTAATCGAAATAAAACGATTATTTTTTTATTATTATTATTACATTTTACAGTTTAATTATACAGGGTAATCAACTGTTAAAAACATACTGTTCAAACATTTTTTTCTACAATAAATTGATGTTTTCAAAGTAAATGGATAATCGTTTTTAATAATCGTGATATCAATTATTGACCCAAATAATCGAGATTATGATTTTTGCCATAATCGAGCAGCCCTAACTTCTTGTTTGTCTCATTAATCTGCCTGTGTGAAGGCCTGGTTACAGTACATGTATGGGCTAGTCAGTGCAATGGATGGAGGCAGAAAAGAGGAGTGAACCTACCCTCTGTTGATGACCAGAGGCTGCAGCTCAGCAGTAGGAAGGCCATCAGATGTGAAGTGTTTCAGAAGTTCTTTAGCATCGAGTAATGCAGAGGAGCTCTTCTGACTGTCTTTAGGACCCAGCAGACTGTCACTGGAGCCTGGACCTAGCAGACCAAATCTAACACATACAACATGAATTTTAAGTCAAATACATTATGTTAGGATCACAGAGTTATCATGTGTCTATTATCTCTCTCTCTCATGTACCTCCTCTTCTGTCGTCTCCTCTGCAGGTTCTCTATGTTGTGAAGGACGCTCCTCTCAGGCCAGTCGGACTGCAGGTGGGAAATGGTCTGAAAAACTGCAATGAAGGAATATCAAGACTTAGTCGTCGTTCCCACTGAATTATGTTGTTCCTAAGAACCAGTCGCTCTCAATATTGGTCTCACATGAAACCGTTTTTATTTGTCTGCAAACTAATGATTGAAAATATGAGTAGTTCAGAAATTGGCACAATACCAATATCCTCTTTAAAGCCTGAAGTCCTTGTTTTTTTATTACAGCTGGTAAATGCTTGAGTAAAATAGACAGCAAGGACTTGAAGTGATATAAATAGGAAAGAACATTGTTGTGACAAAGTCAAAAGATGTTTTTATTTAATGTAAAAAAGAAAATTCTGCTTGATTAAATCCTCCATGTTCATGCATTACTAAGTGGAAAAGAGGTGATAATGTACTTATTTGAGTCTGTATTAGCCTATATTTTTGATGCTATTTAACAGCACCATCAAGCAAATGTAAAGGTCCCCTATTATACTGTTTTTCATCATTATATTATAGGTCTCAGATATATACAAAACATGTCTCTGAAGTGTTCGAAATACCAAACAGATCATGCATTGTAGAATCCCATAATCCCCTCTGTTTCAGCCCTGTTTCAAAAGTGCTGATTCTCTGTCTGTTACTTTAGATGAAAATAAGGAGCCACTCCCCACGCCCCTCTGAGAGATATTTGGTTAAGGATGGAGGAGATTCAGGTGATAAGGTGGGCAGGGGTTACCTTGGTTGGTGATTGGCTAATGGTTACACAAGCCAAAAAATCGTTATGACATCATAAAGTGACCAAAATCTGATCAGCTCATTTTCAGACAGGTTTTTATATAAATGGATCAGGACAAAAAGAGAGAGAATCTTTTTTCCTGAAGCTTTCAGAATCTCTTTACACAGAGGGGACACATGTTTATGTATAAAAGACATGGAAATTGGATTTTGCATAATAGGTGACCTTTAAATGAAAAAAATGGTTAATGAATAAACTCGCTGTGTAATATATCCTATAAATCACAGGTTATACCCTCAGCTAGGGCTGCACGATATTGGAAAAAACTGACATTGCGATTTTTCCCCCCCCTGCGATATATATTTTGCGATATGAAAACATACAGGAATTGAAGAAAAGACCGTTTTTTTCCCCACAAACCATCCTTTCTTGAACTTTAATGCTATACAATTGGTATTTTTTTTTAACTATATTTAACCGGATGAAGGATTTTAGTCACGGATGTCTGGATCTTAAGTTATCAGAGCAACAAGCTGAGCTAGCTCGGTTAGCAGCGCCGAACTGCCCTGAAGAAACACATGAAACTACTTAATTCAGTATTTTTACCTTTAATCACCGGGTCCGTTTGCTTTGGAAATTTGATTGTGATTGGTGGTTTGCTGTGTATGCAGAGCCTGCATGTCACTCACTCAAGTACCCCTGATATGAGAGCCGCGCACGTTTTCCTTTTGTAGCAAGCAGCAAAATAATTGTAACATGACGTGTTTTAGTTAATTTGCCTACTTAATATCGCAAGTCCTACATTTTTTTTTTTTAAATGTTTAAACAAAAATCGCACGTCCACGCGATGTGAATATTGCGCATGCGCATATCGCGATTATCGTCACAACACGATATATTGTGCAGCCCTACTCTCAGCTAAAGTCTGCAGCAATGTGCAGTTACGGAAAGTGTGCATAAAGTCCTCAAAACGTCTGCTCGAGAGCCCCATGGATTGAGAGTGGGACAAAAGTGCAAGAATGTGCCTTTGTACTGTGATTGTGGGGATGGGGATTGGGCCATTGATTAGTTGACTCCCTCTCTTTCAAAACCTTGATAGGTTGACTTTTATTGAAACTGCAATCATATGGTTTTGTTTATTGTGAAACAGCTATTGACAGAAAGTATTCTGTGCCCAGTTATTTTAAAGTACTTTTCAAGTCTAAATAGGAAGTTAAAGTGTGGATACAAGCCTTTAGTTGGTTTTTATGGACATGATCAAAACAATCTAACTTTTCAGCTTCAGAGGCTCTACCCTGTTTGGTAATGCTTGCCCAAAAAGCTGGAGCACAAATTAGATCAATCATTTAAAAGAGCTGATGGATGAGCATTTACAGTGCCTTGAAAGAAATAGAGTTTAGAACTGCCAGGAAAAATCTTTAAGATATTAATAAGACAGAATTATCTGTTACAATTAAGACATAACTTAGTACACAGGCAACATGGGCAACATGTAGCCTAATGGAGGAAGAGTTATCCCAAATTCAACTTGAGCAAGGTCAACGAACTGAGCTTTTGGCAGACAGAGGAAATAATCACACTACATTTTTCTCTTGTTTAGACAGGAAGGTTGAAGGTTATCTCAAGCAGGACGGAAATATGATGAAAGTATATACAGCAGGTGTACCGGGAGATGACAGAGTGTTTTATATGAAGAGACTGGAGCTCCCTGTTAGTGATTTGAAAGCCCACACAAAGTCATTCACACCTTTAGGCAACGCAAATACACAAATGCATGAGACATTCCTAATGGATTGCAGAAGCTGTTACATTGCTGTAACTGACATTCCCATCTCCAGAGCAGGGGGTGGGCAGGGATAATGGAAACAAGTACCTGATGTGCACTTTAAAATAAATATTTCTACATGTTTACATCTATCATCACTTCTGCTTCTGAAGCCGACTTGCTCACCTCTTACGAATTTCAAGTATATCCTTCATGTGAGGTCCTGCAGAACTAAATACAGAATAGGAAAGGTGCAGGATACACATAAACACAGGGACATCATGTGGACTGTTTCAGAAATGAGACTACTTGGAATCACATGTGTTCATGTACCTTTACACTGCATCTTTGAAGCATGTGAAAATTCCATACCTGAGCTCTTGGCCGCTTTGCTCTCCTGCGCGACTGTCAGACAGGTGGCAGCATTGGGCAGAGTGGAGTCAGTCATCTTCAGATACTGCTCCCTGGCCACACTCAGAATCACCTTCAGGTCGTTGACAGGTACTGAGGTCGAGCCCGAGGCTTCTTCTTTCTGTCCTGCACACAAACAGACACTGCTTTGTATTTTGGCAACATTTGGATTTGTTGTCTCGGACTGGGAAACTAATAGCTTCTTTGATTGAAACTTAGCTCGACCGTATTCAATATGAATCAATGATGTAACAATAGTCTTTATATCCTCAGACTCTTGTGATGTCTTCTTTGTGACCTATAGGTAAGGAGTAACTAAAAAGTATTTCTTGCAGGACAACCTTTGACTACTACTCTAACTCAAAACTAAAACTTCAAAGATGTATTTGAAAAAAACAGGAAAACTTCTTGCTTTAATCAGAAAGAAAATGATCCCCTCTGGTTTAAACCATAGACTGTATATATAAATGGACGTAGTGTCCGTGACGTCACCCATAGGATTCTGCAGAGTTGCCGAGAAACCCTTAGTAGGCGGAGTCGGCCACTAACGGCTCGACAGTGACATCAGAGTCTAATCCCGCCTGCTCCAAATAAGGGCAAAGAGGTGGAGCCGAGGCGGGACCTGCTGCCTCCGAACTGGAAGTAAACAGAGCTAGCTCAGGCTAAGAAGCTAAGCTAACATGAAATACATGCATACCAAGTTGCTAACAGTGTAGTTCCCCTATATAAACGTTACATTCATAATCAAATGAGACAATATGCAAGAGAATTAGCTATATTTTGTTATTCTTAATGCTTGTCATTCACACGTTGAGAAAAGACAGACTCCACCGCCCGGACCTAACGGAGCCGCAGTGGGCTAGCTCCGGGACGCCGGCTGGAGCTAGCCCCCTGCGGCTCCGTTAGCTCCGGCGACCACCACTGGGATAATTGGGTCCCCTATTAACATTTGCTCCCGTTTAGCATTATGGGCGTCATAGCCATAGACTATAAAAGTCTTACCCAAGGCTGAATCATAAACTAAAATCTATATGTATCTATAAAGGGTTACGTGACGTCCTTAGCTGGCTAATAAGTAGCAAGCTAAGCTACCAAGCACACAAACACCTGCGAACGGGGTTAACATGTATAATATTATCATTTTAGACTTCTTGGAAGTTCTGTTAGTACATTCAAGCGCACAGCACAACATTTTAATTGTCTGGTATTTGTAACAATATTCCCTAAAAGGCACAATCACCACGAACACGGCTAAAGGGTCAAGTACAGTAACTACAGCTAACTAAGGTTGTAGCCTCTATGGTTGTAGCCTAGCAGAGAGTGGACAAGTTGCTGTTAGCTGACAGTGAGGCATGTACGTGTGTCCATCAAAGTGACCACGCCCTAATTTATGCAAAAGCTTTAAGGCTTAATATGAATTAAACAGATGAGTTGAGAAATAATTCACCCCCCCAATCCATATTAATGAAGGGGGGGATCTAACTATACAGAGAATATGGTTTTTTGAACCACGATGTAAACATGTTTATTTCTGCTGTAAAGTTGGGCATTTTAACATGGGGGTCTATGGAAATTGCTCCCTTCTGCAGACTGCTCCTACTGGCCACTAGATGAACTGCAGTTTGAGACACTTCCGTATTAGCGTCCCAGCTCTTCCCCAGAGTTTGCCGCTTGGTTTAAACCTGTTGTGTAACTCAGGCTTGTGGAATGTTTTTAATTCAAGTCTTATGTAGGCCTATTAGAAATGGTTAAGGGGGGATAACAAGTGAATCTTAAAGTGAACAAAATTATAAATGAATAAGTCCTTAACATGCCGATGCATCAGGTTGCATACTCATCACACGTGACCTTCCACATAATCAGAACAACTTTTGGCACTTCAGTGAAGTACTTTCAACTTTTGCCACTTATAAGGCCATGCATTTCCCAAATGTAAAGCCAAGTCAGAATATATTGCACTGCATTTCATTAAGGCCTTCGGTCTGTTAGGACTCTTCATTCTGCTCACGGCCTTTTCAAAAAACAGCCCTATTGCTTTTCCTAAAGTCTGAGAAATGTCACTTGCTTTAATCTGGCTCCACTTCAAATGGTGTTTCACTATCTTCGCCAGCCAAGGGGACATTATGTGTGTCTGTAAAATAATGATATTTCTTCTATGCACCACACTGCGCTGAGAGCTGCTGAGAGTTCAGACTGACGACAGTTCAGGCAGCTCTGATTGACACAGTTGGGACACGCACGCACAAAAGAACACACTCTTAAAGACTGACATTTGATCCCATCAATGTATGTAAGGAATCAACACTAAGGACCTCTTTCTGTTTTTCCTTATTGAAAGCTGGCTGAAAAAGGTGGACAGTTGGTAATGACAGTAATTATACTGAAAAATCCCCATCAAACTGTGAAAACCTTCTCTGAACATTTTACAGGGTCAACCAAGTTGTCGTTAAGTCAACATGGAGTCGTTTTTTTCATTGCCAAACAAATGTTCCCTGATGAGAAGAAAAGGTTTTCAGAAAGGTAAACACTGCATGTCATTTGAGAAGTCTGTTGGCATGACAGTCTCAAACCTTTTTCTCCTCTACTGTTCTGTTTGAGGTCATATCCCATACTGCTTAGGGGCATCAAAGTTTGATTGACATATCTTAGTAAAAGCTCAAGGTGCTTTTCTTGGTTATTATCATACATTAGCATGCAAGCAATTAAAAAAGATTGATGGTAGCTCTAAAATGCAACAGAAATAGAGATGAAAGTGGTTTGACTACAACACTGTAGTGCAGCACTTTCCTACTTCATGGTAGACTTGCACACCTCCTACAGAACGTAGGAGGTGTCAGTGTGCGAAAAAGTACACGTCCCACCGTCCGGGACGTGTTGTTTACAATATCGGACAAGTAGATCTTTCAATTGACTTGTCCGGCGGACAAGTGACGTTTTTCGCCCCGATTTATTGACAAATGATTGATAAATTCAGTTTACAAATGGCAGAACTCATTCGCAAATTGTCCGTGTCCGCCATTGTTCGTTTAGAAATGTTAGTTTCGGTTCTGCTTGTCGATTCCTAAGGAAATGCATCTCGCCGCTTTCTGTACAGTTAGACGGGGGCGGGGCGGAGCGGGGCGGGAAGTGTAGCACAGTGGCAGGGTTGGGAAGCAAAACTCGGTTCCGAGTAGGAACAAATAACAATTCTCCGGTCCCGTGATTAAGAGTTGTGAGGACAGGAGGCAAGGCCGAGCCCCGCGGACAGCAGCTCTCTCTCTCTATGCTCCGTATCAGCTGATCGCTGCACGGTGCAGCTCAGCGTCTCTCTCTCTCTCTCTCTACACACAGCGGATCCGCAGCCCGTTTAACAGCCTCATCTTTGTCAAACTTTCTTATGTTCTGTCTCTAACACGTAATGAAGGTTATTAAGCGTTTTAGCTCCTGTGTTGTTAATATTGACCACCATTTCCTTTATGAAGGGAAGCAGCCTCCCTGTCTGTGTCCTTGCGCTGTCCTCACATCCCTGGACCCCCAGACTCGGAGGAGCACAGGGATGTCAGTATTGTTTATGAAGCAGGGTATAGAAAGTAAATTATTAAAATGCTATTTATACTATTTATTAACTTTTACAAACAGTGAGTAGCTGGGCAGCTGCCAGCATGTGTATTGCAGGACATGTGTAAGCGTGCAAGTGTCTTTGAGTTGTAGAAATGCGCTAGGATAGGCTATAAATATAATAATAATAATAATAACTTTATTTGTATAGCACCTTTCATACAGGGGATTGCAGTTCAAAGTGCTTTACATCAGTAAAAAATAAGACATAAAATCAGTGTAAAACAAGCAGCAAGAGCAAAGCATAAAGTGGGATAAAATAATTAAAAATAAAAACATGGGGAATAAAACATAGAGAAATAGTGCAATGTCAATCACAGAGAATAGTGCAGTATAATAGTGTAAAATCAGTAAAAATGCTTTGGTAAAGAGATTAAGCCTTTTAAAAATGCCTAATGTATTGGCTTCCCTAATATTGTTGGGTAACATGTTCCACAGTTTTGGGGCGTAGTTTACAAAGGCTGCATCACCGATCTTCTTATGACTCTTTCTGGTGACCTCTAATAGACCTGCATCTGATAATCGCAGTGTTCTGGCAGGTGTGTAGTTCATTAGAGAGTCAGCAATGTAGCTGGGTCCTTGTCCATTTAGAGCTTTGTATATGAGGAGAAGCACCTTCAAATCAATTCTAAAAGTTACAGGAAGCCAGTGTAGAGTAGCTAAGACAGGACTAATGTGTTCCCTCCTTTTGTATTCGTTAGTAGTCTAGCTGCAGAGTTTTTAATGAGCTGGAGTCTTTGTACATTCTCAAACTGCACCACTTAGAACTAACTAAACAATGCAGAGATTATTTTTATATAATTGTATTCAATAACCGTAAGAAATTAAACAGTATGAAGTGATTTGTAAATAGGAATACAGATTTGACTTAATGTTTTCATAAATATATTTTTGTCATGGGACTTATTTTTACCCTCTCAAAGAACCGGAATCGAGAAACAAAAATAACCGGAATCGAAAAGCAGAACCGGAATCGTTAAAATCCAGACGATACCCAACCCTATGTGTGATGCAGTAAAATCTTACCGCTCACTTACGTTGAGCGGTGTTGTAAAAACCGTGGGAAAATGTAAAAAATACGATGACGAAGAAGAAGATTTCAGTGGCCCCAATTTTTGTCAATTCTGGACAAGTGAAAAATGTATTCGGACAAGTAAATTGCCAAACTCACTTGTCCATGGACAAGTACTCTCTAAAAACTTTTTCTCACACTGGGTGTGCAAGTCTACCATGAAGTACCAGTCCCCAGAACTGCAGTACATTGTGTGATCTGATTTTAATTTCAGGAATCTTTAAATGTACTTACTGAGGTATTCTTTGAGTACTAGTGTCTGGACCTGTGTCACCTTCCTCTCCCTCTTCAGCAGGCCTTCTCCTTGGAGGCAGGGAAACGTGGAGAGAATGCTTTCTACGGCTCCTGCTGGTCAAACAGAGAGGAAGTGAATTAAAAAAGAGAATCATTTGCAAAATTCGATTGTGTAGAAACTTGGTGAGGAACTTGCAGACATGTTTGAGTTGGATTAGGGGCGATGGAGAGTTCAAAACAATATAAAAAGTTCAGTTTACATTGAAATAGTTCGAGATATACTAAAAGATTAAAGAGTCAGAGAGGGAATAAAGGAAATGTTGCTACCAATGATTCATAAACCACACCACTCCCATGTTGAGGTGTCATTAGGATGATTGAGGACAACTAAATGAGTAAACAACGAAAAAAACGAGATTTCCGCTCCATTACTTTGCAGTAAACTCATGGTTGATTAACTACATGTGTAAGCGGTTTGTTGGAAAAACAGATCTAAAAGCATTATTCTAGGGCACAAGGTATTTCTTGCTTTTTGTTCAGGTGCAACAACCCTTAGCTGTGCATTTAAAGACCTTCATTTTTATTTAAAAACTCTGCTGTCGTTGCGAAAGTTATATAACCTTCTAAAGTCTTGTTTTGAGTCTAAAAGGATTTCCAAAATGTCTCCTGAAGGTTGCATTACATGTTAACAACAGTGGGAACTCTCAGGAGGAGATATCACAGTAGGTCTCTTGAATATCACATAAAGCCCAAGAACAATGACGCTTTTAGTTTAAAGAACAAAACAAACTGTAATATTTACATGTCAGTACTTCTAGTCAGCCATTACCAGCACGTTTCTTTGCTCAATCAGCAATCCAGTTCATCCATCTATACATCCGCTCAGTTCCTCTCACCGCCTTTGATTCTCTCTCCTTCCATTCATCTCTTAAATACCCTTTGCTCTTTGATTGTTCTCATTTCAGTGACAATAAGAGGAAACCCTAAAGGGAACAGTACTAACTTTACATTGATGTGTGAGAAGAGGGAGGAAAAACAATGGATGATACAGGTCAGCCTGACGAACAATGACGACGCTCTGTCAATGGTGCCAGAAGAGCTTCTTCTCTAATTAAGCAGAAGCACTGCTTTCGACACTTGAAAGGCTTTTCTTTACATCATGGCAGTAAAACAATGTGTGACACACAGCACATGGGAGGACATTATGGTCGTTTAAACCCTTAGCATCAAAGTTAGATTCTCTGTTCTTCGAGTCATATCTTTAGACGATCTGAACCCACAAACAAAGTGCACATATTTGTTCACTGACTGTGACTAAACACCTTCAGTCAATTCTGACCATATGGCCATTGCTAATAAACATTTTTACGACTTGGAAATCATAGGCATATGAAGCTCCTTATTAGTTTCAAGACTCAAGGCTTTTATTGTCATTTGTACATACTGTAGCTACAGTGTAGATATGTCAATGAAAATCTTAGGCAGAGGGCCAATGGCAAAGGTTCATTGAATTGACCCGAGTTGGGCCCTACAGTGTCTGACTCTGGATACCCCTGTCGTTTGGAGTGATCCGATTGAGTTAGAGAACAGTTTTATTGTCTTATTTTACTCACTTACAAAAAGACCATCAGATCGAAGTTTTAGAGAATTTAAGTGATAGTGTCAAAGTGGCACACAAAGACTGTCCTCGACAAACATGACAACTAAATAATATACCTGACGATGACTTCTCCCTGTGAAACCCGGAGACGGTTGCCATGGCAGCCGCTCCATTGATTTGACCGTCTGAGTGCACCACCCTGGCGCTGCAGCCTCCCGACCCAGCGTTATCGGAGCCCTGCACCAACAGGAGGTAGTGAGCGCTCTCGCCTCGCAGCTCCACGTCCGGCACTGCAGGGACAGACAGAGATTACAGAGTTCATCCACCACAAGAAGGGACTTCTGTCACCACACAACAACAATTAATTATTGTTTTAATATCTGCTCACTCTAAGTATGATTGTTTTTAATTATGTTTTTGTACTATGCTGCTGTAATGAAAGCGTTTTATATTATTTTTGTATTCATATTTCATCCAAACAATATTACTTTATGCCTTACTTAAAAAATGTTGATCAAGAGTCTAATCCTTGCTGCCCTAATATTATGTTTATTGTTTATCCGTTGCCACAGGAATCCAATTTACCCAAGGGTTTGTTTATATTGAGTTATATCTCGCACTGTGAATTTTATTTTCTGATTTTGTCAGCAGTGTTTTTCAAATTGATTCAGTTCCACTTCGTAGTCTGCTTCCCAACGGAGGGCTTTATTATCTATATCAGTGTAGTCCAATTTATTTCCCTACGGAAGTGATATGGCTCCTCTTTGCTGTTGCCAAACGGTCATCTATTTAACGAGGCAATGAAAATCACTTTTTAAAAACACAGTCTTTCTTACCAGGTAAAGACTTTGGTCTCCTGGCGATAGACTCTCTCCAGCGCTGGGAGCTGAGCTGGCTGGCTGCCGGCTGAGCGATGGGGGTGATTATAAAGGACAAGCTGAACAACGCGCCAACCTGGAGATAAAAACGTAGTTGATAAACATAAACACTCACACAGTCCCTCAATCTAATGAATCATACAGAAGCCTTATCTTATGGCTGTTATTTTGTATGTATTTTGTACATGTACACATTAGATTGGGGACTAAAGTAAAGAAATCAAAGTTACAATGTTTTATGGTTTCCAATATTGGCACATACAAGAGAACTGTTTAGGAGCAGATACCTTTCCACGCAGTGACCTCAGCTGGTCCAACAGAAGTTTAGCTTTCATGGACTTCCTGGACAGGTTTCTGTTTTTCAGTGGTGAAGGGACAATACAATATTGGAAAGAAAGTATTACAAACTACCTTTAGAGAAAAGGAAATCCTTAGAGGGCTGCGGTAAAAACATTAGAAGCTGCATTATCTCACTTTAATTCAATCAGGTTATCTGAAGTGGGTCAATTCAAGAGGAAGGCAGGATGTTGCATTGATTCCCAAGAAACACACGCACTCAACTACAACCTGCTCAGAAAGGATACAGCTCAAATTGGGTTGTGGACATCAGAAAGCTGGGCAGGTCTGAGAGATGAACCAACTGAACCAAATCCAAGGCCGGTGCGTAGTAATGGAAGACCTGCAAACACAGCAGACAGAGAGTGGGGGGGGAGAAAAAGGAAAGACAGAAAGATAGACAGAAGAGAGGATAAAGGGAAAAACAACAGGGTTATCAACCGACAGCATTTAAAAAGAGAAATGTAGAATAAATTATGGTGGTTTGTGAGGCAGCCGCTTCAGAGACTATCCAGCAGTTGAAAGAATCTCATACAACAGAAGTGTCCTTGAGCAGGGCAGCAAACCTTGAGCTGTTCTTGGTGTTAAACCTACTTGACAATAACAGAAGACACTGGAGCTGCAACTACACTAATTTTCACTATCAAGTAACCTCTTTTGGTCTCGTTTAATTGATCAAATGTCAGACGAGAGAGGAAATGACCATAACAAGTTTAAACAGCTAAAGGTCAAGACTACGAATCTCTTGCCCAACAACAGAAAAATAACACAAAGATATTTAAATTCCACTCAGGAACCCATGAGGTACACATTTTTTGAAAAGCCCTACATTTCAACCGTCTCCAGTTGTCCTACTTCTCCCATGAGCTCATTAAGTTGTGGGAAAATCAATAATATATTAAAATGATTTGTCACATGGAGAAACAGGTCATTTGCATGTACAAGAATACCAAGGAAAGGAGCTTGAAATCTCAGTCTCATCATTTATTGAGAAGTACCGACCTATTTCTGATAGACTCTTACTGATTAAGAGCAGATGAAGATTTGAATGAACGCAGGGCCAAGTGTTGTTAACTAGTTGGTTAAGTTTATTACCGTCTTGCTCAACATAATGAACAGACTGAATAATGCAGTGAGCTCTGACATTTAACTGTCCTCATTACAAGAAAAGGTCCTTTAGTTATTGTTTCAAACGGCAAATGCCTGTTCTTGTGTACATTTCAACATGATTTGCTGCTTTTTGTAGCAGGAGCATTGCATATGATCCATAATTACATAGATTGCTGTGCTCTTGCCCTGTGTACTTTTCCTTAAAAGACAAGTGGTTTCGGAGTGCAGGAAGTGCAACACTTTGAATGCAGAAAATGTTCCAGCCAGAATATTATTCTAATCTTAAAACAAAGTGCAACGTGAATGCCCTTTCCCTTCCCTGACAAACAGGGTTGAGGTGTTTTTAGAAAGGACACTCGACAGACCAAATGTCACCATTTGAATTCGCTATAGGGCAGTTGGACTCTGTGCGGCAGAACATTCACCATTAATACAAAGCGTTCCTTATAAACAGCTCACTGAAGAACTAAATAAGATTAATTGAAAAGTAACTGTGCTATAATTATTCAGAGGCATTCACTTCGAACATGTGGATGTATAACTATTTTTTACCTTTTGTCAAAAACATTAACACTTTTTCACTAGAACTCTTAAAGAAACAACATTTTCAGCATCATTGTAAAATAAAAACCTTTTCTTCTACATACTAGCAAAAATCTTGCAGCTCCTTGATTTGTGAAGTTATTCATCTACTACATTAGCTATAAACACATATTATTTATATAAAAACTATGTCATATATATTGATTTCACAACCTAAAATAGTTCAACTGTGATTTAATATTAAATTAATTTACTGTAATAGATAACGATATAGCACGTTTATGGTATAAGCACGCCTTTGCTTCCTGCTCTCGTGGACTCCCTGCCCACACACAGACTGAGCCTCTGTGTGCGTTATCCCGAGTGTTGCTCCTGACAGTGAGGACGCCTAATCGGTTTCATCTGAGCATAGTTTAGATTTTACAGTCAGTTATCCCGGCAGAGTGGAGATGTGATAGTTTTGTTGTCCTCAGAGGTTTTTTGTTGTTGTTGTGTGCCAAGACAATCACCACCATCTGCTTCTCTTTACACTGATCTGATGAGATCACACACACCCTGGCTCAATCTCCATATACTTGTAAATAAGCAGCATGCAAAAACACACACACCTTATATGTGGCACTCTGTTGTGGATAATGAGCACACACAACAAGATAGACTCAAACTATCTGTGGGCAGACACAAACTCAGAAAGCAGACATTGCTTATAATTCACATTATTACTCCTGTCTAATAATTCATTCTTTAGCCTTTACTACATCTTTTTAACCAATCATATGTAATGCTAATGATATTAAAGTTAATGCATACAGGCTGTGTGTGTGTGTGTGTGTGTGTGTGTGTGTGTGTGTGTGTGTGTGTGTGTGTGTGTGTGTGTGTGTGTGTGTGTGTGTGTGTGTGTGTGTGTGTGTGTGTGTGTGTGTGTGTGTGTGTGTGTGGTATATCATAAGTTCTTTGACATAGCTTCTGTTTTATTGTTTTGGATATTAATTTAAATAAGAAAATACATTACAGCCTATAGTATACCAACTATCCCAAAGACCTTGTCTAACACACCCATGTTTATATACACACACACACACATACACACACACACACACACACACCTTGGTCATTGCAGATACAGGCACCACAGACTAGGGCTGAACGATTAATCGATTTTAAATCGAAATCGCAATTTTAAATGATGCGATTATCAAATCGCAATGCCTGCGATTTCTTTTTACATTTTTTTTTTCTTCTTGTGCGTCAGTCATCCACACCAATCAGAAGTGCTGTGCTCCACATGTACCAGCCATTGTTAACCAATCAGAAGTGGCCCATGATAGAAGGTGATAGACAGATTGATCCAATCACCTGCCAAGTGCTTTTGAAAGTGCCTGCCCTTTCCAAATGGCTTCCAATGGAGCTCTAGATGGTTTGGTGAAACAAACCATCCGAGTCAGGTTAGTAATTCTCCATCACATGTTTTACATTTATTACAGGGGGAATCTTTAACTGAAGCTTGACTTTAAAGCAACCCAACGGAAGTCTCATGTAAGTTTTGTTCTTTCCCTCGTAGCTCGGGCTGCGGGGGTGCTAGAGACAGGAGCATGTTGATGCGACCTTCCTAGCCGGAGATATGGCCGCATTTTACAATAAACTTCTATTGGGTCGCTTAAAAACAAATATCGCAAATCGGATCGTAATCGCAATATTTGTCAGAAAAATCGCAATTAGATTTTTTCCCAAAATCGTTGCAGCCCTACCACAGACACCCTTTAATGGATCATAAGTGATTATTGAGAGCCATTATTTTTGTTATGATTGTATCCATTTCCATCATAGAGCCACATGTGTAAATTCGGCCAGCAAGAAATCAGATACATGAAACTGATCAGCCAGTCATCAGTCATGGCTTTAAGCTGACAACTGCCTGGTTTCGACTGGTGGCCGATAGATTTGTGCATCTCTAAAGTCTGGTGAAAGATGGATGGACTTAAGATGAGGGGAAATCTGGGAAGCGACGTGACTGCAGTTGACAGATGAACCTCTGTTAAACCCTTGGGCATTGGCTTTCCGTGAAGAGATGATGAATCTATATTAAAATACTGGTTTGTGGCTACGAGGTCATCATGGGCCGTCAGATTAAATTCTGAATGTTTGACTGATGGTCCTTCATTCACAGGTTCCTATATTTGATTAAAGGGCAACCAGGAAGTGACCCTTGGGAACTCATCTCCTTCCAGCTACCAGAACATCATTAGGAGCCGGGACTCTGTGCAGCTCATTCAACTCTTTAGCTTGGGGGTAAGATGTGGCTTGAACTCGGGTTAAGAGTGCAGTTCTCTCTAAATGTAAATTCATTCATTAGCTACTCAACATCCTGTCAATCAAAACCTTCACTAAAGTTTGTAGGAACACCGACACACAGTCATAACATCATCATTGTCATCTTTTGAGCTGTAGAGATTAACAAACACATTGTATTGCTCTAAATAATATTTCCTCACTGACAACACTTG
The DNA here is from genome assembly GCF_902827115.2 of Pseudochaenichthys georgianus. Taxonomy (NCBI): domain Eukaryota; kingdom Metazoa; phylum Chordata; class Actinopteri; order Perciformes; family Channichthyidae; genus Pseudochaenichthys; species Pseudochaenichthys georgianus. Next base: position 22,723,821 of record NC_047518.2, read on the forward strand.
GATGGAGGGCCGGGCCGACTGCTTGCTACTTTGAGACAACTGCTGGCACATAGGAGAACAAAGCTTTGTCACAGAGGAAGAAGCAAGAAATAATGAGGCACACAATTGGACTTTTGAAACCACAATGCAGTTGTCTGACAATTAAACCCGATCATTTTGCTCCCCGAGGTGTTTGGAAATGTTAAATGAGATGCAGCTTTGTCCAGACCTTTGGATCACTGCCCACGTCTCCAATTTGTGTAGCTATTCACATAGATCTGTTGTTGTTCACACCGAGTGGGAGAAACATTCAACCTTAAAAAATCAATACTTTGTAGGATTGGAGTGGAGATATCTTCTTGTTAAGAACACCCATGAAAAATAACAAAGAAGAAAGGCGCCAAATGTGGATGAGATGGAAAATGTTAAAAAAAGTGAAACAAGTGGCAGGATGTATCGATGCACAATCCAAACCAAAAGGGGACCCACACTTAGCAACAATAATAACATCTTCCATGTTGCTTTGATCAATGCAGGTTGGGCGGTTCTGTCTCTTGCTACTGATTGGTTGAGGCAAAACAAAACAAAATACACCCCCGTGAAACAAGGGGAAATTCACTCGGATATTCAGGCCAGCTATCACACATACTTGAGCATAAGAGGATGGCAACAGTCTGATTCAAGTATGAACTGTTTCCCAAAGTAAGCATTTCATGAGCTTAGGGTTCAATTAAACATCAGGGTTAGGACTCACCTCAGACTGCAGTTTGTGGTCTGTAGTGGTGTCGGGAGCTTGCAGGAGATTGGTCCCTGATTTGTGTTGCGATGAAGAGCGAAGAGAAAAGCCATCGAAACGGAGCTCTGACACATACTGAGGCAAACACACAGAGGGGAAAAAGGTCATATCGTGGACATTCTTTTTCATTTGACTTTGATCAATTATGTTACAACACACACACACACACACACACACACACACACACACACACACACACACACACAGACACACACACACCCACACACACACACACACACACACACACACACACACACACACACACACACACACACACACACACACACACACACACACACACACACACACACACACACACACACACACACACACACACACACACACACACACACACACACACACACACACACACACACACACACACACAGCTGTAAATGGCGGTGGTTGTTCTCAGACAGGCATTTCTTCCTTTGGGATTTTGTTCTTTGTTCCACGGCTCTCCAACTGTGAAGTCTTCACTGACTGACTGCCAGAGCCCACTTTCATCTGAGGGCAGTAACTTAGTAAAGGTCACTTTTGTGAAGGAAAAGCTACATGCTGCCCTCAGCATACTCAAAGCTCGAAGATGAAAAGAGAAAACTTCTTCTCAAGCATGCAATAGTGTCGCCAGTTGGCCCTAACTTTACTTAAAATGTAACGTTTAGAACTTTCTCTTCTACTCCCGAATAGCCGAAAAAATATGAATTCTGCTTTAAACATTTTCAAGGTATAAAACAAAAACAGCAATTGATTATTTTAAATATGATATCATTACATTTTGGAAGCGTTATGTGAGACAAAGAGTCAGAAATAAATCAACTTAATATCAAACAAACCTTTTGTCATATGTGTCCTTTGCCTCAGAAATACATACTTTTTTGAGCCTCTTGAACTTTATTTCCATGACAAAATATCAAGGGAAAGTCCACAGTGAAACAGATTGCTGATTCTCTCCAGAGAAACTTGGAAGAATAGCACAAAATTGGCCAATTCTGTCCAGAGGCAGAAAACGACTGCAGCAGCAAGAGTTTCAGCCTAATGAGAAAAAAAAATCTCCAAAGTTGCAACTAAAAAAATGCTATCAACTCACCTGAGCCTATTCACGTTGACACTAAAGGGCAGTGTGTAAAGCTACTTGCAGGAATATAGGAAATAAAGAACAATTCATGGCGAAAATGGCGTGGAAACCAGAATATATTAACAAAACCTTTTTTAAACATCACTTTCCAAAACAAGATTAAGGAGCATGGCTGCAATAATTTGTTTCCCATTCAGCCTCAAGAACAACACTGAGGTGTTCCAGGTGATCTTGATTTTTTTGCAGAGCATTATAAGTGATAATCCATCCTCGTTCCATCAGCAGTGAAACCGTTACTGCCCCTTCACATACTTCTATTTCTCTACTTCATTTTATTAAATTACAATTATTATTTTGAAAAGGTTCACAGCCTGTCTGTTGGTGCTAAAGCCAAGTCCAGTACACCTGACTCTGAGCTAGGTCGAGTCAGAGTGAAGTCGGTACATGGTATTGTGTCGGCTCTGACAGGGACCAGCCAGGTATTGCCATTTCCCATTGCTGCACTGCGTTATATATCAAATGCACCCTATAGAACTCATCATTGCAAACTGTATAGCCTAACGGGATGGCCCTCACTTAGAATGCGTAGGATGCAGCATTGGTTTTTATTAATGGATAAAGCCATTTTAGGTAAGCTTCCACTGTACATATGTGCCAGATTTGCTCCAGTTTGTGACTCTTACAACCTCAGATCCAGTGCCTGGATACGGTTCCAGGTTCCTGCTGTGCGGACTGAGGCTGGAAAAAGGAGTCTTTTTTATTATGGTCCTTGGTCTTGGAATGACCTTCAATCAAGCCTCAAACTGACGGCACTTGTCTCAATAGCATGTTTTAGATTGAAGTTGTCTGAGGTCCTTACCACCAGCTGCTCTTGCAGTAATAAGTAGTGCACCTTTCTTACTGTCCTAATGTGCACAATGTAGTGACTGCTTTTTTTTTTAGTGCAAGCCGTCATCGCCACGGAGGAGCAAACAACCTCTGTGAGCGAGCGAGACGCGAGACAGAGGGAGAGAGAGCGAGCGAGGGAGCTAGGGAGGGAGGGAGAGAGAGAGAGAGCTAGGGAGAGCACACTTTTATCTATAATAGATAAAGTAAGAAATCATTCCAATGTGTACTATAGGACAGTACAAAAAACTGTTTAAAAGGGGAATGATTAGTAAAATATGCATAAATAAAAAGAAAGAATGCTAACATAAGATAAGAATAAACAAGTTTAAATGATTTGGTATTGGTTGTGATAATATTCTAAAGATGATTGGAGTATTGAAAAGTATACAGCTCCCTTTCATATGAGTGTTGAGAGCTGTATCCATGAATTCATTTTGTGCTCAAAGTGCACCAGATTGATGCATTTCACTTCAACATTTTAAAAAACATCTTCCCGGGGGTGCATGCCCCCGGACCCCCCTAGAGGAGGTGAGGACCCCCCTAGAGGATGTGAGGTCCCCCCTGGAGGAGGTGAGGACCCCCCTCGAGGATGTGAGGTCCCCCCTAGATGATGTGAGGCCCACCCCCAAATAAAGCAGGTTAAAATAATTAAATTGAATACATGTTCTTTTAGTAAACACTGAAAACGGGTCCCACAGACCCAAACAGCACACAAAGGTTAAAGGTAAGCATATAATAATGTTAAAATGTGCTAAATATATACATTCCCAAAAAAAATAAAAAGAGGAGTAAAAGTAGCCCCCGACTTGTTTTATTTTTTGAAAGTAGCCCTCATCCTAAAAAAGGTTGGTGACCCCTGCTTTAGATGAAAGTAAGGAGCCACTCCCCACGCCCCTCTGAGAGATATTTGGTTAAAAAGAACACAATGGTGCTCTAGGAGGAGATTCAGGTGATAAGGTAACCTTGGTTGGTGATTGGCTAATGGTTACACCAGCCAAAAAGCAAATATTTTTTCCTGAAACTTTCAGAATCTCTTTCCACAGAGAGGACACATGTTTATGTATAAAACACATGAAAAAGTGGATTTTGCATAATAGGTCCCCTTTAAGTCAAAAAGACAAGACTAAATAATGCAAAAAAAGAAATGTGTCCCCTGGATGTCCCTTCACATGCTCACTTCATTTCTTGAACTACGGTCCTTACCTTCTTCTCTCTGATAACCAGGCCCCCCCTCCATAGCTCTCTGTGGTCCAAACAGCTGTGCAAGGCAGCGGGCTCCACCAGAGCAGCACTCAGGTAGGACGCTGCTTTCTGCCACCTGAAAAAAGAAAAGAAAACAATCACTCAATGATGAGCACAGGGGAACTCATGGGATTTTTATTTACGATTCCAGTAATTAATGGAAAAATAGTCCTGACAAACCTCCACTTAAGCACATACATCGACAAGATATAATTAATAATTGTTGAAGCTATTTTGCCATTAAATAAAGGGAGTATAAATGTTTCTTAGTTTATTCAGGCGTTAGTCCTACTGTAATTGACACCTGCTCATCGTTACTCTTCTATCGCCCCCTAGTGGTGAACTGGGAGCAAAAATAATAATATCTGCAAATTCGCACAACACTGCTGCATTTTCTGCCATTTTTGCAATCCTCATCAAGTTATTATTTTTGGCAAACCACCATTAACTTATAGTTGACAACCAAACCGAGTCAATGTAAATGTATCCTGTTAATACAATGACGTTAGTAAGGTTCCTGTGTGTTGGATCGTTTCAATGTGTTTTCATCATATTCTTTGTGCTCTGAAAAAATGTAAGGCTTGAGTATTTCTCGTCTCCTCACCCCGTGGTGTGCTGTGTGACAACAGTGATCTTAGCAGCGTGCCAGCAGGACATGTGTTTGAGGGCTCCCAGCAGGGGCAGCAGGCCTTTGACAGGAGGGGCCTGCTCTGTAGAGCCCAGCACCAGCACATCCAGCAGGGCTTTACCTGGGGGGGGATATGAGACAAACCACAGAGGAATACATTAAATATGTACTGTCTTTTCTTTGTCTCTACAGATTCAACAAGGGCTGATAAGTTATCATTTTTCTTTGTTTCTATTCATTTTTATAATAAACGGAATATACACACAAAGGACAACGCAAAGAGCCCGACAAAGATTTCTCACATCTGACATACAGATCAGCTCATAGACAGTGGCTCAATGACGTTGACATTAGGTTATTAGTTATGTGATTAATCAAATGTAGCCACATTCTCAACACTTTCTCCTTCTCTGATTCAAAGGTTTTAATGTCCTATGCACATACTGTAAGCTAGTGTAAAAAAGGCAATGAAAATATGTGGACCCGAGCTCCTCCAACGATGCAACATATATAATAAAATACAAATAGTGCAAGATGTCTATATACACATATATAATATGATATATACAAGAACAGAATGTAACATTTAACTAACTATCTGACAAAATACACCAGTTTTTTTCCAGGAGTTATTTGTTTTCTAGCTCTAAGCAGTAGCGGTCAGGCTAAAACATATTGAAAGGGAGATAGCCTGAGGCTCATACCCGGTCCCTGGATCGACACCATGTTTTTTTAAGTGGGAAGCCAGTAGTGACTTCAGCTTCTTTGGGCAGCTACAAATGAAAGGTTACTGTTCCTGAACTCCTGCAAAGATGGTGTGCTAAGAAATGCTCTTTAAGAAATTAACAGAGCAGAAATGTGAAGAAGTAATGATGTACCCAGCAGTTAGTGCCTATTATTAAATAGAATAGGGTAGCACCTTTTCTACAGATTTCAAAACCTAATTGCTTGAAATTGGAATTGATCCCTATAACACAGCTGAGGAATTTGTCTTCGTTAAAACATGTTATAGGCAACTTTTGCAAATAAAACACTCTCATTTTTAGATATTGCTTTGTGCAAGAAACTAACTTCTTGCACTGTTGGCACCTCGGTAAACTACACATTTGTTGTTCTCCTCATTAAAGAAAAATAAAGGGAAACTATCTAGCCCTGCTTTTCATCACAACAACCAAAATCATCTGACAAGTTGTGAGAGAAAGCATTTTGGATTCAACCTCTTAGATGAGGAGAGTGTTCCTTTTAATTCATTGAATAAAAGTAATGTTCATGTATTTGTATTATTCCAACTACACACAGTACCGACTGAGCCCAAAGTTACAATTGTTACTATTGTATTATATGACTCAACTCATAGCGGCTAAGAAAGGTGTAGTAATTAAAGAAAGTGAGTGCTCAGCAGTACCTGGAGGTGGAAGTTTGTCTGTCAGGAGATGCAGTCCTTCAGCAGCCTCTTCCAACAGCCTGCTCAATAAAGATCAGATCAGAAAATAACTTGCAATCCAACAGGACAAATGTAACAACTGGAGCTTGAATCATTGAGACACATGAACATAAGATATCATATCATAAAGAAGAGGAAGGTTGTATCTGTCTCTCACTCTGCTGGTGACGGCTGGTCGGCTTTTTGGTCTGATGCCTCCTGATTTCTCAGAGAGCTGAGACATGACTCCACAGCAGAAAGCTTCTCCTCTTCACTGTCAGTTTTCTGATGGCCTGTCCCCAGCTCTTCCCAGTCTGAGCTGAAAAACTACAAAACAGGAGAGTCAGAAGGTAACATTGGTTGTTTTATATGGCTGACACATAACCTTCCAAGACAGGAGCACTCCATATGATTATGACCATGAAATGACTACAAAAGGTATCATGTTTAGCACTCACTCACGTCATGAGTCATGTCAAGTTTGAAAACTGATTGAATTATCATGAACAGCCTTTTTTTTTTAACAATTGATACTTTACTTATCTTTTCACAAGCAATTACTGCATCACACATTGAAGAAAGGCTATGCCACATAGGCATTTGTGTCCAGTTCCTTTCAACATGAACCACATTTAAGGTCAAATTGTTTTACATTTTCCACATGTCTCACCTGCGTAACTCCTTGGTAAGCCTGCACAGCAAAGTGCCATCTCTGAACTGATGGGCTGCCACTGAGAGAACAAGCTGGGAAGTGTACAGAGGAAATACAGAAGTGAGGAACGTTGTGAAATAACATATCTTATGTCTGGAGGTCACACAGGGTGAAAGAGGCCCAAAGTGCTAAATTTACCTGGAAATACAGAGACTCCTCTGACTGAGTCCTGGGTTGAGATGTCCACAAGATTGTCATATATCTGTTTCACTGACTCCAGACCTGTGAACAATGACAGTTCAGGGTTTATCACAAGCAAACTGCTGCTAAATTGCAGGTTAAAATAAGCAAGTTGTTGCACCTCCTGTTAACCCATTGTCAATTTACATACTGCAATCTAAGAAAACGGCACTGTATGCAGGTAACATATTTCCTCCTTCAATTTCCTGTCAGTTACCAACTTTTAAGACTTAAATTACGTCACACATTGTCCTTTCTTCTGTAAACAGTAGACTGTTTTTACTGTGTAGCTTAAATGTTTAACGCTATAAGCCAGAAAGTGACTCAACTTTCTTGAAACAAGCAGTTAAAAATGTAGCCTTGATATTTACAGATACTATATGTTGTTAACTCATGTGTGGTTGTTGATAAAGGTGTCTACATGTATTGGAACACTTTTCAAGCCACTGGCTAACTCAACTTAGTTGCAGCTTAGACTATATCAAAGTAACTTACATGTATTCTCCTCTGCCAGCTCTTCGTCAGATTGCCCAAAGCATACAATCAAAACGTACCGGTCCATGTCGTGTAAGCATCAGTATTTTCACTAATAATGTTAGCTTGTATTAAAATATCGTCCAATTGTGAACAACAGCCTTTCGCGCACTGTCACATTTCCCACCGCTTCTTCTTCTTCTGTAACATATACAAAGTACAGGATGTTGACACCAGACGCGCCATTGCCACCTACTGGACTGAGACTGAACAACACCATGGCCCTTTCTCATTTCTCGAACTCCCCTCCTCGACTCCTATCCTCGATACTTAGTCCCGCCCACAGGAGATGCGAGCGGAGGAGCCGAGGAGGGGAACCGAGGAGAGAGGAGGGGAAGCAGCAGGCGGTTAGAGAAATGAGAACTCCTCTCCTCTGAGCGGTCATTTTAAAGAGACGTCCATTAATGATGACAGAAGGCACAGCAGCCCTCTGTCTGATGGACAGATGTGTTCATGATGACTTATATAATTTTACTTTGATTCATTCACAGTGCGGTATAATGAGACAATAACAAGCTACAGATGCGGACACGCACACACACATATATATGTATATATTTATATAAATATATACAATTTCAGAATCAAACAGAGCACTCATAATAACGTAACACTATCAGAGACTGGATATATCCCCCCCCCTCTCCCCTCTGGTCGCTACAATGAGGGAAATAAATTACGGGCCAAAAGTTGTATTTACAAGTATTAAAAGTAAGCAGAGGACACCAAACCAACTGAGACCTGTCTGTCCGCTGCATCTATGCACACACTGTACCACACACACCTACACCACACACACGGACATACAGCTCCTAAAACAGGCTACAGCCGTTGTGTATTTTATTGTGAAGCACTAAATGGTTTTAGAAAAATATCGACTCTTTGTTTGTAGATATCTACTAAACAAATACAGAGAGTAATGTAGGCCTGTTATACTGAATGATATATATTTAACACACTGCTCTGCTTTCTGCACGGACCTCACAGCTGTTCTCATTGTAAACATCGCGTCGCGATGAAAGCAGTTAATAAAATAATATCCAGGGGATGCATGCAGAGCTGTCATTGACTGAGATAAGTCCGGCCGTGCGTCACGACTCTTTGAAACATCTCTGTTGCCGGAAATGCATCCATGAAGGAGCCGTGGAGGACCGTGGAGGATCCATCAGTGTATCCTCGGTTATAGCTCCTCCAGAGAGCCTCCTCGACGCTCGGTCCTCGAAGTGCATTTAGAGAAATGAGATTTCCTTCAACATGGCGCGCTAAAATTCATTTCCAGGTCACTACCGGAGGACCGAGGAGTCGAGGAGGGGGATTTGATGAAATGAGAAAGGGCCCATGATCCCGAACAGACGGGTGAACACATCGAAATCGTTGCAATCATATCAGTTCATTCACTCTACATCGAAACCCACAATTAAATAAACTGTGAATTCTAAATGCTCTCTTGGCTGCAATACAATATGAAAATGGCATTCATAGGTCAATAAGAAAAATCTCATTTATATGAAAATTGACTGAATTACAGAATTCACATACTGTCTAAATAATGCATTTTGTACTTAGTTTCTGGTGTAAGATTTTTTTGACGTTTTACAGTTCGTGGTGTTCATAACAAATCATTCATAAATGGCAATTTGTAAATTCTTTTTTATTACTACTTTACTAACATTTCAATCATTTCTGAATATTTTAGAGCAATAACTGAACTTATGCTATAACTCATGAATGTTATACGTTGGAATTTTGTTTTGTATTTTAAGGAAATAAAATCAATCAGGAGCATTGAGCAGTGCAAGACAGGCTTTTTATTTAAATATACTTTGTAAATACAAAATATGTCACATAATAATAGAAACAATTATTGTACTTATAGTTTTCATTTGTACACATAAAACTGAAATGATCTTAATCATGATAAAAATCCATATTGTATTTGCTTACTGGTACATTTTCTGTAACTTCCCTTTTCCAAAGTGATCTACTGATGCTCACTGATCCCCACAACACTGATGGATCAACAGATGATGACATTTTAGCATCCCTAGTTGATTTCTACAGTGTGTTCCTGGACGTAGACGATGTAGTGGTGAGTGTTTTCTCCCTGAGTGAGGACTGTCAGAGCCTCCAGGCCATTTGCGTCCTCTACCACCATCACCTGGTCTCCTGTTAGACCCCCATCTGCATTCACCACCATCAGCTGGTTTCTGCAGTCCCCCACTTCCTGCTCATCATTCACCTGCAACTTCAGACAAAGCTCGACATCAACATTTTGCTGTAAACACTCGTGATTTCCTGAGTATGTGATGAGATGTTGTTTACCTGTTGTACGACGGTAACAGTGCCTGGTGCCATGGCGACCATGGAGGTGACGGCGTTGTGAGTCTCTGAACTGTATTCAGTGATCTGCTGGATATTAACTAAACATAGAAAACACACATTTATTGTGACGTGTCACAAAGTTCATATGAAAGCATGTCGGCTGATTTGTGTCTACTGTCTGTTTATCACTGTTGCTGTGGTTACCGTTGTCATGTAGGGATTCTTCAGGTACTTCTGTCAGCTGCTCTTCATCCTCCACAGACACATACTGAGCCTCCACTGTCTCCCCAACCTGAATATTCATAGATAAGGCAGGGATTGCATTTACCTGAAAATACTGACATTGATGAATAAATAAACTACATTCTAACATGATTGAGCTGGCATGTTTTTCGTTTTTTTCCCCGCTCCTGACATTTTGGTATCATTTTGGGACAGAAACAATAGCTTTTGTGTTGTTAAAATATTTCATACAATAAGTGAAAACTATGACCCAAGGGTGGCGCTAAAGAGAAAAATCAGAGCGCACCCATGTCAATATAGAATAACCTCCGGGAGGCGTTTAATGTATGTCCAAAATTGCAATAATCATTCCAATGTGACAGACCTGCGGTGAGACGATCATAGCCAATCCTCAGAGCAACGTTAAAAAACTGTTTCAATGTATCTATTCTGTGTAAGGGAACACTGTTTACCTCCCAGGTGCCTTCCACCACTTTCAGCCTGTGTTTGCTCTTCAGGTGTCGATTCAGCTCCCACTTGGTGCCATAAACAAATTCACATTCAGGACACTTCATACCCCCTAAACACACACACACACACACACACACACACACACACACACACACACACACACACACACACACACACACACACACACACACACACACACACACACACACACACACACACACACACACACACACACACACACACACACACACACACACACACACACACACACACACACACACACACACACACACACACACACACACACACACACACACACACACACACACACACACACACACACACACACACACACACACACACACACACACACACACACACACACACACACACACACACACACACACACACACACACACACGCGCTATTTTAGGTTATGCTGAACAAGCATTTTGTTTTGTACTGCTGCAGGAATTAAGTAATATTTAATGATTTTTCTCCTGGCACAAAATAGATTCTCGCTCCTGAGAGTCTTCACCACAACACTTTTAAAGTCTTTACTCAGTACAAGTGTCCTACTTTGGCAAAATGTGACTATAAACAACATGAAAAGTGTCGACAGGGCAGAATGAGAGCAGAGTTCTGACCTTGCTGTTTCAGAGAATCGGGGTTAGGCAGTCCAGGTCCGGCATTCTGATATTTCTGATCCGGGTGTTTTATCTTGTAGTGTCGCTTCAGGGGACCTGCAATGTTACAGGAGTAGTGGCAGTGTGCACAGCGAAATGGCTACAAAGATAGAAGAAAACCAGATATGACATGATTAAAAAAATATAAATTTGACTTTTCAAAACATCTTCTCAATCCTTTTATCAAAACAAGAACATGACATCTGGAGTGATGCTTGTGTGTTATTCCAACCTTAAACTCAGCGTGTTGCTCCATGTGTCTGAGCAAGGACGGGTTGGAGGCCGAGGTGAAGTCGCACTCAGAACATTGAAAACGCTTCCCTGAATTAACATAAAAAATGATTCTCCTTTTATCAATCATCGCTTTTTCACTTTCTAAAAAATCCTGTTCCAATGAATAGACAAATAATATGTACCTTCATTGGTGTGGCTCAGTCTGTGGCTTTTGAGCGTGACTTTAGATTTGAACTTTTTCCCGCACAGATCACAGAGGTGACGTTTCTCTGTGTTGTGTCGGTTCATGTGAGTCTTCAGGTTACTCCTGCTGCGGCCCGCATAGTCACACACACCGCACACATACGGCTTCACACCTACACACCAGAACAAAAGAATAACCACATGAGACAACAACAATATTCCAAAAACATGACTTTTATAGAGTCAAGGGGATATAAAAGTGTTTCAAATCAAGATGGTATTTGATGAGGTCTTACAGATGCACTCTGTTCAATGTTGGTCCTTGAAGTAATATTGCTCCAAATAAGACAGAACGTTTTTTAATTAAAAATGTTGTTTATGAGTGCATTTACATTATATGTAGTTTATTAGAATAACATAACAATTAGCAACATATATTTACAGACAAAGACTACATTTGTGACTGGATTGTTTGTGATGCTTATGGGCAAGTTTTCTTTAGTGGGACATGCAACATCTCAAGGATGGTGGGAGAAAGTGTGAAGAAAACCAAGTCAGATAAAAGTGCTGAAGAACATAGTGAGCATAATGCATTGCAAGGTGTTTTTTGATTAACTGGCTCTGCTCACTGAGACCTTCATCAACACCTGTGCTGGATTTATGTCTGCCAACATCCTCAGCCTGGGATGTAACTTCAAGGTAGCGAGATCATTGAGGTAGGCAAGTGTTTAAAGAGGTAGGTAAAGAGACAAAGAGGCTGATATGAACAATTCACTTCCTCAAAGCAAAACATTGAACATCACAGCTAATTAAGACATGGTTTGAGTATCAAATAACTTCAGCTAAGCAACCACATAGTCATTAGGCATTGGTACTCATTAGGTTCCGAGATAAATATAACATTTAAGATATTTAACATAAGGTCTAGCAAAAGAGTTGTTTTTTAACAAACTATCCTTGGAAGGAAAAACAGTCCTCAAAACTGAAAAAAATAATGTCTGATTTTGTCAACAGCATACAAGTAGAACATTTAGTTTGTTAGAGTTTCTATTTGTATACAATGTGAGCAGTGTGTATTTGTCTAGTAGTCCATCCTCCTGGAGGGCAGCCAGGAGGAAAGAACCAGATGGAAGAAGCTCACTTCACACATTAATCATGCAGTGAAACACTTTGCATGTGTTTCTCCATCCTTGTGCAGTGTGTGTGTGTTTGCCTGGTTTAAAGGTAAAGGAATATCGCACCTTGATGGGCCCAGATGTGCCGCTGGAAGTCACTGCTGTTCTTTAGGAAGTAGGATTCACAGTAGGGGCACTTCTCTGCGCGCTGCACCATCAGTCCTTTACCCTGCACAGGCAGTGCATCTGTACAACACATCAACACACAAAATGAAAAAGCAACCTCGGAAATGTTAATAAACTTGGTTATGTGAGTTCATATTTATTTCAGTTAGGTGCTATTAAGTGCAGGGTAGAATCAGCAAACTAACCCTCAAACTGATTAAACCCTCTGAGCCCTACAACCCACTGTGGATTTGAAACACATGTTGTTGTTTTTATTAAATCTACAAAATTGCATGATTTGTCATCGAGAATTTGAAATCAGAGATTCAAAATATCAGATGGCTGTTGAATGAATCATGTGAGTCGAATGCTTTAGGTTGAAAGCGACAGGTTTGAAAATTAACGCTTTTAAGAGAAAAATGTTTTAACATGTTTTGTGTCTATATCTGTAGATATACTGTATTTGTGTGTTCTTTACCGGGGTGGGATGTTTTGATGTGGTGCTTCAGTCTGTGCTCTGGATAGCTGTTGTGGCAGACGGGACATGCTGCACTCTTTCCCTGAAATGAACAGCAAGAGAAAAACATGACAAACCCCACCAAGAGAAATCAATCGTCAATGTCTGCATCCTTCACAGAAGTAATCGGTAATACACTGTGTGCCCAACTATTAGGAAAGTTGTATTTTTGAGGATTAATTTTATTATTGAACCAGTACAGTGCTTTCGGTCAATCCAAAATATGAATAAACCTCAAACCTGAATATTAAAAAAAATTCAAGTGAGCTTTAGGCTCTCCTAGGAGAAAACATATGTGTGCAGATATTGGGCCCATTGTGCATGAGACAAAAGAGTTGCTTAATAATTATGCACCCTGATATTGGGTGTTCTCCTTAGGCCACACCCTCCCTCATTACACAAATACACATAACCTAATATGCTTAAATCTAATATGCATTCAAGTTTATACAGCTTGGAGTTATATGCATAACAACTATGATATGGTCAAAATACGCATCTACCATTGTGCACACAGTGAACACTTAAGGTTTTACCCATGATTAAAGCTTCAGATTCCAATATTAACTTTTGTATCCAGTATAGTGAAGGCTTGCTACCTGTTCCTGGTGGGTCCTCAAATGGGCCTGGAGTTTGTATTTGTCAGGTGTGGTGTATTTACAGCCGGGGTTGGAACAGGGCAGCAGCACGCCGCTGTGCTTCTGGATCTGGTGCCGCTTCAAAGAGCTTTTGGTGATGGACGAGTAGCTGCACTTTGAACAGTAATGTGAGTGCTCCTTGGTGTGTGTGCGCACATGAATGTTATAGTGGACTTTGAACCAGAACAGTTTACCTATGCAGCAAAAAAGAAACTATCAAACACTCAAGCCACATAGAGGAATTAGTAAGTAATAGATAATAATATACTATATTGTGAAATGAAACTAATTAAATAACAGGATAAAACAAAACCAGCTTCTCACCACAGTATTGACATTCCAGGTCCCCATACATTTTCCTGAGCCGTTGGAAAGACTCCATATTGAGCCGAGTCTTCGGAAGAGATGAGAACACCTGCTCGAACGCATTCGGATGGAAAACCTCCGACACCTGCCGACAGAGGACAAAGATTACAACTCAGACTGCCAGGAGCGAAGCTGCTAGTTCAGGAGTGGATGGGAAGACCTAGTAGAATTCCTCTAAGATAAGTAAATATTTCAGACGCATTATAACAAATTGTTCAATAACAAATTATAAGACTACATCATACTACCTTTTGAGTGTTAACATTGTCTGTGAACACCCTATACAGATTTGTAAAAAGCCTTGTAATGTTAAAGATCATAAAGGCACTAGAGATGGATTCCTTAGTGATGTCATTTCCATCGACAAAACAATTAATCAGGAGCTATTTCGATATTTGATAAATCATCAAATGATATTTAGGTCAAACATACCATAATTCTCTTGTTTGGCCTTCTCAAATACTAACTTCTTTGTCTAAACATTATATTAAATGTAATATCTTTGAGTCTGGATTGTTGGACAAATAAGGCAAAATGATCCATTATGAAAATAAGTGTTATGTGCTTATGTGCTAGCTGACATTATTGTACTTGTATTTATGTTACCCTTTCTGAAAGTGGAGTTAGTTCATCTCCCGCTGCGGCCGGTGATGACACAGTTGTGTGTGTGTTCTCCTCAGCTGAGTGTGAGTTTTCTTGCGTACTTTCCTTTAAGAGAGGGGTGTTCGGTGAGCACGCCTCCTCAGTGTTGTCCTGTGATGTCTGCCCAGCTGTTTCTTCATCCTGTCTGTCAATGGGAGTTGTAGTTTCTGAAGAAATGTCTGAATGAAGCTGTTCTTTGGAACTTTGCTGTGCATTTATTTTTCTTTCCATACCCTGCACTTCTTCTGTGGTTTCACTCTGAGATTTATCTTCTTCTTCCTCTTTCTCTTGCTCCACATCTATGCTCGCTGCTACTTTTGGCTGCCCCCCTTCGCCATCTCCCAACTCCTCCTCTCCTACACCATTTCCTCTACTCTCATCTCTTGTGCCCTCATCTTCCCCCTCCTGCTCGATCCTTAGCCCTTCCTTCTCTACATCGTCCTGCTCCTCCTCCCCCCACATGCCTGCCCCAGGCTGTATCAGGTAGTAGCTGTTGTTGATGCAGTCGGTGAAGGCCTGTCCCTGGTCCAGCTCCAGGTGGGACTCTTTCAGGTGACTCTTCAGTCTCTGGGAGCTGACAAACTTCCCATCGCACACGCAGCACACATATAGGAAGAGGTGTTTCCTGACATGAGCGGCGAGGTTGGCCATCTTGGTTGCAGCGTGGTCACAGAGGAGGCAGGCAAAGGGACGCTGGGGCCCGTGGACCAACAGGTGGCGCTCTCGCTCCAGCTGGTTCTTAAAGCGTCGGTTACAGGTGGGACAGTGGTAGAGGAGCTGCCTGAGGCCCTGACGGGTCTTCAACCTGGACCACATGAACAGATTAGAAGGGCAGGTGTGACAGAAAGGAACAAACAAATATTCCATTCCTTACACACTTAATGTATATATAATGTTGGGAAAACACTGAATGTACTCTTCCAATATCAGAGTAGCACATGATAACAAAGGCCCTATGTAGCTGTGTACGTAACAGGATGTATGATTACCTAGAAAGCGTCAGGACACACTATTTTAGGAATACGATAGCTATGTGACAACAATTAACATGATGATTCAGCCTCTATGGAGATAGACATATGACAAGCATGATGATTTCTGACGTGGGCCTTAGCTTATCTAAACTAAACATTGAATACTGCTTTGAACTGGTAGTCCTGCATCGTGTGACTGTGTAACAGCCTCTCTTGTATATAAGCATGTGAAGGACACTGTTCTGGGAACTAGTTGTACCAAATGCTCTGAATGTGATGACTACTTCCATTCTTGCAAGGATTATAAATACATGTATCCTGATATTGAAGCTCAAGCCGGTGACGAGTGAGATTTTTCTAACATATAATATCCTGCTTTTTATTTTGTTACTGTAAATTCAACATGTATATTTTCTACTTTTGTAATGCTATTTTATTTCTATTTGAGATTGATTGAGAATTTACATTTTGGATTGTTTATTTCTAGTGTTTTAATTTCTCTAACATACAATGCCTTGTCTTTTTATGCTGCTGCAACGCAAACATTTCACAAATTGGGATCAATAAAGTACTTCTTATCTTATTCTTATCTTAAATAATGTAGATGTTTTAAATCAAACCTGAGTATTTGGTAGCTCTGGTAGACCGCAGCATCATTCAGGTTGTGTCGTTTCTCCATGTGTTTCAGCAAGTTCTTCAAATCTGAGTATTTTTTCTCACAAAAGCTGCAGTGCTGCTTCACCTTCAAATGGACCCGCTCTATGTGCACCTGCATTAACAGAAACACAGAATCACTGCTGCGCCCAGAATAACAATTGATGTGGGTGTTGAAATGAGTATTGTCTCAAAGCTGTTGTGTTAATAATAATTATACTCTGGATATAACACTTTGCTACTAATATTATCAATATCTGTAATAGAGTTGGTACAGCACCTTGAGGTGTCCTGGGCTCAGGCAGTTGAAAGGACAGTGCTGACAGCTGAACTTCTCTCCTGTGTGCTTCCTCAGGTGAACATTCAGGTTGGCTTAAAAGAGAAAATATATATACATAAAATGATGAATTTAATGATGAATCAATAAGGACACTGACACTGATCTACCTTTGATGGCCGATGCGTAGTCACAGTGAGGACACTGGAATGGTTTCTCCTGGGTGTGTGTCCTCAGGTGGGCGACCAGTGAGTGTCTGAACTTAAAGATTTTGTTACAGAACTCACAGGCAAAGATCTTCAGCTGGCTCTGAAGTAGACTGGGAGACAGAGAGTAAGGAAATTACATTTACAAGTTGACGTATAGTTTGCAGTTATTATCATGGCAGTGAATTTGTTGTTGTTGAAAAAAATAGACAACATCCTTTGTGGCTCTAGGCTGCACAGATAAGCAAATGACCAATACTGAAAGAGAATACTCTTAACTCTTCAAATTAACGGATAGACAAGGCAAGCATTTTGTTAGATAGTCAGATTAGATTATTCACATTAGTATGTAGCTTGTATTTTACACAGGATTCCCCAAAGCTAAAATGACAATAATATAAAATCATTGTTAATACATTCAATAAACAGTATGCATACAGTACTTGGTTGCATCTTGCTTGATAGAATATTCCTGAAAGCCTCTGCTCGGTGCTGTTGTTGTGGAGGTCGGGTTAGAACTAGAGTAACAGGAGGGAGGTAAGGGGTACATTAAAGGTCAGACTGCTTCAAGCACCAAACAACAGGAGCTTAAAAACATTATTTATAACAACATGTTTCTGTGAGATTTTCTATACCAAGCTTATATCAATGTGTCTTTGTAACCATCAATCATGCAATTGTAGGGGACATGGACATTCTCCATCACACTACCTTGGCTCCTGGTCTGTTTTAGGGTTACCCTCACAGGAAGGGGCTTCACTTGCAAGATCTTGTGTCTGACCCTGGAAGAATAAATAAAAGACAAAAAAACACACTTTAACATGTAAGACTGATTTTTTTTTTTTTTAAATAACCTTCTACAGAAACACAACCCTGAGACACTTGTACACCAAGAGTGTGACACTGTTAAGAGTTTATAAATAAATCTATCCTACGTAAATTAAATCCACACTGTCTGCCAGGCTACATACTTTACAGTTTTGCTGAGTTTACCTGAGGTTGAGCTTGGATTGCCAGATAATCTGCTTCCACTGAATTGTCCTCTACTGGAACCATTTTAGAAACACCTGTTGAGTTAAAAGGTAACAAGTCTTTCTTATAAATATTTCTGATAAAGCAGTCCAGTCAGTCTTTAGTCAAAATGTTTATGACAAACCTGGAAGTGTTTTATCTTCAGTCAGAACGACGCTGATGACAGACTTCTTGTTTCCTGTTGCTAGTCCTCCTTCTTTGGAGGGGCGGCTTCGGTTATTTCTTGGGGATCTGAGGCTGCCCGTGTCTACAAGCATAGAAAAAGAGGGGGTTAGGCCGCTAGCATCATTCATCTTTTACAAATCATCATAATTAGCAATTAGTGTCCATCCTAGGAATAATTCATTCAAAGAAACCATGTTCTGAACTTAAACTCACCTTTTTTTCTCACAAGTCCTGCCCTTGCTGGATTTTTTTGCATTTGATTTGGATCTACTCCAACAGAATCCAAACTCCCAGAACTCTCAGCTCCCGCTCCACCAGAGACGCTCCCTAAAATGTATTGGGTCTGTTAAGCATAATCACCTAAATCACCAAGTACAATTCATGTATGTAAATTGTATTCTTCTGTTCCTTTACCCAACATCTGTAGTGAACACATTTAATCATCTATCCAATAATAGATTATCCCAAACATGCTTGCTGTGGTCACTTTGAAAAACTCCAAAATGTACTTTTTAATTGCTGATTTATTTAACTCCTCACTTTTCTCCTCTTCGTCCTCCTCCTGCTCCTCCTCCTCATCCCTCAGGCAGATGTGTTTGAGGATCTGTCGTCTGTTGCTGAATGAGCGGTGGCATTCTTTACATTCAAGCCCTAGTGCACCGTTATGTATTTCACCTTAGAAAAAAAGAAGTTAAAATGTAAATGGTGGAAAACAGTTTGTGTAGTATATTTTCAAAAATCTCTAATTGAAACCATATACTTGAAACAATTAAAGGTCATAATAATCTTCTATCATGCATAGGATACTTCTTGTCTTTTGTATGAACAAAGTACTATGGGATACATATCAATTGACCAAGACTACCTTGTAATGAGCTACATTGTTTGTCTCCCTTCTCCTTATTCCCTTCTTCTTGTCTTTGAACATCATCCTTCAGAGAACTGGAGGAGTCCGCCTTGTCCTCTGTCAAATCTGTGCGCGTCTTCTTTGTAGAGCCTTTTGGTCGTCCTCGTTTTCTCTTTACTGGGCTCTCTGTGAGCCGACATAACAGCAGAAGAAATAAGAAGACAACACCAGGTTATTTGTCAATGAACTGATTCCATGAAAGGATTGCAGAAACAACAAGACATTATTGTACTTGTATTTAAGTACATCTCCATCCATATCTTTTTTTCTGTGTCGGATATACTGTAATAGCTAATGCCTTGTGACATAGAACTTCATTGTAATCTCCCTAAACAAGGTCAAATTCATTCAAAAATGACTAAACAAAGTAATAATTATTTTGAAATATTATGTGCATAGTTTTTTTTGCAATGATATGCTAATCTGACCTGCTGGTGTCTCCACAGTCTCTCCTATAAGGGGCTGCAGGGAAATGATGATGTCATCAGTGGCTTCCTGCTGTGGGTGCAGCTGGGAGCAATGGGCCAGCAGCTGAGAGCGACTGGGAGAGAAGATGTTGCACAGCCGACACATAAACACAGATCCAGCTGTGGAGAACAGGAAAGAAGACTAATGTCAATGCCTGCTCTCAACAATAAAGCAAATGTTGTTATTTTTGAGTGATTGTACCCCATTTCCTCATTCTGATACCCCCAAGACTAAACCCTTCAACCAACTGCGATATCTATCAAGAACTTGTTTTGTTTTTTTGCTTGACAGTGCATAACATCTAATATACAAACACAAAAAAAGGAACATTGCTTCAGGCCATCTTTATTTGTTAAGGTGTTACATTCTGCCAATTAGTTTTTGCAGATGCTTATATTTACATTTGTCATTTTCTTGTGTTTAATTGTAGGCCTAATGTCTATATTGTACATGTAACAGAAGTTAAAAGGAGAGAGAACATCAAGAAAATTGGAGGGAATGTGAATTAAATTATAAGGAAGGCTAATGGAGGATGTCATTTATAGACAGCACAGGTTATTTCAGAATTGTTAGGACATGTCAGCTTTAATAGAAAGTAGCATCTGATCTGACAATTACTGTGTCCATCCACAGATAACGATACCGTGAGCGTGTTAATATTACAACTTTAATATAGTAATATGTATTTGATTATTGTTAAATTGATGATTAACAATTTAATAAAAAATAAAAAAAATGAGAATATGAGCTTTACGTCTTTCCTTTTTAGATAAAGGTCGAACATCAATCTTTGTCCACACAGTTTGGTGCTGTCTCAAAACTTTCAATATAATAATTATATAACGGTGACAGATTCAGGGTTGACGACAGTCAACAGTTTCTGCCGTCAGTCATGACAGCTGCCGAGAATGACAGTAGAGTCGACGTGTCGACTTTATCACAAAAAAGCCTGATAATAATGAAATAAATAAATAAAAACAAACTTAACACGTTTGTTTATTTTGATTTGGCCCAAACTAACATGAATACCCGACACACATATTCGAGTTGAAGCTAGCCAAAGTTCTTACCTGCTTTTTGTCCATCCATTTCATCAGCGATTAAACAACAAAACAATACTAATTTATCGATGGTGTTACGGCATATACAGCTAAATACCATCACTGAATTTACATTTTAGAGCCTTATGATACAACGCACATAGACATTTCTGACGAATCTGCCACACAAGTCCTTCCAACCAGCGGAAGTGCTCTGTTGTGACGCTAGAGCTGGCAGAGCAGCGCCCCCTGTGGCGGGGGGACTGAACTTCGGCTAGGGAGGGAACTGCAGCAAATTAGGAGTTCAGTTTTCCTCAAAGAAACACATTTTGGCCATGGTTAAAACGTATATGTATATTATATGTTGCCAATTGTGCCATTAGGCTTCAACACTGTTGACATAGACTTGTGTATGCTTAGTTCAAGTTGTGTTAATAACACAGTGTGTCTGCTATAGAGTAATTATTGTTTTTCTTATGTAACATAAGGTGTTTACGAACAAATACAGTTCATATCATATCTTTAAAATGCAGCAAATAGACAGAAGAAATCGTGAACAACTATTATAATAAAGGGACAGTGACAAAAACTTTATTTAACAGTGCGAGAATTTACAGACAAACAGACGTTTACAACATTTGTTTTACATTAAAAAGTGTTGGTTTATGCCAGTCCCAAGGATTTACAATGGCTAAAGTTTGCGAAAACCACACACACAAACATACACACACAGTCATACACAAACACAGACAAATATACACACACACACACACACACACACACACACACACACACACACACACACACACACACACACACACACACACACACACACACACACACACACACACACACACACACACACACACACACACACACACACACAGTCAAAAAACATACACACATTATATGAACAAGGAATCTGTAGCCAATTTGCTAAGCTTTCAGGAAAACGTGGTTGATCCTATTCCTATCTCCTTTTTAACATCAATGTTACACCCTCTGCTCTCATTTTATTTGTGTACGTATTGTCATTCAAGACCATAGATGATGGGAGACTAGCAACCTACTCAAACAAAAAGGGCATGCTCTATCATCAGCAAAAAAGGAAGCAGTTGGCTGCAAGCATCATTCAGGAACAAAACACATAAGTAAGTAAACTCCCCCCCACAAGATAATCTTTGACCTAGTAGATAGTGTGATCTAGACATAAATGATGTGCAGCTATATTTACATTAGGATTAGTCCAGTACCTCCATTTACACATCATCCATGGATTAAAACTAGGAGATTGTGTCCTCCACTGCTGATAAAATGTAAATTCCTCTCTGACATATAGAATATATAATATACACATATTTGAAACTATTTATTTTTTGTGTGCAAATTGTTGTAGTCAATGAATGGTAGGAGTGGTTTAACCATTATGTCCATGGGAATAAAAGGGATAAAAATAGGATCACATTTTTTTACATTATTCACAACTAGATTACATATGTCAGTCCTTTAAGTCTGTGTGTAATGTATTATTACTTGGCTTCAAATCAGCTGTTTCCTTCTGTGAATGTCAGCAAACAGAGCATAATATAATGCACACACTGATGTAAACACATAACTTGAGCACAATGGAGTAATTTTAAAACGGCAACTGTGACAAAACCAAATGAAGGCTTTATATTTACCAAAAGCTGATATTCACAATGATCATAGACAATAAATAATATCTTATTTTTAGACAAATGTCAGAAAATACTCAGATGAAAATTAGCCCTTATATCTCCAGTTAAACTAAAACTAAAGAAGAGACAATAAAATGAATAATGTCAAAGAGAGGGTTACTTATAGTATTGACTTAAATTAATAGTAAAAACCCTGAGCTACCAAATTATGGTTTTAAAGGTTTTGGTATAAAACAATCTTACATAAATACTGCTTGTTATTACCCTGATAATGGTGAGTTTTAAACATATGGAACATGTGTACATTATTGAAAAAATAAATAGTTACTTAACAAAGTATGCAGTATTATTTGACATTTGTAAGGCCTTGTATCAATTGAAATCAGCAACACCCATTTGTATGGGTTTGCCCACTTGTGTACTCTATGGATTTGTTTTATTGAACATTTTAATGTGAAACCTCAAGACCTGATCCCTGACCAAAGTTGCTGTCTTTCCCAGAGCTATTTAGTTGCGCAAATATGCCTTAACAATATGCCACAAACCTTTTTATGGGATTGTCTTGCCCATCTTGGCCATTTATTTCACTGTTATCTATAAAATGAAGCAAACATGCCAATAGAATAATTTAAAAGGGACCAAGAATTCTAACAAACAAGGGAATAAAGATGCATTTTAACAAACCCGCTGTCAAAAATTCCCAGGGTACACATCAGGTTATATGACAAGATGACAAGGCTTGTATGGTTCTTTCCTGAGAGCATTTGTTGAGGGGTACAAGATGTCTGAGGGTGTGTGTGTTCACATTGTGCAACACTTGTTCTTGTGTGCAGTAGAGTCTTTGAAGCGAAGTCTTTGCTTGGATCGATATTTCTCCAGGTAGGTTAGCTGTTTACTGTTGATGGCTCCCCGACGCTTCCTGAAACACACATAAAAACACTATGTATGATGCAAGAACACGCCTTTTTAGTGTGCGATGCCTTCTGCCCGGTCTGTTCTCTTATTAATTTGATATCACCACCAGATGGCACCAAGAAAGAAATGTTCAATTTCTACTCAAAAACGGTATCATTAAATACTACATTCATTGATTGATAACACAATTCATTGTTTATCATATTAAACCATCTTTCTTTGCTGTGTATATAATTGGAATAAGACACTGTTTGCATTTAATATTAATATTTAATATTGCTTTATGAGGATGTAATAATCAAATGTACTCACTGTCTAATGAGTTGAATAGCATCTTCATACTTCATCCCGCTCTCTATCAAAGCCAAAGCAACCATCACAGGAGCCCTAGTCAGATGAAGACAGCACATAGAAATGACTATTATGTAGGCAAGTATGTGAAAATAATAGGTTTATATTTAAATATTTCATAAATATATACAGTATAAAAAGCCCTAATAATCGACAATAAGATCAAATATGTTTAATCACTTGGATTGTGTTCAGACACAAACTGTGTTTTCTTGTTGTTGCTCCCTGTGTCTCTCACCTCCCCAGTCCAGCCACACAATGGACAGCCACGCAGCATCCTGGTTCCTCCAGAAATTTATTCTTCAGCAAATTCAACCAATCATCAACCAGCTTCGTAGGGGGTGGGGCTCCATCATCAAACGCCCAATCCTGAAAGCAGAGCAGAGTTTTTAAAGTACTCCTGGCACTCTGTATCCTCTGTGTGTGTGTGTATGTGTGTGTTTGCTGAGTGCTCACCACCACAGTAATGCCGTCTTTCTCCAACGGTGTTTTATCATAGGTGATATCACAGACTCGAACAACTGTGGTGGCACCAAAGTGCTTCAGGTCCTGGAAGGGACCATTTTTGAATTAACTTAAAATGTCTCTCGGTTTACATGTCATCAACAAGAGGGGAAAAGACATACAGTTTACCATGAGGTATACGTATATGTGCATGTGTACCTTGTGTCATCTTTGGTAATCTCTTCAGTGTACTTATGGTCTTCTGTTAACACACACACACACACACACACACACATATATGTGTTTCTCACCTCTATAAAGGAGGTGAGCGTGCTGTCAGTAGGGTTGTGTGTGATGAGGAATCTCATGTTCTTGTGGCACAGTTCCACTGGAGCAGGGCGGTTCATGTTGGCAGCCGTGACCTTTAATGTCCTAGAACGTCCTCTGTCAGGGAAAAATGTACTGAATTTATCTTACGATGGCACACGATGTCAACAAAATGACACCATATTAAAATGCTCATAAAGTTTTGAAGAGCTTCAACTATATTTCTCAAGTTACCTCAAAGGCCTTTTTCATGGCAGACATTTTGACAGGTCACAGTGAGGAAAGCACAGGTTTAAATGAGGAAAATATAAGATTGCTGATTTGTATTAGGCTGCTTTAGTTATTATTCTGAATATGGGATCACTGTCACGCTGTCGTGGCTAACACTTGAATATAACAGAGCTATTGCTAGTGCTATTAATAACACCTGTCCCTTTTCCTACCATGACAAGCAAGCCAAAACGTCCACTGTGAAAAAAGACCCAGCTTTACTCCTCCAGACAGCATTACTGAAACTGTTACTGTCTTGAGACATCTCAAGACCTATCACAAGGTCACACAATAAAAGTCCTTTCTTCCAAAATACACTTAAATCAAGCACTTCTCCATAAGAGACAACATTTTTCAAAGAAGAACGAATTACGCTTGATTAGACCTAATCTAAAAACGGTGTGGGTGGGTACCGACTGCACTTGAATAAAATCTCCCTCTGGCTTTGGTCACATGTGTTATGGTGCGACAAATTAAAATAATATAAAAAACATAAAATGCATTTGAAGAAGGTATCATGTGGATACAAACAAATAATGTATATTAAACAGCACGGACTGTTAATATCTTGATTGATAGAGTCATGTGATGCAGAGACCACACTGTATCATTTGAGTTACCTTCAGTGTGAACAGTCTGCTAGTAATGGCACACTTTTTAATTGAATAGACAGGTGACACATGAAGTATGTAGTATGCAGTAAGTTAGTATGCAGTATGTTTGTATGCAGTAACTTAGTATTGGATTTAGAACACAGCCTGAGTTTTAACCTGAACAAATTCCCACCATAAAATGAAAGAGTGATTTATGACTTTAGGAAATACTGTGTACTCATAAATCTGTATAACATGTATAGTACAGGAATTCTTCACTATAAATATGGCATGTGCTTTGTTATTGCATTATTTTCAAATAAGGAAATGTCTCCTGTGTTCAGACTGTTCTACAACTTCTTTAAAAAACATTAACCAGCACAAAAAATGAAGGATGTTTTTCGATTTAAGGACTTCGAAATTAAAACATTCTTGTAAATAAATATTACACCCCTACTGCAAAGGCAAGCCAAAGGCTGATTTAAGCTTACATTGACACAACTAAAAAGCTGCAATAGAATCCTATAACCAAGCCATAACAAGTCAATGGGGAGCAGGAGTTAGGAAGTGCTGGTGCATAACTAGATTTAGTCCAGCTCTGATGAGCAGACGGCCCTTACCTTCAGCTCGAGCTGCAGCAGGTAGCTGCTGTGAGTTCAACTTATAGCAGGTCACCAGGTGACCTCCTGTCTCTGGTTGAACTTCCTGTTGGGAGATTGTTTATAGCCTTTAAGGTATTTTCCCAATTCCGATGTCCTGTTGTACAGTTTTAGTCCATCAGTTGACTGTGTCCTATAGTTCAGGAAGCACGGCGTGTCAACTTTCGTTGTTTTAATTTCTCAGATTGTCACTTCAGTCCTTCTCTCTGTGTCTTTCAGTAGCTCTCTTTTTCTCTCCGGTAAGCTTCCAGTGTTGAGGCTCCACGTATTACCCCATTAGCTGGCTGCTTCAGAGAGCAATGGTCTTGCAGGTTTCAGGGCCGCAGGACTGCATGCTGTAGCTTCATCCCAAGTAGCCCTTAATGGTGTTGAGCGTGGCAGTAGTCACCACTCCCCCGCACAAACTCCATCAACCAGCGATTCTACAAAACATACAATTGAAATATTACTCTTTAAATAAGCAACTCCAGAAAACAGTAATGAAAATAAGAAGAAATTATACATTTTTGTTCCAGTGTTCCAATCACAGTATCTGTAAAATCAGCTGATTCTGTAAGGCAAAATATACTTATGATAGCCCTCTTCTGTAATGTGAAGGGCCAAAGAAAGGCAACTGATGTACATAGATACACAATCAAACACACACATGAATATGTGTATTCAAACATATTCTAAATCTCTTGCCAATTAACTAACACACCTAAGTGTTTGTAATATACTAAAAATATAAACATTCTGCATAAAGTGTGCCTATCTATAATCTTACTCGTGAAATTGGTTTGTCTTTGTAATGATTTAAAATAAAAAATATTAAGTAAAATGCTGCCAATACGAGGGCCACTAGCCTATGCAAATGCAAGACTGATATTTGCTACTAAGTCTTGATTCTGCCTTGTTTTGGAAGTAATGTGTGTGGAAAACAAGTGCTGATTATCTCTCACTCCAACATTCAGACAAACAACAAGGGAAAGTCCAGAGGTACTCTGGGTAATCCGTCATCACCTCTTCATCCTAGCTTTGACAATACCCACGTACACACACACGCTTAATAATCACATGCCGACTTACTCACTGACTCTACCAGAAGAGTGCAGTCTATTCCCGGTTGTTGACCATCTATAATTAGGATTTATCCTCTGTTACCACTAATCAGGTTAGAGCAGAGGACCATTTTTTCCATGCAGTTGATGTGAAGACAGGACATTTGTTTTATTTTTTAAAAAGTTTGTTTTGACTTTAACGGAGTTGCCATGTGTGTTTTTAAGCAGTGACCCAAGATCAAAACATTATATGAAAGCATAAAGGAGCATCATTTAAATGACGGTAGCAGTAATTCCAATTAAAATTGTACAGCCGATCTTCCCTCTTATCTTAGAGCGCAGTTTGGTTTCTAAAAGCAGGTGTGTCCCGTGATGGCTGTCTAGCTTGCCGACTGACCTGCCTGTGCAGGCTAGGTCAGGGCCCAAAGAAGTTAAAAATGGATCTCAATATCATTTTAGAGCCACGTTAGGTTGCCAAGCTTCTCGACAGTACGTGCAATGTGAGGCTGACTGACACAGAGTAAGGTTAGTAGTAAAGACAACAACAAGACAGGCAGGTAGTAGCCTCAAAATAGGATAACTCCTGATAGAGTGTATTCACCTCTGCCTCTTTACAAATAAAGACACCATTTTTGCAGCTGAAGGTCCATTCACAAGTCTTTCTGTAAAAGAAATGTTATCAATGCCTACATTTGAGTTGTTTCTGCAACAGTACACAGCCTTCCTTCTTACCTCAGTGGACAGCTTGGCCTCTAAACAGTAAAATCCACCAACCAGAGTTAGTCCTGCAGAAGCAAGCAGCAGCACTACAAGCGCTGACATGCAACCAGTGGACTGCCTAGACACTGAATATCTGTAGCTGTATTTATAGCTGTATCTATACCAGCAGCTGATTATATGACACACCACAGTTTAGTTTAATGATAGCAACAGTCTGCAGTATAGCCATGTCTTCCCTGTTCCAGTGAAGAACTGTGATTAGCTTGATAGCTTTCTTTTGAAACTTTACTGTAGAAATACATTTAATGGAATTTCTTTATAGCTGTACAGTATCTAAATGTGTCACATCAAGTTATTGCCATTGCAAACGTTGACAAACCTGTTGCACCAAACATCTGTTTGGCTGTGTGACAGCATCAGGAACATTTCCCAAATACCTTTTATCAACATGACAACAACTAAAACAAATGCAAAATCTTGTCCTTACCTGCTTTTCAATGTCATTTCCAACTACAGGCTAAAACGCAGTTCTTGGGCCGCTTTGCCACAGTGGAGTCCACCTGCTTTTAGTCTTTTTCCACCTCTAGAACTTGAAATGTCTGGTATTCAGCCACCATACAATGAAGTCTGTGAGCAACAACCTGTTGCTCTTCTCCTGTATAACAGCAAACTATCCTCCTCTCTCAGCAAACCCTGGCCTCATATAGCTGCTGCTGCGCCGTCTGTGCTGTGCTCTATACCTTGCTGTAGCAGTGGGCTGTGTGGAGGATCTGCTGTGAGCTGGTCTAATCAGGCTGAGCAGCCATATGACCCTGACAGCCCTGTCACTAGCAGAACACTCTACAGTTAATGCTCTTAGAGGGAGCGGAGAAGAGGCTCACTCCCCCTCCTCCCCCTCCTCCTCCTCCTCTTCCTCCTCCTCTTCCTCCACTCCACTCATTTCCCCTCCCCTCTACCAGGGTAAAGAAGGGGTGCTGTCCCCCCCTCTTCTCTTCTCCTCTCCTCACCCTTCCTATAGGCTGACCAGTATTTGGTCTCACATACAGTATAATGCACAGTGACAAAATAAATACAGATCAGATCATGTTTATCTTACAAGATAAGAACAAGTTGTTTTTTGCTATGACACGTCTGTCTGTACCTTCTCTTGTTTTCCTTTCCTCCCTCTCTCCCCCCTTTTCCCTCCCTCTACCAACTACAAATAGACAGTCTTTGGAGCTACCAGACAGATTGGACAAGTTCATGGAATTAACTTTCCCCTTAAATGACAATAGTCTCAAGTTTGTTTGTGTTCATGTGTCAAGCAACTGTGTCGTTGCCACAATGCACCACACAAAGTGTTGGTCCAAAAAACTGAATGAAAAAGAGGAACATTTTTTCATTCAGTTCCTGATTTTTCATACCGAAGTCCATTAAGGCAGGGTTCCAGGAAGCTTTGGGTTTTTTCAAATATTTTTAAGGATACATTTAATCAGATTTGTTTACAGGCTTGCAGTATAGATATGTGAATGCAGGCAGTCACAAGGCAGTCATACGCTCAGACTTCTTAAAGCAGAACAAGCCGGGGCCTCACCTCACTATCAATCACTTTGAGTAGAGACATGACTGTTAAACCGCACATGGAGCTTTAAAAAACAACTCTTAGTAGCTCAAATTAGCTGATGCACTATTTGAAAACTTTCCAGTTTATCACATTTGAATGTTCAGGATCATGTGTGTTGCTTAAAGCTTTGGTAATTTTCTGTGCTCTTATAACATTTCCTATTTTCCTTATAGTGTCCTGTTACCTGTATTTGTTTTGGATAATCAGTGTAAATAAAGCCACAGGTGGTGATCGGCAGGTTCAACCTAATGTAGGAGTCACACAGATAAAAAGGGCTAGAGGAGAGAAACAAGATGGAAACACATAGGACACTGCTTAGCCTTTGACTGCCAACAACATCTAAACATAGAGTAGAGGTGAACACTGCTCCTTCACACACTGTACGTTTGTTTTACACCATATAAAGCCCAGGTGACATCAGTATGTCTGTAAACAAAGTCAAGAAAAACAGGAACATGGGGAGGGGTCCGGAGGGGTCAGGGTGAACAAAACCTTCAAAGTGAGACGATGTGTCATGTGGCTTTAGACCACCACTCATTTAGATAGACTTCTAACATTACCTGATTGACAGATCCAAGTTAGGACATTGACATGACTGACTATAAAACAAAAAATACTGTTAGTATAAAACAAGTGATGAGTAAGTACTGTATGGACCAATCTTAGCTGGGCTTTTGAGATGTCCTGTAATGTATGTGGAACGTTTGAATATTTATAGATAATGTGACGGTTATGTTGTCAAATATTTTCATGAACTAAGTGGCCGGGGTCCGGTCAACGTTCGACCCTTTTGCTGCATGTCGTCTCCTCTCTCTCCCCCTGATGAACTGATAGTAAAATCCACAAGGCCTAACATCTGCCAACATATATGTGTATTATCAACATGATTTCAATGTTATGTTTAGCGATATGTTATGTGTACACCATTTATTGTAAAAGAAATGTATGCTAGTTAATTTCAGCTGCATATGTACGTATGCTTTTAAAGATATGATGAACACTACTGCGTTAACAAACATATGTCACAGTAAAACAGTTTATCTTAAGGATGTGTGCAGAAATGATTCTCTAGAACATACTAACACATTGCCTGTGTCTTATGTTTAGTAAGCTGCAATGGCACATCTTGAAAATGAAGTGCAAAAAACTAAAATAATTTCTTCGACTACAGTATGTGGAGAATCACTGTTAAAACGGCTGTTGATTTTTCATGTGTTTTGAACTGTGGGACAAGACTTTTGTTCTGCACCATCTGTGCCTCAGATTCTAAAACGCATGCAAATTGGTCAAAATGTTTTGCAACTAAATAATTTGATTTGAACTTTTGATTAAAATATATGATATTCGCCTACTTGTTGTAAATCCTCTTCCTCTGAGGAACAGTTCCAGTGGGCCCATCTGTTTTGATACTACAGACAGCATTGCACTGGCCCAAACAGGGTTGCTGCAATGGTTTCTGGTAATGTGAGCTGACACCCTGTAGGTCAAACCCTCAGCAGTCTTGTGCTTTTGATGGAGCCTAAAGTACACTTTGGGCGCCTGCTGTTGCGTCATGAAAGCAACAGGCTGACCTGCAAAGACTTCAGAATGCTTTCACCACAGCTTCAGCAAAATGTCAAGGAAATTTCAAAGCTTTGTTTCAATAAGCCAAACACTGTATGACCATCATGGTAATGATGAGTCATTAATCTCAGGTTCTCCTGTCCCCTTTAGGCTTAAGCAGCAACTATAGGGCAATTTATTACCTTGATTTCAGATATCAAACCTTTAAGTGTATCAACTATTCATTCAAGGCGTCTGTGATAGCACGGCTTAATTATGACCAAGGTTCATAAGCCAAACATAGTCTTCATTTCATATCTGTGTGTGTCTGTGTGTGTGAGAGAGGAATATTACAGTTTTGATAAAAGCATAACCAATTGCTCTTGCCAAAAATCAACAATGCATATGTCAATTGATTTAACACCACTGGTTGTTGTGCACATCTTATTTATTTATTCCTCATTCTTTTTGAGTAATGTTTACCTGTTGTTTTACCTGGAAAGATCGTCTTGGCCTTAGGTAATGCTTGGTGCTATTTAAACCTAGAAGAAGCGCTCTAATCTGTCTTAGCTACATCTTCTCCCACCCTTTGTTGTATTTGTGTCTGATGATGAGTACAAACATAGCCTCATGTAAAAATAAAGTGTCTGCCTCTGATATAACCGTAGTGTAGCTGACCAGTTTGTCTATGGGTTACTACAGCGGTGAAATAAGTATTTAGATCCTTTACTTAAGTGAATGTACTTATACCACACTGCGGAAATACTCCACTAGTATAAGTCTTGCGCTCCAAAAAATACTTAAGTCCGAGTGAAATATTATCAGCAAATCTCAGTATACTTCATCATGCAAAAAATATTGTTTTACTATTATGATGGTTTGGAATTTATAGTACGGCTGCATTACTGGGTATGTTGTATTTTACTGCTGGAGATATTCAAGGTAAAGCTTATTTAACTACCTTATGTAAAGTTGGGTAGTTTAATAAAAAAATAATGCATCATATTCTATAAGCTCATTGTATGTTTGTAATGTCACTGTAAGTATCTGTACAAAATAAAATGTTAATGAGCTCTGAAACACTGCCATGTTTAGCTTTGGGACCATCAATTATACATCTCATTCAACAAGGTTTTAAAATACTTTATTTGGAATAGCACTTATTCCTTATCGTAATCAGATACAAACACAAAAACTAAAATGAATTTCACTCACAAGTTACTATTAAGTATAAGTACTATAAATGTGTATCTAATTGCAGTACTTCAGTTATATTACATTCAACCACTAAGTATTTACAACCCCTACTACATCTGGTGCACATTTGCGCTGATTCAACATGTTGTTGATGATGTGTATACGATTACACAGTGCATCCACTCATTTGGACTAGTTGGTAATACTGTCCCTCAGGCACACTACTCCTGCACCAGTGTGAAATACTATGAAATCCCCAGGGCAACTAAGAGGAAACAGGATATCAAAAGGAAGTATGGCATAGTTCTTTTTTAAACTCTTAGCTGCCATAGTACATTTGTATGATATCTAAACAGCACACAACAGCACAATAACTGCTTTCAGGTTTATACTTATATTTAGGCCATGTCACGTTGCAGCAGTAGCATTACTATGCTGGAAAAGCGAAGCCCCTCATTGGCCAGCTGTGGATGGTGGAGAAGCAACAGTATGCTGTGTTGGATCAAACGATATTTACGGGTCTTCCTGTTTGAGCCATGCTAATATTTTAGAGTTCAACTAGATTACTTGAGGAAACAACGATCAGTGTATTGTTTACAGTGACTGCAGTAGGTTGCCGTTGAAGTGGAGGGGTCTTTCATGTGTTGCAAAATGGTTTTATCTAAAGAATATGGTATGTGCAAATACAATACAATATGGTATGTGTTATTTAAAGCAGTGGTTCCCAACCTAAGGACTAAGACCAGTAAACTGTATAGCAATGAACCCCAAGAGCTTATTATAAATAAAGGAAAGAAACTTTACATTGCTTTTTCACTTATATAACTGGATGAATTTGACCTTTTCACGCCCCTAAAGTAAATTAAATCAAATCAAGTGTTGAGAATCTCTTGGGGGAATCAATAGATCTTTACTTTACTAAAATATATTGACTTAAAATGTGTTTAATTGATCAAACGTTTAGGCCTACACTCCTCAGCAAACCACCTATTGTACCTCAATCTCTTTTTTTAGCTAGGTCATGTTAATACCACGACAAACTGTACCCTTAGTCGTTCCTACTATACAAGGAAGTGTGCATGGGGCCTGTATGATTTTGCACATAAACACGCACACACCCTAGGAAAACATGGTTAGGTAAGAACGCACACATGCACGTACACACAGGTGCAGAGAAAATCACAAACATACTAACACACTCACAAACACACACACTCAAACAACAACAAACATACACACATGCACACACAGTCAAGTGTGTGGCAAGCGGCAGCAGCTGCTGTGTGTATAATTAGAGTGTTTTGAAAGCTGAGAGTTGGAAGGTAGAACTTTCACCTGCAGCCTAAAAAGGTTACCATGACGACCAGCGACAGCATGACAATACAACTCCTGTGATCAGCTTCATTACATGTCTATATGTAATGAACATTCAAATAAAAAAAATGTGGGACACTTATGCAACCTGCTGTTACAATAAGCAATATTAAGCAATTACATCACATTACATGACATTACATTACTTCACCCTCAAAACAGCATTTCTATTACCCTGTGCAGCAGGTTATGTTGGAGGAACATATCAATACTTGTGGGTCAAGGATCTCTCCACCATATGCTGAGATCTCAAAACTCTTTTTCCATCTCACCGTCCAACCATTCTGCTTTGGGACAGACACACCCACATGGCATTTCAAAACAAAACAGGTGACTGTCCTAAATATATTTTATGTATGCCGAATTATATTTAAGATTCAAGCTATCTGTAAGTACAAAGCCATTTTAATATTAAACAATGACATTTGTCAGTGTAAAAACAAAGTAGTGTGTGGAAAATCTGAGCTTCTTCAATGCTGCCAGTTGACTAGCTGCATCCAGAAAGGTAACATTATATCCCCATCTAGTGGAAATGACACAAAGGTGCAGAATGTGCTTAGAGTTGGCAATGGACTAGAATCTGGCACTATTTCTAAACTTACATTAAAGATGAATTGCAGCTTGAAATGGCTAATTAATGGCTTTGAAGTTTGTTAGAGTTATCTCAGTAAATAAATTCCTCCTTAGTAAAAAACATGCTGTGTCGTGTTAATTCACCATGGTTCTGTTCCAACTTAATGTTAAGTCTTATTGAAGAAATCTTGATAAAAGTTTAACATTCATCAGTTTGAGTACTGTTATGGGGTTTACATTGCATGGATTACGTTTTTTATTTAGAACTGTTTGGCTTTATTGCCCGGTTTAAAACAGTTGTTTGAAAAGTAATCAAAAGTATTGAAATGTATTGATTAACAGAACTTTAATTACGTTATTAAAATAGTAACATTACATGTAACAGTTAATGGTAATATGTAACCTATTACATCTGTAACCTCCCCAACACTGGTCGGATTGTCCTGTCACTTAATGTGATCAAGGAATGTCATCAACTGAACAGCAAGGGTTTGGCCAAATGAAATACTATAGGGCTATATAAATAAAAATTAAAAAATAAATAAAAAAATACCAGAATTTCAATGTTCAGAAAGACTTGTTATGTGTACAAATATTAAGAGTTATAAGAATGATGTTGTTGTATTAGACTGCTATTGCCATTACTGGGTATTTATATTGATGGCGGTGCTAGTTTGATTAGGTGATTGTATATGCAGTCACTAATCCTCAAACACACTGTAGAACAAAAAATAAGCACGAAAAACACAGATGGATGTTGATGCCAATAGATTCCTCAAATGTGGGACAGTTGTCCAAGGTAAAAAAGGCTTGCAGGCAAAGCTTAGTCATAGTTAGGAGAATGTTAAAAGGCTACATGCTGACTCTCTGCTCTTCAGCCAGCTCTAAATTGATTAAACATTCAGTACACTGTGTGTGTGTGTGTGTGTGTGTGTGTGTGTGTGTGTGCGTGCGTGCGTGCGTGCGTGCGTGCGTGCGTGCGTGTGTGTGTGTGTGTGTGTGTGTATTGGGCAGTGTGGGCAATATGTCTTAAATGAGGTGCTTTCAGGTCCGCCTGCTGTTGTTGCTGCCTGCTGTACACACTGCAGTTTACACACCAGTCACATCTCTAAATAAATCATATATCTAGGGAACATCCTGTATGCCAGTGATAATAGCTGTTGTATATGTTGTGTGTGTGCTGCACACACATTCCTTCTTCTTTTTAAACTTTGACTTCCCAACCAAAGTGTACCTTTTTTACACTTTTCTCTGGACTTTTTGTTTTCTTTTATTATTTGGGGGGATTTTGTAAAAAAACACAAAAGTCAGGTATACACAAATATTCCATTATCAACTATAAATGTCAATGCAACACTCGGATATATATTCCTGTTAAAGTTGTACAATTTATCACTTATGATTTTACCTCACTAAATGTTCATCTTACAGTGCTTGAAGAAATTCAAACAGTATCACACCTCCGTCATGACAACACTCAATGTTCACATAAAATAACCATAGAGATTTCAAAAGTCTAGCCTACAGCAGGCTAGACTTTTGAAATCTCTATGGTTATTTTATCTTTTGTGCTGTAAGATTGCAAAATGACATACTTCAGAGCACCCATTAAATAAAGTGTGTGTACTAGTTAGCAGGAGGCTGAAGGAGGAACAGATGGCGTGCTGGGATTAGACATCTGACGTACTTAGTGTTTGTCAGAAGGTGTTCAAATGACGCTTCACAGTGAACATAACAAGCTTTACCTGTGATTGTGATGTTATTTACCTCTAATCAAGCATATTACAAAACACAGTCTTAATTATTTCACGAGTCGACATAACAATAATTAGTTTTTTCACATTTCAGTTAATCGGACATATGAACACATTACTTTAAGATAAAGTAATAACTGTCTAGACACAAATGTCATGATCATAATAAATAATCTGTAGCTGGATATTCTGCTTAAATTGTCTTAAGGATGCTTCAAAACTTCACAGTGAAGTTTGTTTTTTTACCATGTGTAGATGGTCTGGTTAAATCCCTTTAGAGATCCAGAGATTTCAATGTTGGATTGCAGCAGCCTGAGGACAGATTAAAAAAATAAGGGGCCGGTTGGCAACGGGTAAAACCTTTAGGAGCTAAAGCTTAGGGACAGATCAGTGCCGGAGGATATAAAAAGCAGCACAAACAAATAGCTTGTCTCACAAATTAAGCTCTGAGATCGTCTTTTGCTCTGGACTGGAAGATTCCAGACAAACAAAACAAAGAGAACATTTGATTCCAAATTTAAGAGGAATTTGAGAATCAGAGATCTTCGCAGGTCATCTGCGTCTCCTTTAGCTCTGCATCAGCAGCCATGGTACTGGAGGAGATGGAGTGTGACTCTGTATATGAGCCCCATATCACTGTGAGTATTAAGCTTAAGTTAAACGTTCTGCTCCATTCGCTGCTGCAGGTGTTATACTTGTGAGAAAAACTTTTACCTCAGTATCAGAGGGATCTTTTCCTGCATGGCTACATATGGAGCTTAAAGCTTAAATCTGGTTTTAATTCACATTACAAAAACGAATCTGCTGTGTGATTGGTTTGCTTTTTAGGAGGAACATGTAGAGAGTTACTATGGGAAGGTGCACTGCATCATGATGGGAACTCCAAAGACAAACCATCCTGTTATCTTGACATTTCATGATGTTGGACTGAACTGTAAGTCCAAACTACTTCACTAATGTTTGTACCCTGCGCACACTAAACCTACTGTAAACCTATATACAAGTGGGAGAGAAAAGTCAAGTATATGAAGTGTTTTAGGTCAGCTAAGCTAAAAAGTAATTTGTATTTATTGTATGTATTTAATACAAAGAATAGCTTATCTTTCAGTATGTAAAACCTTTAATCGTGCATTTATTAATAGAAATATCCCTTCTTCTTAAATATCTTTACATTAAACCAAGCATACATTTTCAATTTGTCTAGATAAATATTTATCTGAGTGATATAGTATATTTACTTTTCTCATTTTCTTTTTATTTGTTATTCCACTTCAATGGGATTTTGATGCAGTTTTGGTTTTTTCTTCTCGCAGACAAGTCCTGTTTCGAAACCCTGTTCAAACATGAGGATATGCGGGAAATTATCAGACATTTTCCAATTTGTCACGTTGAAGCGCCAGGACAACAAGAGGGAGCCAAAACTCTGCATACTGGGTCAGTTTTTTAAGTTGTAAAAATAACATTACTTTACATGAGTATATTAGGGTTAACAGATTGAGTACCGACCCTTTACTGATGGTTATGTGAACTTTGACCCCTCAGACATACCTACCCTACAATGGACCAGCTGTCTGAAGTAATTCCTGCTGTCATCAAACACTTTGGGTGAGTTCAACAGATACTTTTAATTGTCCTTTTATTAAAAGTTAGACTGTTTTCACACAGCACTCCAGGATTTATCTCAGTTTGACTTTTGGCTGCTGTTTGCAGGTTACCTCGGGTGATTGGAGTGGGAGTTGGAGCAGGAGCTTACATCCTGGCTAAATTTGCTGTGAGTTCAAATCTCTTCCCCTAATCCCATTTCACCTTAAGACAGAGAGACGACAAAGTGTGACAAATAGTGGAACATTTAAAATTGAAATCTTTACTCTTGTCAAAACAGATCTTCACTAAGCTGTAGTTTCTCTTAGTGTACACTTGAATATCAGATCAATGACAGAGTTATTGATTAGATAATTTTGTTAAATCCTAGAGATTGGGTGACACTGCTTTACAATACCTATACATTCAGCAGCTCTCCTTTCCATAAAACACTCTGAACAGGGAAGATAAATATTTTATCCATGATATTAATCCATGGGTGAATATCAAGGATGTGATCTAGTACAAGAGTAAAATGACCTGAAGTCATTCACACTCCAACACTAAATGAGAGAACTGCTGAAAAAACATGTCAGTAACTGTATGGGAATAATATTGTAGAAAACTAACCGTTCATATGTGTTTATGTGTGTAGCTGAATCATCCTGATATGGTGGACGGATTAGTCTTGATCAACATTAACCCTAGCGCTGAAGGACTAATCGATTCTGTTACAAGCAAGGTGAGCAGTGTGTGTTGATCACTTCGTTCAAGGATGATCGTTTGTTTAATAAGATTAACATCTATTTCAAGAGCAGTAGTCCTGCTTGTCAGACATCTTTGATTGCCAGATCTTAAGAAAGGCAGGAATGATTAGAGTGCCCAAACCATCCTCTCTTTGAGGTACTGGGTTGAGTGCAATAGATTCAAATTTGTATATGCAAAAAACATTAATTAACAGATGATGTAATGACCTAACACATATGCACTTTCTGCTTACACTTAGGACTGTGGCACTTAACCTTATCTAACCCTACACACATATATTGATGTATTGTTATGTGTGTTCTGTTCTGTTGTCCCCATTAGGACAATAAATATAAACTCGAATAAGTATGACTTTAATCTATACAACCACCTGTATTTATAGATATTGGATTGCATTTGACTGATTCTGACATTTTAAACCTGATGTCAATTTAATGCATAATATGCTAATATATCTAAATGTAGCTGAATGTAAATGTAGTTATTTTCTTATGTGTTTTATAGATCACTGAATGGACCCACACTCTCCCTGACACACTCATCTCACACTTGTTTGGAAAGGTAAGTTATTGGCTTCCATTACCATGTTAACAAAAGTGTAAACATCTTCAAAAATGTTGATTATTAATTATAAAGTGAGTCTTTTACAGAATACCTCTGTCTTACTGATGTTTCAGGTTGAGATTTTGAACAACCATGACCTCATCGCCACATACCGCCACCTGATCACGACAACAATGGACGAGTACAACGTGAGTGAGTTCCTTCACTCCTACAACCACCGCCACCCCCTGGAGGTCGAGAGGCCCATCCCTGGAGGAAACATCAATGCAAGGACCCTCAAGTGAGTACAAACATTAACCTTTAAGGAGGTGATAGCGTCAAGATCTGGAAAATGAATAGCCGGAATAGTTCTCATATAATATAATTCCCTTTTTCGTGTCCTGTAAATAGCATCCGATAAAGTGCCAGGCTCTATTTTTTCTTACTAAATGTCTTACTTTTTCTGCCTTTGTCTTTGTTTACAGGTGCTCCACTCTGCTGGTTGTAGGAGATAATTCTCCCGCTGTGGAGGCCGTGGTCGACTGCAACTCTAAACTCGACCCCACCAAGACAACTCTGCTCAAGGTAACCAAAGGACTGACACAACATGTCCATTAACCCATAAACACCACATACAGTTTTTATTTCAGACTGAAGCCTAAACCTGACAACCTTTGCTCTTCCAGATGGCAGACTGTGGAGGACTTCCTCAGGCGGATCAGGTAGGCAGGGACATTTTAGTGGCTTTTCCGCTAGCAATAATGTACAAATCTACACTCCTTATTGGTTGGAATTAAATGTGATCCTTTTTTCTTTCTCTCTACAGCCAGCCAAAGTTATTGAAGCTATAAAATATTTTATCCAGGGCCTGGGATACTGTAAGTCACTGTGACCTAACCCTTTACTATCCTAACCTTTAACATAACTATTACATCACAGAGATCAACACTTTAGGTATTTACATCTCTGCACTGTTAAAAACCACTTCCTGTAAATGTGATTATTGAAACCCCTAATTGGTGTAGGAGCAGAACATGATACATGCAATTATTTTAATAAGTGGATAAAATGTAGGTTGAATCAATATTATAAATCTGTTTTGGATAAACTCCTATAACCATTAAAGACTGATACAAAGCTCAAACCTCTCTCTCTCATTTCTCCAGTGTCCAGTGCCAGCATGACTAGACTTGGGTCACGAACAACCTCCTTCTCCAGTATCGATGGCTCTCGGAGCCGCGCACACACCAACGAGCTGCAACGAGGCCGAACATACTCACACAGCGCCGAGGACAAGCATCGGCCCTCACACACTAGCACCATGGAGCATACTTCATAGACCACATCGTCCAATAAAGTGGCATGCAAGAGAGCACTATGCACTAAATGGCATGCAATTATTAATATCATACCTCATTATATTTACTAGGATAGCTTCGCTCTGTCATGCCCTTTTCTTTGCACTAACTCTAGCAGAAAGGTCTTTGTTCCCTCTTCTGTATCATCTGTGTCTCTTCCTATTCCTTCAACTATTTAACCATCATTTCCTACATTTCTCTGTTGGCTTTGTACCTAGTCTCTCCATAAATTAGTAATCAAAACTGAACATTGTCTGTTTATGTAAAAAGCTCAAAAGTGTTTTCATGTATAATTGATAAAATGAAGATATAAAGATAAAGTGTTTTCTAGTGTGAAGACTGGATGGTTATACATATAGTAGCAATGTGTATTGATTATGCTACAGCTTTGTTTTTATTATCTGCAGTTATGGTCATATATTTTAGATCTCAAAAGGTTGAAAATGGGACTTTCTTTTGGGAATAAAATAAAAATAATATCATTACTTTAAATGCATTTAATTCAATCATTAAAACGTATTACTTTATGTAAGTATCAGTGAAAATGAACTACATAATTCTGACAAATGATTGCCTTCCATCTCTTAATTGTTTGCCATTCACAAGATCGTCTAATATGAATGATTGGAATAAAACAGACAATACCTCTGGTTTTGGTTTACATTTTGATAGACAAAAAAACTGTCTATCATGTGTCAAGTGACAAAGAAGACGTTTGAGAATAATGTTTGTAAAATACAGGCATTATTTCAGACAGTAATTTTTGATCAGAACATCAGTAATTGTTCCAGAAAGTCCCATTACTTTCAAAGAAACGGGTCATCGAATTACATCAATCTTTATATGTGTCACACAAAAGGTCAATATTGTCCATCAACATGGATATTGTCTTCTTTCTCTGATTCAATCCACAACATGCCATTTACTGCTCAGACTGTCATGAAGGCGAAAGCCTTTTTCTCTGGTTTCCTTGTCATCATAATTGACGATACATCAGTTAAACTCTCAACCATCTAAATAATTATATCCTAAAAAATAATTATGTTTATAAATCCTCTTGCAAAGAGATTGCACTTTCCATAAAATTACCTCGATTATAATATAGGTTGGATCTATGACATTTATATGGTTGACATACAGTATGAACCCATTCTGTTATTCTGTGTCAAGACCAACTGTAGTGTACTTCTCCAATATGTCCAATAGATGGAGCTCTATCATCTATATTTTTTTCTTTTGCTTTGCATCATCATTACATTACATTACGTGTCAGTTGTTAGACGCTTTTATCCAAAGCGACTTACATACATTCGGTACTGTGGACAATCCCCACAGGAGCAATTTGAGGTGAAGTGTCTTGCCCAGGGACACAACGACATGCTGACTGCAGTGGGACTCGAACTTGCTACCCCCCTGATTCGAAGACAAGCACACTACCCACTGAACCACAGCCTCCTCATCAACAGCCATGCACTACGTGACACTTTATATAGCCAAATAACATTCAACTACTACAACTAATAAGTAAATACGAAACATATTGAAAAAAACATGTCTTTTTAATACAAGTTCCCGTGCGCAGCATTATGGATCGTATTTAAATATATTGCATGACTCGTATTTAGCCTTATCCTGTTTAAAAAAGGCAGGATAAAAGTACATTTCTATCTTTTCTTCTGTGTTCTTGTTGTAGCAGAAATAAGTCTCCAGTGTGCAATACAACACATGAACCTCTCTACCAACAGCTGGTTTTAGCAGCATGAAGTATTAAGAGGCCTGTGTTTATGATTGGCTCAAGGTTAATTTGTCCCTTACTGTTTAATTGAATTAATTTGACACTAGATGTAATTCCCTCTATATGCTCAGCGGTCTGACTGCCATACTGCTAGCAAAGCACACACACCATGTTACTATGACATCATTAAGAGTTTTAATCCACCTAAGTGTCTCCCTCCCTTGTGACATTTTGTTTCACTCTTCCGTTAGAATAAAAATAATCTTTGTCACAAGTGTGTGTTTGCATTTGTGTATGTATGGATATTAACTGCATGCATGAATGTACTGTAAGTGTAGGTGGGGCTGTGTGTAGGCCAGTCAGTAGATGAATTGTTTTGGACTGCGAGACAGTGGAGACACACAGCAACACAGCATACTGGCAGTCAGCATCACAATAGTCAAGTCACAATAATGTTGTGTGTGTGTGTGTGTGTGTGTGTGTGTGTGTGTGTGTGTGTGTGTGTGTGTGTGTGTGTGTGTGTGTGTGTGTGTGTGTGTGTGTGTGTGTGTGTGTGTGTGTGTGTGTGTGTGTGTGTGTGTGTGTGTGTGTGTGTGTGTGTGTGTGTGTGTGTGTGTGTGTGTGTGTGTGTGTGTGTGTGTGTGTGTGTGTGTGTGTGTGTGTGTTTGAGAGAGAGAGAGACATCTTTATTTCAAAGCTTCTTTGTTTGGCTTACACTATACTATGATGCAGAATGCACGACAGTAATCTCTAAAGATTTCATTTAAACACGAGACATCAGCTACAGCATGACTGTGGGTTCTTACATGTTGCTCCTGTTTCTTATTATTTCACTTTGCTTTGGTGCATTGGGCCGTATTACAAAAACACTAAATCTTGCAAATGCCCATCCACTTTGGTAGACCTTTGTGATTTGTCCCATAAAGTGGATGATGACTACCCTGCCAGCTCAGAGATTACTTGCTCAAAGTGGGGAGGACCGAGTGGAGAGCAATTTAATGTTCAGCTTCTTTTTGTTCATAGACGCATGCAGCTATGCAGTTCTGATTACTGACTACTGACAACTCAGCTTACACAACAATTGTATTAACCTAACTCAAAAAGGGCAACTGCACCTTCGCATCTGCTTAAAATATTTATATTTTCTAATAAACATAACAAATGTGGTAGTACTAATGTCAAATTTGTATTGACATTTTCAATTTTGTTAACATCACTTAAGCACATTTTACATATTCATGTCTGATAGTTGATACACCATGTAATATGGTCACATATTGTAGGCCTATGTATATTGAGCTTTTTTTATTGGATGTGAACTCTTATTCTAATGTTTGAATAGATAGTTTTTTAAATGGTCTTCTGTTCTCATTTTATTGGTTACATTGTTGTATGCTGTTATTATCAATGTTTTATATTTTATTGGTAGGCTATTATTTTTCTTTTGTTTTATAATCTTCTTTGGTATAAGTTTACCATTATACCAACTTTTTTTCCATGATTATATGGACATGTCTGGCTACTGGGTCTTTCAGTTGAGGACCCATAGAGAATACATTTAATTCTAAAA
The DNA here is from genome assembly GCF_902827115.2 of Pseudochaenichthys georgianus. NCBI lineage: Eukaryota > Metazoa > Chordata > Actinopteri > Perciformes > Channichthyidae > Pseudochaenichthys > Pseudochaenichthys georgianus. The sequence goes on from NC_047518.2 coordinate 22,767,161, forward strand.
TAAAAGGCGATGGATCTCTTATTGGCAATAATAGGTTGTCATGTTGCACAACCTACTGTAATAATAATAATGATGTATGGTTCCCTTAACTACTATAGAGTCTGTGCAGTGCAAGGCAATGGCTTTTTAGGTAAAACACGGTCGCAGAGCGTTGCCCTGCATAACATTATTTGACAAGATAAATCGAGGAGGATGTTGTTAAATTGAGTTCTTACTTAAAAACAGTTGGTGGCCCTTGAAGTAGTCTACTGGACACGTAGGGCCCCTCTCCTCTCCTCCTGTCAGTAAGCCCACCAGCTGCAGCCATGTTGGAAAAGCTGCTCCAGCTGCACGGTGCTATCAGCTAGCGTCAGTGGACACCGACTACCGGGCACGGCGCTGTTGAGGACAAAAACAGACAGGGAGAGGGACTCATAACGGAGAGGTACAGCCACCAAGCCGGTTCTGACATCAGCGGGTCCATACATTTATATTAACGTGCTGGCTGGAAAAGGTGGCCGGTTACGGAGAGTAGGTGCGGCAGGGCTCCAGGGCTGAAGCGGGTGAGTATTGATCCTTCTGGGGGGCGGATTAAATGGGAATAGCCCACCGTTAGCTGAGCTAGCTTAGCATTAAAGGGGGTAACACACACACACACAGACAATGGGGTTAACGCGAATGCATTACACGGGGTGTGTTTATTGGAGCTGGTATAATGCATTTGAGAACATATCCTGGACTGAATTATATGAAATATTGGTCCAAATGACACACCGGAGTCATTTGTATTCCTAACAGACCGACAGTGGTGCAGTGGCCGAATCCACCCCTCTCTGTTTCTCTGTTTAGGTGCAAAGGTCCAAGCCTAGGAGGATTTATGTCAGAGCAACAACGCCGTGGCAAATCTGTGTTTTGATGAATAACGAGTTGCTCACAATGAGGCGTATTGTTGCAAGCAACGGTTTTTAGACAAAAGGGGGCAGTTCTTACTTAACCTGTGCGTCTCAAGTGTTAGGGTTGCTTGCTGCCTTTTTGAACACTTGCAGCTGTGGAAGCCCGAGTGTTATGTTAGGTATTCATATTTTAACCATGCACAAATGATTTCCTTTTGCATGTTTCGTTGGATTAAAGTATTATTTTAGTTGCAGTGTCAACATTTACAGAACTAAAGAGGGTGCGGAGCCTGGTGCACAGCAGCCCTGTGGATGAGATTTGTCAGTGGATTTTTGTTGGTTAGGGGTTTTGGAGTCAAAGCTGCCCTTTCATGTCTCCTACAGATTTCTGTTTTCCTTCCTTCCCCCCCCTCTTGTTTCCTGGCTTTACAGTATGTGACTGTTGCCCCGATCACATCCCTGAACACATCCTTAGTTGCTGCAAAACTGGAGGGTCAAAACCCCAAAGCCCTCAGTTATTTTTGAAGTGCTTGTGCACAGAAAACTATTGAATGCATAGCTGAGATTTGTACTCTTTTATACTTGAATACAAATCTGACAAGGCTGGAATCAGATCGCTTTGCATTTAAATAAACTCAAAATGTGATTAAATTATACATATACAGTAATGGAGCTATTCCTGTAAAAGAGATATGACAGCATTTGTTGTAAGTACTTATAGGAACATACTGGCATTTAGAATAAGTCCCTCACTATATTCCTAATGGACAAACACTATCACTTCACAGTTTAGGTAATATTGAAAGCCTAGTTAATGTTTGCTAGATTGCATTTCCAGTCAATGCTGTGATTCATGGCTTTCCTCTCTCCGTGTACCCAGTCCTGCTGTCAGGTAAAAAACCTCACTTGGGCACATCATGAATTTAGTGCAATCTGTCTTGATATGTGACTTAAATGTAACTTGCTTATTATTTTGTAAATATAAACAAATATTTTAATTGTGTTTTGTAAGTAGAACTTATCATTTGAGATGAAGGAGGTCTTGTTTCTGCTGTGGCTTTGTTTCTCTTTGCCTCCTCCATTACTTCCACTAATCTGAAGAGGCAGGGATGTGGAAAAAAACATTGAGGACGTTGGATCAATTTTATACACCCGCCTGTCTCCAGTCAGGAAAAGATAAAGACGAGACACAGAGTAGTGGATAAGATGGAACGCAGAGTGAGAAGAAGTGGGAAGAGGATTAGAAATGAGAGCTTAGGAGGAGGAGGCAGCAGTTTGGAATTGAAACTCAGCCCCCAGGTGTGTCAGTCCGAAACAATCAGTGGGCGGGTGTTTTCCCTCTCCTATAAGTGACAGCCAACAGTATAACTAGGAAGTGGAGAGTCAGAACAGGAACATATAGGCGTCTGTGATTTCGAGGTTCAGTCCTCTGTGTGCCGACTGCAAACATGCAGTTCTGGGATTTCCTGGGCTGCACCAATGGAGGTATGAACGTGTGTAGTCATCCTGAGGGCTGGGGGAAAGCAATGGGCTGTTATTGGACGGCTGTATGGGCGCTCTGTGCTCGGCAGGTAGAGAGGGGTCTGGCAGGCTTGAGGGCTGGAAAGGAATTTGTGCTGCTCACCGCCGTGCAAGCAGTTGCATGTGAAACCTCACAGACAGGTAGAGTGTGGAGCACAAACAAAGACACTGAACGCTCTGATACAGTGTCAGCCTGCTCTGTTTCACTTTGATAAACCTGGCTGTTTGCTTCTGACAGCAGGTTTGACAAATGAATAAATTGGCACAAATTGTTTATTTGTTGCGCTGAAGGTTTTGGGATATTGCTCGCTTGGCCTGCCATAGATACGGGTGTGAAATTAAATGAGTGTTGTCCATAAAGATTATTCTTACCTGCTACGTTCTATTATAAAATAGGTAAACAACTTTCACAAACCTAGAGAGGTCTCCCTTGAAAAAGAGATCATTGATCTCAATAGGATTTTACCTGGATAAATCAAGATTTTGAATTGAATTGAATTGAGAGATGGAGTACAACAACAACAACAACAACAACAACAACTGCCAACACTACATTAATTGCTGTTGCTCCAGCTGTTACTGTCATCATATTCTAATTTCTTACTGTAACACTTCATAGCCAGTGGCACCTATGATAGTGTAATACCAAACACTGAATGTAGCATCCTGCTTATCAGTGTCTGTCAGTGTACCTGTATGTAAGATAAGCATTAAATAGTAATGTGTATCAAAAATCTGGTGATATATTCTACTCAAAACATTGTGATTTAATGCGAACCTGTAAGCAAGGCTATACAGTATATTGCACTATTCATTCAATTTGATCACATTGTTTTGGCTTTTTTAATTCAATCATGACAGTTGAAATATATGTTTGAGTTCATACAGTTGTGCGAAACATAAAATCGCAATATTAATATTTTTCTTACATCCCTACCTTAGCTCCCTTTTTAAGCTTCTGTGTGACATGACAATTAATTATTTTACACATCTTCACCTGAGTTCACCCAAGCAAACAAGGTCTAGATTTCAAACCTTGTGTTTTGCCCACATTTGATCTTCTCGTTGTTTACCGCAAAGAGAAACTGCCTGAAGTTCTTCACTCTATTCGGGCAAAGACATCTGGTCCGACCTGTAGCACGAACTGTTAAACATCATATTTCTGTTTGTGTATAAATGCAGGTAAACAACCGCAGGCCAAAGCTATTAAATGTCACTTTTCTTGTTCACGGGGCTAAGTAAAGGACTTGAACTAACAGCTTTGTATAGGGGAGGCTGTTAGTTAACATGTAAAAAAAAGCAGATGAAAATGTTGGCAATTGGCAGAGGAAATATAAGACTAAATAGCTCTCGCTTTAGTCACCTTTTGATCAAACCCACATTAAAGCCGATGCAGTGGAATACAGATGGTCCTCTGACATTGTTCAGTCTGTATACAAAACACTCACACCCTCTCTTAATCTATAAAGCATGTAGCTGCCTTATGATCTCAGTTAATTTGTGTTGTCTTCACTTGGGGTGACTTTATTGTTGTGTATTGAATTCCAGGACAGTTACCTCCAACACCCATCCTCTGCCCCGGGCCATGTTTTCTGCTTTTGCATACAAAGCTATAGCTAAGATACCTATTGGGTTGTGTCATATCCTCCCCTTGTAAGGAATGCCCTGTCAGATCTTGAATTTATTTACACCTGGAATCCATGTTTGTTGAAGCTATGGTTGTCATTGTTTGGGACAGCAAAGCAGCAGGTTATATGTTTAGACTTGTGACGCTCCTGTTGTGTCATCAGCCTTCCCCTATTTGCATCCATAGCTCACTGTTTTGTTTAACCTCTTCCAATGGTCAGCACGCACTGTCAGGATCTGTGATTGTTACATAACTTGTTATACACCTCAAAAAAACATATATTTGCAGGGCAAAATGGAAAAATAATTAATAGAAAAATAATTGCAACATCTGATTCTTAGCCTTATTCAGCCTAGGTATCCACATGTCAGATTGTCTGGTTGATATTCATCACATTGGGCTTCATCGTAATGGAAAGTCTAACTGAGTAATTCAGAAATTATTATTATTGAAGAAATCTTATTTTTATGATGATAATTGATATTGTACAGATTGCCTCAGTTTTCTCCATTCCATTTTAGAAGGTTTATAAAGCATAAACAACTATCTTTACTTTCTCTTTTACTTAATTAGCATTTTCTAATCTACAGGATTGCATAACAAATTGGTGATTAGAACAGCAGCCAGAAGAGCAAAATAACTGTCAAATATATGTACAGTATGTATAAACATGAGCAGCACTGTATCCATTTTTATATTTGAGTAATGTTTCCACTTATGATGTTGTTTATGTGGATCAAGTGAGCTTCAAGTGAAAGTAAGAACAGACATATTAATCCACAGCGGACAGCTTTGGCTGTTAAATATTATATCATAGTTGTTTGACACTTTCCTCTTATTCTTACCACAAATATTTTTTCTATCTGACATCAAACACTTTTACACAAGTAGCTTATATTGAGAAGGATTCATATAAAAACACACAGCCAAAACGTTGGTGTCTAACAGCTAAAATCCTTTACTCTCACTTACTGTAATAATTCAGAGAGGATTCTGTGGGACCACAGAGACATGCAGTGGTTTAGATCAAGGTTTTTGTGAATGACTGAACATTAACCTCGGGTGCAGAGCACTGCACACTGACGGGGAGCCACAAAACAACTTATTTTTGTTTAGAATTTGTCCTTGCATAAAACTATAATTCTGTGCATTCGGGGGAAAACTGTTCAGAATCGGAAGGCATGAAGGGGATCTGAGAGTGCATGCTGGAGTCCTGCCTGTAAAACGTGAGTTACTGTAAAGCCAAAAACATTTACTCTTCAAACAGTCACACCGGGTGTCAGTCTGAGTTGTAGTTCTCGGTATGGATTTTTTTATTTAATAAACGTTGTAACTATGGTACATTGCATGAAATATTATTTTATATTATAAATGATTGACATCTTTAAAACACTAAATCTGTCTGGGTTTTGTGTATTTGTTGTTAGAAAGATATTGATGACAGTGAGTGATAATGGGCTGTAACAAACAGTGAAAAGGATGTGCTTCTGAACTCATGACATAAGTGATATGGAAAGTGTAGTAGTGAATTATGTTCAAGCATTTATATTGCCACGCAAATTGTGCATGCCGCTTCATTTGATAAGCAAATGCACCTACAGAATGGCTCCTCGGGGTTGTGTTCTGCAGCTGGCCAATGAAAGTTATTGACGCAGGTGTTTCAACAAACAACATGTGGAAAGTGATGTCTGCTCATGTCAACGCTTCATCTGTCAAACATTCAAAAATACAGATGTGAAAATGAGAACATCAGACAGTTTTCTGGTATACTTCCTTATCTCTACAGTAATCCCAGTGCTACAATAATGTTTTTATGGCTGCTTCTAACAATGACAGCTACCTCATTAAAGCTGTAGCTGCTACTGTGGTGGCTTTCTTCTTCTCTCTGATGTTACACTCCATTGTATTGTACTGTATTCTGTCGGGCTGATCAGCGCAGGAGGCTGTCGTTGTTTTCTTGATGAGAATGGAGTTGTGCAATGCCCTTAGCGTGGTGTCAACTGTAGCGTAGCCTCTGTGGTTTATAGCCAGAGGCACGAGTGGGTGAGAGAACACAAAGGGCTGCGAGTGTGACGGGGAAATGTGATGGAGTAGGAGGGAGAAGCTCTGTGGAGTGTTTATGCAAGTGAAACATGTTTTAAGCAGTTCCAGTGACGGATGTTTCAGTACTGTTTTAATAACTTGATCTAGTTTTGAGTTATTATTTGTGGATATGAAAGAATGGAGGTGGGTCCAAAGCTAGGTTATTTCTGGTGACATTTGACTCGAGTGTGTTCCTTCTTCTGTTAGCTATTTAAAACATTTGAAAATACACTGGCACAGTACTGGCTAAATGTGTGGGCAATTTTCAAGGGTGATAGTGCTTCAAGAATTCTATTCATTAATATATTTTTAACACCAAGAAACATTTCAATGTATGCTTAAGCCTTTTCTGCTACTGAAAGCACTGCCAGCCCAGGCTCAAAACGTCTTAGTGTGTCAGAGCCTTAAATGTTACATTTTGGATTTTACACTCCGAGAGAGGGAGAGGGGGAATATTGCCAGAATTGGTGTAGCGTTGCTTTTCGTCTACTTGGAGCCAACATTTTGGGCACAACTCTGCCAGGAACCAATTGGATTATGTGATTAGAGGACATTAAGAAGAACACACACACACTGAGCAGCAATGAATCAAACCAAGTCAAATGTAAAAAACAATATGTTATATCTTAATAACCCACAATGTTTATTATTATACACGCCCTAAATTGTGTCCCAATGCTTTCATACATTCTTATCCTTACCAGATGTTGAGTTTGATTAGAACAAGTAAATAAAAAAACGATATCAATATTTAAACTACATTTTTTTCATTTCAGATTTTGCTGCTGTTAGACTCTGTTGACTCACAATGCATTGTATTAGGGACATTAAGAACATACATGTAGTATGTAAATAGTGTCCCAATTCCATACTACAGTACATCACTTAAAAAATATAAATGTTCACCTATGAAAACAAATGATGCATGCTCAAACATCTCTTCAATTTATTTAATTGTTGCTTTTAAAGTTGCAATTTGGGGAATAATGTAATCACCTTTTCCAGTACAAAATGTAAAAAGTAAATTCATTTATTTTACACTCTCTTCAGCACGAGTGTCCTCAATTCATAACATTGATAAATAGCACGTGAAGCACATTAGTAGTATGTTATATGGAACCGCCTTTATCATGCACAATCCGACACAAAGCCTTGGCATCCTCATCAGCACCACAGTCCTGCTTTGTGTCCGTTGCTTAGTAACAGAAGAGCGTAGCTTCACAGTGTTGGACATTTCATCACATTGCTCATTTGTGGTGTCCTTTTTATGTGAGCTTGTGAGTAAAAAGAGATAGGAGAGTGGAGTGGTGAGTAGAAGGTGACATGAAGGTGGTTATCCGGCAGTCTGAGAGCTGAATGAGGCCACAGTGTGACAGGGCAGAATTATTTTGCCAAGTCATTGTTCTCGCCTCACTCAGACTGTCTGGAATGTAGCTCATATTAAATCCTTCTGTACAGTAACTGGTTGGTCAGCGCTGACATGGAAGCCAGTGATGTGTGGATTGGGATTAGAAAATGATGCCTGTCAGCTCAAATTAAACATTGTAATCGATTTGGATTCGACAGTGTGACTTTCCAAGTGATGAATGTCCTCTTTGATGTTTTGGTTAGTCGTGATTTCTCATAGACTAAATAGAAAATGTGTGAAGTATCGTTTTGATAATGTTAGTCATTTCAACTAATGGAAATGTTGTTCCTGTCAATAACTCAAGTTCTCAACGATGCTCTCCTACAACTCTTTCTACACAACTTAAATAAATATATAAGACTTGAAGTAGTAAATTACGAGCAGTAATCCCTTATAATATATGAAAGTAGATTAATTTGATCTGTGCATCCAAGACAAATATGTAGCTATCAAGTGTAAGATACTTGCAATAAATGTATAAGTAGAATTTGTTGCAAGATGGTCAGGGCCAGGAAGAAACACCACACCCTCAATACTTATGGCCATTTTGAGTTTCACTTCCAAGTTTGTGTAATATGTCATTTATCTGACTAAAATCTTGTTTTCTCTTTTTCTCTGTTCCAGATATTTCCAGAATATCATACTACGCTGGTGAGTATCTATTCGCGCTTCGAGATTTGTCTTGGCAGAAGAGAAGCGCTATATAAATTAAATGTATTATTATTATTATTATTATTATTTAGTTTTGTTAAATACAGGCGAGGTATTGCTGAACGTCCTCTGAACTAACAATAGAGATTTTGTGTGTGATGTGTAGGGCTGCACGATTTGGGGAAATAATCGAATTGCGATTTTTCTGACAAATATTGTGATTGTGATTCGATTTGTGATATTTGTTTTTAAGGGACCCAACGGAAGTGTATTGTAAAATGCGGCCATATCTCCGGCTAGGAAGGTCCTATCAACAGTGCGAGTGAAAGAACTAAACTTACATGAAACTTCCGT